>NC_138917.1:13830035-14166577 GCF_965231255.1 Vanellus vanellus
TGTAATGAGGGAAAACTTAACCACAAAACATACTAGTTGAAGAACTATTTTCAAAGTATTTTATTCTCAGTATTCTTACTCTTTTTTTTTTTTTTTTTAACTCTCCTTTTGCCTGTTACCTTTAGTATTTGATTAAGTATCTCTCTGGTCTAGAGTCTAGTCCTAAAAAGTTATAGTGCACGCGTAGCTGCTCCCCATACAGTTTTCTGGCTAGGGTACGCAGTTGTAAACGTTTCAGAGATCGCATTTATCGTAACAAGAGGCCTTTCAGATAAGGATGTGTGAAAATATATAAATAAACACAAAATGATTACAAAATGCACTTAAGTAGAGAAAATGAGTTTGTAGTTGTACTTGCAAAATAAAATCTACTTAGCGACTCAGTCTTCTACAAACAGGTTCAGATCCCTCCTCCCCCTCTGTACCTGCAGAAGAGGAAATAATGCAAGAAACAGCCAAGGCAAAAGAGACAGCTACCACCAAGCGTGTGCGATAATTCTCATCCTAATTTTAACAAATTCAGTATTGTATGCTTTTTTCCCTGTTGATATTTCTCACTGTATCAAATACAATTCCTTAAAAATGTATTCCTTGCGGTAAATAGCTTAGAAAGAACGTTATGCATTCTGGAAAAGGCTACTCAAGCGAACGTCCAACCTTTCCAAGAAGAAGCACAAAGACACGGCTCAGACTTTTGGGGCATATCAAAAGCATTAGCCTTTAAACCAACCAACCACCTATGTGTCAAATGTGCAGTCAGCCCCATTAGTTAAGCCGTTCCTAAGAAAGAGCTTAAGATTCTCCCCTGAAAAATGCTCCGCATTTGCATTTCCTACTGGACGAAATACTATTTCCGAAAAGTATTCCACCCTTCAGAGGACACAGCTCCTTCCATGCGCGATCAGGGTCCTGCTCCCCTTACACAACTCCTTGGAGAGCCGCCTCGCCCTCCGTCGGACACAGCAGCGATCGCCTCTTGCCCGCAGCATTTATTCCTCAGTCGAGTCCTATCAGCATCGTCCACAGCTTTTTTCCGTGTATAAGGCACCCTCCAAAGTCCAAACCAAAGCGAGGCGGCGATAGTTTTCGCACAAAACGCTCCCGTCTGTGCTTTCAGCTCTGAAAGGCAGCCTCAATATACACCAACGTCTAGCTTGAGACCAATTTTCCTCAGGCTTTTATTTGACGTTCATAGTAAACGCGATGCTCAGCTGTTTCTTAAACACCACGAGTGTCTCAGGCGTTGCCTGTGTACCCAAGTGTCGCTCAAGAGCCATCCAGGCTGCGCTGCTTCTGGAGCACCAGCTCGCGAGGCTGCTTTCGGAGGGGAGCGCGCCGGTTTGCTCCGTTGGGTAAGGACACCGGGCAGTTCCACACCGCCTTTTACTTTAAAATGCTGTACAAGCAACAAGTAATCTGCCCAGCGCCCTGCGAGGGAGGTAAGTATTACCCTCTCCTATTTTACAGATGAAGAAACAGGCGGTTTAAGCGATTTGCCCCGGGCCGCACAGCGCGCCAGTGCAGAGCTGGGATTACGGCGACTCTCCGTCCCCGCGTCCCCGGCCAGCCCGCCGCCTCGCTCACGCCTCCCCTGCCAGCGAGAGCCGGGGCTGCCCCTCGGCCGAGGGGGAGACCTGCCCGTGGCCAGGCCCTCGGAGGGGAAGGGGGCTCCTGGAAAAGGGTTCCTGCACGTAAGGGCAGGGGAAGCTCAGGGTTTCACGTATGAAACTCGCCACCGCGCATCCGCAAAGCCTCCAACATCATTCACTCAATTTTAAAATGTACCGTATCTAGCGAGAAGCGATTCACTTTGCAAACTACAGGGGGGGTTTATTCAGAGACCCCCAGAAAAATATCGGTGGAGAGGCTCCATAGTCTCCTCCTCTTACTACCCTGTGGTTTAAGCTTCTTAGAGCCTTTTAAGACGGATTGAACCAGAGGCTGTTGTCCAACTTTGTCACATCCAATAATCTGAGAAAAGCCTGACATGGCTTTCAGGTGAACCCGAGTAGTTCCTATTTACACGTCTCAGCTAAACCGCTTGGAAAGACGGCTCAGCGCCAGAGCCGAGCCAGAGTCTCAACGACCGTTCTCCAGGACGGCCAAAAGGAAAAGGTATTTGAAAGGGACATTCAGGGTACGTAGATTTCCTCTGGGCAGCAGCCTTTGGAAATTTACTGGCAGCAAGATGTCTTTACCTTTAGCTCATTCCTTCCCAGCTCCCCCGTTAGTCTGAAAGGACCTGCCTGGGTTCCCTTCGCCCGTGATTAGCCATTTTTAAGACGCAGCCCTCTGCTTGCTACATATACACGGGCGGAGGAAAAAAATAATCGGGGAACGCATCTCATACTGTTGAAATGAAGTCCACCGAAGCCAGATTTTACAAGACATGACAACATACTAATGCCAAACTGACACAAATTCTCATCTATGCGTCTTGGCTTTAATGGGTTAATTAGCTTGGCTGGATACAAATTTTAATTATCTGAGTTTGACATTAATGTCCTTGGAGTGTTGTCTATAAGGATTCGGGGAATCATAGACATTATTTTAGTTACTTCTGGAAACCGTGTGTTACGCTGGGATTTAAATAGTAAGAACAGACAAGAATAGTGAGAACAGGTTGATCTATTTCGAAAAGTCAGACTCCGTGAAGCAGGACAAGCCGAGACGAAGCCTGGTCTACCTCGCTAAGTTCAGTTTGTCTTCGAGGGAGCCTCGTGGATATAACATCGAAGAGAAAGACTAGCAAGTTCGGAAGGAATCTCCCTCCAGGACAGATGACTGGACAGAAATCTTAGATAAAGTATTTCGTAGAATTCTGTATGTAATTGAGATTTAGAGTTCAGACCTCTTCATCACCTAACGCAGTTTCTCGAGTAGAAGGTAACCAGTCTCCAGACGGTGATATACACACGAGAGTGTTTATACAAGCCAGGGAACAACCGCCGCCGACCTCAGTTACGGACAGCGGCTCAGTTCCCCCAGAGTGAGAGCCCCCCACGCGCACCTGAAGGAAGGCAGCACGGCAGCGGTCCCCACTCCCCAGCGTGGCAGCACTGGCCTGGCACCGCCCCACGGCGGGCGCAGAAGGGAAGTTACAGGCGGGAACCACAGAATAGGATTTTGCAGGCAAAATCCTTGCTCGGCACTTTCTAGCACGATTCTGATTGACCCCTGAACAAAACAAGAATACCTACCGCACCGGCTCTGAAGGGAGTGTATTAATATTACTGAGGCTGGAGGTAAAGCACCACGCAACCTAACGCGCGTGCTCCACTTCCGAATTCTTCGGAGATGGAAGGCGTTTCCTTGCAAAAGTACAGCGCTACAGTACAATTACAAGTACTATCGATGGGTTGAGCTACGGCACGTATTTTAAGGGCTTTACTTATTTTCTTGCTTTTAAGGGCCTGCATAAGTAGACCGATAATCTGAGGATTTTTAACTGTATTCCAATAAATACATATTTAATCTGCAACAAAATATTTTTTAGCCAATAATTATCCAGCTACCACAGGTTACTTGAAACAAAGAAGAGCTACGGTTCTGCAGAAAGTGGTATCTACTACAGCTTTTCCAAACACCCTTCTATTTTATACCGTTCTTTTCTCTTCATTTTTCTAGCGATGCATTTGATTTAAGATTCAAAAGAGAATCCTGATTGCTTTTTGTGCATATGGATTTAAGCTCTCTTTGTGCTCGCAACAACATAAATAAATTCATTCTTTATAACAGCAACTGCACTAGTTCTTTAAAACGCAATGCCACCCTTTGTGCAGCAGCTCTGCACCTTGCGAAGACAACCTTCATTCTGTTTTCCATGTTTCCTTGGTGTCAAAACCAAAGCAGTTTGGATTTTCTTCTGTGAAAATCTGTATAGGTAATCTGGCTTTAAGAACACTAAGTAGATGCAATGCCTTTCTCTTTTAGGTTCACAAACCTATGTAATTGCTAGAATTACATGAATACATTTAAATTCCTCCTAAATGAAGGGGGGTAGCGTTCAAAGAATTCCTCTATTGCCTGGTAAGAACAGTAACAAGGTAGGGGCTTCTTTGAATCACAGTATCTAACTTACAGAAAGGAGTCTATTCTCCTTACTTTCTTCCACTACGTTCGGGTTAAAATACCTGGACTGTGGTCCTGTGAGAAACCCAACACCTCCCGGGAACCGCAGAGCAAATTTAGAGCACTTAGCACTCCACCGAATCAGCTCCTAACTTAACAAGGGTAAAGAAGGAACTGATGGAGGTTATCAAACTAAAAAGTGATAATTGCAAAAAACGGTAAAAAAATGTTCAAAAGCACAGAGAAAGAAAATTCTCCAGCATACAGAAAACCAGCAGATTTCTTTTTTTTTTAAAGAAAAGCAACAGCTAGATTTCTTTGTAACCTTGCCTGCATTTTTTGTTCTTTTCCCCCAAAAAGTGAGTAGGCAAGTTTGTGCTACATTCTTTAGAATATAAAGGAAGGTATTTTCACCCTTGGATGAAACACTAAAACCTCTAAAGGCCTCACCCATTCACAGATGGGAAATGGAAAGCCTTCCTATCGTATATTTTGGAGACAATATCCTTTTTTTCTGGAAATGCTGATAAGGAACAAATTCAAACTGGTCCTGATCCGCCTGGATCATCTTCTTTATTAAAAACAATGGTATCTTTTAAACCCTGTATACTAAGCTATCGGTCAATTTTGATTGACACAAATATTTGTACTAAAGGTTACATACTGCAATTTACAATTGGGTACTATCACAATACTATATGTTAATGTAATCAGTATTTTCATTTCATGAATTCATTTGCAGCATGACACTGCAAGGGTATTCTTACATATACCAAAGACACAATTGCTAAGTAGTTCAACAATTCTCCTTTAAGTGGGATTTTTTTTATCTGATAAATTTTTAACACAATAAAACCACTCCTAGTTCTGTGTGCGTGTTTTAATTTCCCACCTTTCAAAGTGTTTAGCCACTCGGAATACCTAGCATACCGAATTAATCCACAAATATTTACAAGAAAAATCTATTTAATTTCTTTCTATAGTAACTACCACAGGGACTATTGTAATGAAAAATTTCCCATCTTAAAGAATTAATGCGATTACTGATATAGAGAAAAAAAGTAATTTATATCATCACAAACACGTAAAAGATATAATCCCATATGCACAAAAAGAATCTTTATTCCCTCTTTGAATTCTGAGACAATACAGTCTTGCCTTGAGGAGAACAGAAATATTATGAAGTACCTTAAGCAAGATAATTGTAAGAGAAAAAACTACAATTGCATTATTGTTGTGCTAAACTGTGACATACTTAAAAAGCTAATTTCTTTTATTATAATGGAATTTGGTGTGCATATCCTTTAATCTACTTCACTATTTCTTCATAGTTCTACACACAAACATACGTGTAAAGTGTTTCCCATTATCTGTGCTACCTGGTTTAACAAACTGCAACAAATCTAAAACAATTAAGAATATACTTGGCAATTCCATAAACTTCACTAGATTAACTTTTTTCCAACAGTTTTGGAACTAACTAAACATCTCGGATGTCACAAAAATGTGCAGCAAATGAAAGATCTACTGCAACTCAAATATTATTCAAGAAGGCACGATCAATATTTTATGAAAAAGTAACATTTGACATGAGTGACTGTCCCAAATCTTACCAAATACATTTCAACCAATCACAACGCTGAACAGTTTGCATCTAAATCAAAAGCTAAGCAAACAAAAATGTATCCCCAAAATAGGGCTTTCTACAGCTATGTCAGTTAAAGTGCGTCTATTTTAAAATTCAGCACAGCCACCCTTCAATTATTCCTTTCGATTAAATAAATTTTAACCAGGGAATTAATCTGCTGTGGCCGGGCATTTCTCTGTTCCACAGAAGCAAATGTTTTTTCACTCCTTCTCCTTTAAAAAGCAAATTTAACAAAACTGCTAAGACAGAGACGATGACCTAATTAGTACTCAGTAACATTTAAAGCTTTTACGTATAGTAAACTCTTACCGCTACCCCTAACTTCCAAGGCTTTATCCTCACTGACGTTGTTTGATTTCTCTGGCGCTATTACTGCTTAAGCACGCAAATTCCTATTGTTCATTCCTGTATGCATCCAACATAGGCAGAAGGAATCAAACTGTAAAGAAAATTTCCCATGAACCTCGACCAAACTAACTGTTAGGGCCGCGGTGTACTCAAAGGCAAACAGGGTCAGCCCTGGTGACCAGAGAGAGCTCTTCAGCGGGCAGAGCCATGCGAAAGGAGTCACAGGCAAGAAAGCAAGCTCCCCGGAACCAGCGTGACACGACACTCAAAAACGAGCGAGTTATAGGAATCTCTTACCCTTTTCTACCCAACAGCCAGTCCCACTAGAAAACTTAAACCCTGAACAGGTGCTCTCCCGTTCCTCACCACTCCGGAGAGTGGGATGCAAGAGACGGTGAGCAAGGAAAACGTGTGTCTTGTATTTATTTCCCTGTAACACTTAATTTCTGTTAAAGCACTAAATTATTAGCGCCATCCTAATTAAGTTCACTTCAGTTATCTGAACGGATTTGACCACCTAGTTATGAAAAAATACCCATCTAAATTAAATAGAGTCATACCGGATAAAAAAAATGTAGGTCACTGAAGAAACAAGCCGTCAACAAATATTGCCAGCTTTCTGTTCGGGAAGCAATTTCAGCCTGAGCCTTTCTTTGCTCTGTCCAGACCCCAATTCCTATATATCAAAGCCTTTAAGCACAGGCTGGCCTTAAGCACGTGCTTAAAAAAGCTTTGCTGTGTTAGGACCTTCCGAGGGGCACGCGGGACGTTGGGGACTGCTTGCAACGTAATCCCCTGCAGTCAGCATGCCCTCTTTTCCAGCGCCTCTGACCTACTCAGGAAATTTATGTCCAAAACAAAAAGATTATGTACTAAAAAATCAAATCACGCTGTGTCAATGCAATGATAATGCCCAAGATACATCACCCTGTAAACTACGAAGCCCCTATGCTCACAAAAAGCCAGTGAAATCAGAAGTCATCATACCTACGAAGATAACTACAGTGCAATACACAAAAGAGACTTTAAACTGGTACTTGTGAAACATCAGTCTTTCACGTTTGTGCCACAAGTGGCCAAATGATGCTATATAGCAATGGCCTACGGGACTTTCAGGTACCTAACTTTTTTTCTAAATACAATAAAGAAGTAAAATCTCCGAATTGCCCTCATTTAGTGGGAAAATGGCTGAAAGAGTTTAAGTCAGTTGTATTTTTTAAAGGAGAAAGGTGCCTCTATGAAAGACATACATTTTTTTTTCAGAATCGTGTGTACTAATACGGGTTTTAGAATCCGAAACTGAAAATAGTCCTTTAAATAAAAAGTTTTTAGTTAATATCAGTGTTTTGGAGCCTCCCACTGGCAGCCATCACACAGCTGAAGTGAACGACCAGCTGAATGGAGGGTTCATATCCAGGCATCAATGACTATTTTGCTTTAAAAGAAATGAGTATTTCCAAGTTCGTATTTTAAATGCAGTTTAAAAGATCATAAAGGAAAGAATCCAGCATTTATTGTGTGTCTCCCAGCAGACTACTTAATGTTCAAACATCTACTATGCAAAGGTCAAATGATTTCACTGAATGTAATGGTGACAAAAATATTCCGCGGCACTGAAAAAAAATATCAGACGATCAAGGAAAAGGATATGGGCCTGAGATCTTGCAAGAGTCACAATAAATAGTGTAGATTCAGTTCAGTAAGAAAGAAAATTGCAAAGTTGTGTCAGGAGAACCAGATTAAGAAAGATAATAGGTAAAATACAAACTACATACTTTTGGTAATGTTCTTCATAAAGGAATATTTTAAAGTAATACAGCAAATGAATTTTTATTAAAAAAACTTTTCTTATACAAACATCACTTGCACAGAATTGAAAAAAAATGTATTCAGATGGGGAACCTCTGAGGTATTCTGTTGCAGGCAGCAACCTGGATAGCTGAACATATAAACAAAAATCCAACGTAAATAGTTGTGCCAGTTGTAACATACACAGGGTAAAGCTGCAGTGAGCACTCATTCAGGAGTGAGACAGATTATAGGTAAAACCAATAAGAAAAAAATTTACTCAAACGCTTATCTGAAGCAAACAGCAAAGGCTAATAGGTACCAATTTATTTTTCCATTTTATTGTGCTTCTCCTTCCTTGACATTTACATCAAATATTTTAGGCTCTCCATTCTTTCTAACATAAAGAGGTTCCGAAGTGCACCGTGCACACCGCTTGCTGGTGGTCCTGGCTCTTATAAGCCAAGACCCCACCACCAACTAAAAAGAGCTGGAAACCAACAGGGCTGGCCTATCTGCCTCCGTGACCTCCTGCTACATAAGACCAATTTGGTGGTCACCAACGACACGTGATGTGGGGAGATCCAGCGGACCTCTCCACACCAACGGATAGGAACGTGGTGGGAGGAGCAGAAATGCAGCCGGGCAGCAAGCAAGGAAAAAAAAACAACAAGCAAGAGTAAAGCAACTGTAGGGGGAGAAGAAAGCTGGAAAATTATATGGACAGAGGAAAAAAAAAACAAAAAAAAACAAAACAGAGGACAAGGCAGCAAAGAAATGACAGACAAGACAAGGGAACAGAATATAGGGAATAAGGTAACTAAAAGCAAAAGTACAATTGGATGTCCACTTTCTGGAAGAGAATACAGCATTTCTCACATTAAAGAAAAGTAAACCGGGGAGTTTAGATTGTTTTGGCTTTAATTTTTTTACTTTTGTGTATAATAAACAAACTAATAAATCTTGACTGATCTTGTTTTCTAACATCTAACATCAAAACATGAATTTTGGTAACTTAAGCTGACGTATCATTAAAAAAAAAAACCAAACCCTGACTAGATGTTTAAAAAAAATTAGATGTACCCAATAAAATACCAAGGAAAAATGGAAAAATAAGGCACTAAACTGATATTACATCTGAATGAGACTTCTGCTGACGAGCTCACAAAAAACAAAAAAAACAGTGTAGATGCCACTAATTTTATATATTAATACAAAGATACACAATTTTGACTATTAAATCATGTTCAGAAACATACATACGTTTTTTTCTGTGCTCAACCAGCGCAACAGCCTGCTTTGCTGAGCATTTTGAAAACCAGTTGTCCCCAAGCAGAACAGTAACCTCATTGGTGTGGACAAGCTTTCCCGGCATGAAGGCAAGAGGGCCAAAAGGTACCTGTCAAAGGCACAGAAGAAACAGCTGAAAATCACTACTGAAAATAAAACCTAGACAGTCATTCATGTCTTACTTTTTTTGAAAAAGAAGTAAAACACAGAGTTAAAGAAATAAAAATTCTACAGCAGTCATTTAAAGACTAACCCTTCATAAATATTCAAATGACCAGATCTATTTTAATTTAGTATTGCACTATCAGAAATCAGAAAAGCGGTATTTAACTTGAGAACTTGTTTTGTGACATAAAACTACAGTACAGCTGAATGCTCGAATGAAAAAAAAATCAGTTAACATGTAAGACTTGACAATAAAAATATTATCATTTAGGAGACTTACATATTTGTTATACACAGACTACATTAATTTCCCAAGAAAAGCAAGTTTAGCTTTGCCAAAATTTTTGAAATACTTAAATAGGTACGGTCAACTCAAAAGATGAGTTGCTTTTCTGTATCTGCATCGCTAATAGCAAGTACCTAGAAACCTCGGTGAAAGTTTGTGGGGTTACGAGCAGGACCGCAGACCGTGCTCAATCTCACTTTGTTCTACGGTCCACCAGCGCGCAGACCTCACCGAGGAACGCCCGTCCTCCACTGACGCTCCGGGCACAGGAACAGTACACGGAACCAGAATGCTTCACACAGGAGTACGCGGGTGATAGACACATTTTATAACTTTAAGAGGTGCTCCTTAAAACGTGTAACCCTGATTCTACCAGAGATTACGGTGGACGGGACGTTATTTTTTATGATTTAACACATCATCCCCAGCCCGCAGGTTAAGACGGCGCTTGGGCAGGCCGTACTGCCGAGGAGGAGCCTCGGCCGCCCCCACCGCTGCCTCCTGCGCCAGCCCCTCGCGCCCTTACCCTCGCACCTACCGCCGCCTGCCCGCCCGCCTAGGCCTTCAATCGCAAAGAAATTAGGAGCCCAAAAGCAAAAGGAAGTCAAAATGGAGGAGGTGGCAAAAAGCTAAGAACCGCAGCCAGCTCAAGTTTTCTCTTGAAAGAGAGAGGACTCCGTTCCCTTGGATCTGCTTCCGTTGCTCGGAGTGGACCTGTTTCCTTGGAAAGCGAGCTTCCCTAGCTTCAGCATGCAGGAGGGTACCAAGGACTGAGACAGTTCTGCCACAGGCAGGATCCTGACATTAAGACTATGCAGAATGTGCTTTTCCTACTCACGTACCCTTCCTGACTTGGCTTTCAAGTAGCAGACTGCACCATTTGCCTGTTTGCTCTTCCCCCAAAACGATGAAAGCAAAATCGAAAACATATGAAAATATTTGGCTAACAGGATAGGAACTATTTATATACATTTAAAATAACAGATGTGAGTTGACGTTGCTGCTTTAACGAAGAATAAGCCCTATCTAGGTTTTTTTAAAAATAGGGGTTTTCCTACGCTTCGAAACAACACGATCTTAGAATCATAGAATCATAGAATCATAGAATCAGTGAGGTTGGAAGGGACCTTTAAGATCATCAAGTCCAACCATTAACCTACCCTGATAAAAACACCACCACTCCTAAACCATGTCCCTAAGCACCTCATCTACCCTTTTCTTAAACACCCCCAGGGATGGTGAATCCACCACCTCTCTGGGCAGCTTATTCCAATGTTTAATAACCCTTTCAGTGAAAAAATGCTTCCTAATATCCAATCTAAACCTGCCCTGACATAACTTGAACCCATTTCCTCTTGTCCTATCACTTGTCGCCAGGGAGAAGAGGTCAGCTCCCATCTCTCTAAAACCTCCTTTCAGGTAGTTGTAGAGGGTGATAAGGTCTCCCCTCAGCCTCCTCTTCTCCAGGCTAAACAACCCCAGATCCCTCAGTCGTTCCTCATAAGGTTTGTCCTCCAGACCCTTCACCAGCTTTGTAGCCCTTCTCTGGACACGCTCCAACACCTCAATGTCCTTCTTGTAGTGAGGGGCCCAAAACTGAACACAGTACTCGAGGTGAGGCCTCACCAGTGCCAAGTACAGGGAGAGGAACCACCGGCACAGGAAAGGGAAACGCTCTCTTCTCCCTCAGGGTAAGCCTACTCCAGCGCCGTCTTACTAACTACTCAACTCTACACGCTGAGCCAGGCTGCCAAGGAAAAAAGTAGTCCGGCGCTTTGTGCTGAAACCAGCCCTTCCGTTACTCGCAGCACCACTTCCCGCCCCTCCAAGATGTATCTTGAACTGGACCTGAGAAGGGGGGGAGGAAAGAAAGAAAGAAAGAGGGAAAAGCCAATCTGGTCAAAATTCTGGTGAGCGCACACCAACAGGGTAAAGTTTACCCAGGGAGCTGTGCCCTTGTTAGGGAAGATTCAAAGCGCCACAAAAGATCGCTATGTCAATGGGAAGACCGGCGAAACAAAAATTAGCGGCACCTTTTTATGTAAAAATCAATGTTCTAGGGTTTATTTCCATGAATCAGGAAATACTACGGCCACTTTCTTCTCAGGAAATTACTAAGTACCGTAATTCAGTCATAATTATAGTTTTCTATACAATAGATTTACATATCAAACATGTCAGGTTTTGTGTTAGCATTTATGTCATCAGTTCTCAGTTGTCAGTAACATTGTAATTTATAATGGATTTCAAAGAAAAGAGAAAGAAACAAAAGCAAAGGTTTAACTATTATCATAACAAATGTAACGTTATGAAGTACTACATGGCAACCTGGATAACACCTCACCGCAGGTGCCCACACCTCAGTTACTAAAACTTTTAGCCCCTTTTCTTGTGTGAACTCTACAGCGTACTTACCATGATATCGTAGGACAGCTTATCCGGCAACGTACGGAGTCGCTCCTGAAGAGCCTCATAATCGCTCTCCACCTTCTTCCTGTTGACAAATCCAAGTTGATTCAATTTCACATTTAAAGTAGAGTTAATGTTTTTCTGCTAGTAACTCAACAACACACAAAAAATACAGAAAAATAAACTATTTTACTCTTAAACACATATAGTTGATAGATTAATAACTTATTTCTAAAAGACTTGGGATGACAAACATAATAGCTAGATTATTTTAGAATAACACGTATTAAAACAGGGGCATGATTATTTTAGATTGTGCATGTCTCTTTCTGAATTTGAATTTTTTATGGTGCAAAGAATCAGTCCTTTCACTGGGATTTGGCATATCTCGCTCCATGTTCACATTCAGCAGTTATACCACCATCAATATTTAGAACAATAACTGAAAATCCAGTTTATACTTTATATGAGGCAAATTCTTCAAGGTATCACTCATAATGAAGAATTCATGACCTTGGTTTGAGCTGACATAAACGGGCAAAATTTTAATTAATTCTGATTTTCACGTGAACTTTGCGCACTCCTGAAAGATGGCTCGACCACCAGGATTCTGTTGCATCTTCAGTGCCTGACAAGGGACAATACAGGTGAGGAACATCCCTTCTGCTGCTCCTCTATGCAAAACGTAAACCAGGCTCACGCTGCATGTTGCCACCCGAGAGAGAAATGGCTTGGTGAACTTAGGCAAATGATTCCCTGGGTAGACACCGGGCTCGCCCGAGGACTTTGCAAGATACAGCGTTTCAATTGCTATGGGGATCTTCCTTTGTGTGCAAAACAGGCAATCACGCTCCCGCTACAAAAGCCTTCGTCTGTGAAGACACTTTTAAACACTTAAATTCGGCCAGGAAGTCTTTTAATGGACCACTGCCATTCTGAAGATGGTCAGAAATCAGCTCCTGCATGAAGTAGCTGGCATATAAATGTCAGGTTTGATGATATTGTTTACTTGTACTTCAAAACAGTAAACACATATATGGTAGTAAACTCTGCAATAAAAGGCAACTGAGAGCACGGAGCAGCACACTTAACAACGCTGACCCAAGATGCAAATTACAGGTTTTCTGAGGATGATTCAGGAAAGCAATCTATAAATGTGCTGAAAAATGAATGTCATAGTTGATAACGCAACTCTCAAAATATTATCATCGATTTTCTTAGATTCATAAGCGGAGTGAAATCTTCTTCAGCATTCGTTATGAAAAATTATCTGATACTCCCATGTTTTGGCTCATTTGCTTCCATAGTTGAACTTTGCTGTAATCACCCTACTTTATACCTGCAGTACTCCGTATTTTCAGTTGCTGAACTGAGAAAAGAATTTAGGTTCTTATGCCACTTGGACATTAAAACCGTATTCCATGTAACTGATTTACCAAAGATGCTTGGTGCTGCTTTGGTTTGACAGCAGATTTCTCCCAGACATTTTAGGCAAGTTTCTCTGTCCACTGCCTCCATCAAAGTGAAAACATAATTCACTTCCTTCAAAGAGGAAGGCCAAACTCATGAATCTTAACAGAACTCACTGCCGTGGGGTTTTTTTGGGGGGGACCAATCTAATAACAACTTGGTGTCAACAATAACAACCAGTTACTTCATGATATTTACAGAATCCGGAATCTGTATTTGAGAAATGGACACTGCTCACTCCAACTCCTCGCTGAAAAACACCCCCGATCCCCAAGCCGAAGGCCTTGCCCGTGTCTCAAATGTAACGAGAAGACGCCATGGGAAGAGAAGGGCATGAAAATCCCCCCACTCGCAGCAGGATTAAACATTCCCATCATTTCATGGCTGAAAGTCAGTGAACATTTCTTCATTAATCTGAAAAGAAGATACTGCCTTTAAGGTCTGATGGCAGCCCGCTACCGAATAATCTGATTAGGGTACAGCAGAAGTCACTTGCTACAAAAGCTATTTTGCTTTACAGAGCCCAGTGTGTCTCTTTTTTGAGTGGGACCGCTGCCCTTTGCCTGATCGAACCTCCACCATGGGAATCTCTAAAAGTACGGCCACATCCTGAACTGGACCATCAAGATAAAGAAAATTAAAATCAATCCTTTTAATGAATTGCCCTGGAACAGCATTATTTAAGGAAGGAAGCTGACCTCCCTCTTCCCCTATGGCTGGCGGTGACAGGAGCTGTGGGGTGTGCCGGCCCTACGCTCCGTCCCCACACGCAATGAAGAACCAAAGTGAACAGGGAGGATGTCTACTGGGACTCCGGCTCCGAACGTGTCCCTCGAAGGGGAAACGCACACCTAGATGTTTAATCCCACACCAGAGCCATTATTGGACTCACGGCTTTAGAAAAATACTTCAAAAAGTGTACTAAAAAATGAAAAAGAAAATAATTTAATGGAAATATATTGAAGCCGAGCATTTTAAAATCCTATTGTTATTCACCCAATTCTATTTAACATTCTTCTGTGTCAGTGACTACTTAAAAGGTCTTATATGAGCAAATTACTCAGTTGAAACAAGAGCACTCAGCTCTTGCACAATCAAGATCTAAATAAGGGTATTAAATTTTAAATAATTTTTAATAAAGATTGTATGGATGCTGTATAAACTGCTTTTCTACATAAAAGAAATGGGAAAGTTAGGTTTTCCTTTTGATATCCTGTGCCCAAACCCCCGAAGTTCGTGGGGCCACGGCAAGAGTTGGCTTAAAAGCAGACACACGAGCAACTCCTCCTTCCACGGCCAGCCCTCCCGCCCACTCCACAAACCCTGGCCATTTGTGTAAGAGGAAGGAAGTGCCACAACTTTCCAGGCTTTTAAAAATCTGTTCGAATTTCAAGCCTTTCTGTCAATTAGTTTATTTCTGAAAAATATTGTCTCTTAGTGAAAGAATGTACATGCATAACGTCACACGGGACCAAACTGGTGAGGACGGGGCAAAGCTCCCGAGAAAGTACGTGTGCCGGGGATATTCTGCCTGACTCCACCACAGCAGCACCAGTAGCACTTCAATAATATTTCCCTTATTGAAAATTAATGCAGGCTCTGAATTTTAAACATAAATGAAACGTATTAGTTTTAGATTATTTTTGCGAGCCAATAGTCAGAATTTAATACGATGATGTGTATAGATTGCCATGATTTTTTTCCTCTTATCCAGTGCTTGCAGCCTATGTGCATTTAAACTAAAAACATTTGATACACACTAAATATAAATTATTTGCTTGGAGATCTTTCAGGCATGAAGAAAAAGCCTCTTAAAATAAATTTAAAATATTATATGCTTGATGGTGTATAACCAAAGGTTTAATCTCACCACTAAAGGGGCAGTTGCTGTGATTCTGCAATAACCCTGCAGACAATAATCAAGACAGCTCCTGTTGTTCTCTCAGTAAAATCATGGTAAACACAGCATGGATATATTGTAATTTGATATCGGTAAGATCAACTGTTATATCTCACAGTAACTCATAATATAAGATTTCATTCACCATTAAATGTACATTTTCCTCAGATGCCACACAAAACTATTATTTACTAAGCATGCTTTCTATTAACCATAGATTGCCAACAGAGGAAAAAGTGCCCAGAGATAATTTTTTTACATAACAAACCATTTCTTTCTAAGCATTACAACCTAAGCTTTATCACATACTTGACTGGGGGAAAAAAACTGGAAAACATTACTTTCACGTTGTTTGAGCACATCTGGGTGGTGGAGAGCAGAATTTCCCTACTTGCTCCATAGTTAGATAGAAAACAAGAAGAATAATTAATTCTACCCTGGGAGCACCTTTTCACCAATCAGGGAAATTCGGCATTCATCCCACAAGGCTACCCGGGGGAAAAACGACGAATGAGCTGGGTATTTAAAACAGAACTATAAACACTAAGGTTCAGTGTATTTGTGATTTAAAGTAATGGTATCAGTGGAAAATATATACATTTTAGAGAGAGTACACTGCAATAATTCTGAGTGATCGTGAACTATAATCCCCAAAACGTGCTAGTAGGATTTGGCTATCACTAGAATAAACAGCAGTACTTTACTAATATATAACTAGGTTACTCATCAGTATTTTAGGCATGTAATCAAACATTTTTCACTTACCAGTGCTGGATTTTTTCTTGGCAGCTAGTGACCACCTGTCATCAAAACAGATAACTACTCATGAAAAAAACAAGGCTAAGCACACAGCTGCAATGTCAATGCATCAGAAACTAGAACAGTAGCTTTACAGATTTCGTGGTGTCTCTACATACATTTTTATTTGTCAGCGCAAAGGCATGTGAATGGTAGTTCTTAAGCAGCACACTTTATCACACACTAATGCAGACTGATAACCACAGAAAAAATTACAGCTTTTCAATTCATATTTTGGTACAATACCTGCTCCATAACTATTAGGTGACACGCGGTATAAGATAAGTAGTAGTTTGTGCAATCTGGAGATCTATTTTCGGTGTTACAGGTTTGCAGAATAAGAAAACAACATAAATTATAACAAGACATCAATATAACTTCCATACTCATTCATTAAAAAACAAAAACAAATGAATCCCACAGCACCAAAAACATTTTTTCCTTTATCAGTACATCAACCAATGTTTCCACTGGCCATTTTAATCTGAAAAAGAAAAAATTAATTTTGTGGTGTTTAAATACAAGGGTATTTGACATCAGTATGGGCTGCTGGCTTCCCTTCTGTTCTTTCTGGGTGTCAAAAAAAAGGAAGTTTTAATCTGAATATTTCGCTTGTTTCTTTATACCACAGGCTTTCCCAAGAGATCCAAAATAATTTACAAAATAAAGCATATTGTTAAAATGAAACACTTTTTCTCTTTTTTAACTGTATTTTTTCAGACTATGTAGATACAGCAAACAGACAAGATGCTGAAACCTGTGACCTTCTCTGCCATAATTATGTGGAGATTTTGTCTTTCGAAACATATTCTTATCTCTGAATAATGGTTACCAAAAATATAACACAAACAATTTCATTCAATTATATGAAATGCAATGAAGCCACGAGGCAATTAAATATGTCTAGACATCTTCTCAATATAAGCATTTTCTAAATTTTTTACTTTTTTTTTTATAAATTTCATTTTTCCTATAGCCAAAATAATGCTAACATTTGAAAGCAATTAATGAGAAAATTTGCAGAGAAAACAATAACATACATTCAAGTACCACTGAAATCACTGGAGCAGATAATTCTTTTTTTTTTTTTTTTTCCAAACAACAGAATGAAAGACAATTTTTTTTTTAGTTAGCATATGTGCAGCTATTGCAGAACAGATCTCAGACCCTGCACTTTCTACTCATATAGGAGTAAAAAAAAAAAAAGGGACTACTTCATGAGCTAATAATTCTTTAAACAGAGTAAAGTACTTAAATAAAAAGGATCAGCTCTACATTTGTGATTATGCTATTTCATAATCCATCAGGAATTCCAGCCAGGTAGCTCGTCCCACGTAAGCCAAGTTTAAATTTATCATTTGCTTTAAACTCCTCTAAATCAAATGCCAAGCAAATATTTTCCTTAATGTGCAAGCTAACTATTTTTAAGGTTATGAGTAAATATACAGACTTCTACTGGACATCAACTCAGAAATCTAATTCATACCATTAAGCTCATTTCAAGAGTAAAGTTTCTGTAAAAAGTGTAAATCATACAGCGCAGCACCGTTTGGTAACAACGCTAATGCACAATGGAGTCCACCACTAACAAGTATAAGAGTCAGAGCGTGTTCCCTCAACTTCCTTCATTCTTTCAGATTTGCTAGTGATTGTGAAGTACACAACATAATTAGGCATACGAAAATGTTTATGAAATCCTTTAAGAAAGTTCCAGTTTAATTGCCCCATTACAGATGAAGACGGAAAAGGCAGGAGGCTTTCCACTCCCGACACATGACTTTCCATGCATGAAGTGAGCTAAAAGCACAAAAAGAAAAGCCCTGCAAACCATAAGAGCAGCATGTTCATTAACCTCTACATGATAATCCTTTCGTAGCTGCATATTAACTAGTTACACATTCATAATCATTTACATTATTTAGAGGACCTTCTATGAAAATTTCCAGGCTATATCCATTAGCTAGAATGTTAAAGGTTACAGAAGATAGTCTACTTAATGTTTCCAGGAAGCTTTTTTAATTAGTAAATATGTAAATTGGGCACATATGCTTTCTACGTTTTTAAAAAATAGTCCATCAGTAAAACAGCATAGGGGCATATGCTGTTTCCATCGCCCTTTATCCCCTTTAAAAAAAAAAAAAGAAAGAAAAATCAATAACACCAATCAATTTTAATTTAATTCTTCTTCTTTGATATAATCTCTCTTGAAGGGATACTAAAGGGTGGAACCAACAACAAACCTTTTCGTTTCAGTGGCCAGCATAAAATGAGGCCTTTTACAGAAGTGCTAAAATATACCACCTTAAAAATGTTTCAGGCTGCACTTCTGGAACCAAACTCTATTAAAAGAATACAGCGAGAATAAATATTGAAAAACAGATGGAGATCAATTATGCATATGTCCTTTATTAGGTCAGTCACACTGTTTGGATAACAACTGGTTTTATCACAGCAAAGAAACAAATAGATAAATATATAAACAAATCTTTGATTCTTTGCTTTTAATCAAACATGGGAAAATCATTAGTCTATCTTCCCCACATAATTTATATCTAGAGTTACAATTAAAGAATGAAAATTCTTTTCAGGGTAAATAAAATAAATGACCTGTTTGTTTGTTCATTTGAGTTCAATTTGTCTGGACAGCTAGTGCCACCAACTATGCCTTACTTTTAAGACACTGTAGCGGAAGTGGTATCAATAAACTCTGAACTCTCCCCTTTTAGGCTTAAAAAGTCTGTGAATGCATGCGGTTATCAATGGCTTATCTGCATACTAAAATATTTATTAAACTACTCTTGCAGCAAACTTAACATTACCTAATCATGGCCCTGGTTATTAAAACAGGATCCTCTGTCGGAAAACACATTCCATAGACTTAAAAGAAAACAAATGGGCAAATATCTTGTTTCCTTCCTCTCCTCCAACAGCAACTTGTTAAAATGTAGTGCTTCTCAAGCCCCTGTCTGGACAGAGCCATCCCTGGGAGCTCCAGCAGTGCCCCCCCGGACAGCCCTGGCAGAGCACACCTCTGCATGCCTGGAACCCAAAGTGCGGTTCCTTCTGGATTAAAAACCAAACCATTACAGCAGCAGCTTACGTGTTGGTTCTGTTCTCATTACTACTACATTGAGCTATTTAAAGGGAAGAGTACGTTGCTGCTTTCAGGGAATGTCTTGTTTCCAGGTTTCACAAGCAGAGTCACAGCAGAGCCGAAGGTTCAGCTTTAGACCTGTGATCACCTCCCAGTTGTCCCCCAGTTCCACCGTGCCAAGCTGAACAGAGGGCAGCTTGCAGACTAGTGACTCCAAATCACCCCCAAACAACTCCTATCATACAGCCAAAGACCTCCTTAGCTGTCTGAAGGTGGAAAATTCTTTTTATCCTCAACACTTTCTCTCTTTCCAGTCTATTTACATTCCACCTTCTCCTGGATCTTCCCTCTTAAGAGCTCCAAAACTTTTCCATGAATTAGAGCGTACAGCACTTTGGAAAAGCACTGCACTGATTTTACAGCCTGAGTAACTTAACCACTAGCGCTGGTCAGGAACAGGGCTAGAAACAGAAGCCAGATCTCCTACCTCAACAACCAGGCACTACAATCACTTACAGTGTCTCCTTGGGAATGCAGACAGGTGAGAAGGATGCTGCAGCACGCAGCTGACTCTTGCCTGTACACACGCATGGGTCTCTAACCTGTTCCTCATTATCCCACCCTCTCCCAGCAGGTCCTCACAAGGGCACCTCTTTCTTCCACCTCATTTTTCCTTACCTGTTGCTTCTGCACAGGCTCCCATTGCTGACAGCTGAATACAATTCTCGGTGGTATGTCTGATTATCAAGGTGATATACGAGTTCCACTCTCTTCTCCAGTCCAAGACTGTTTTATTTTATTTAGGTAGTTCTCCAAGGTGGAGTGCACGCGTCCGAATGCCTCTCTCTAGTAAGCAGCTAGGCACTGCCTACAAAGGTGATGGTTTTAGCACACCGAGGATAATTCTCTCCCTCATGTGTTCTAACAGCAGTAAGGCAAGCTGCCAAGTCAGAATTTCATTTATGTCTCAGCTCCTGAAAAATTATAAGCAACCTGTCAACAGTTTTGGGTACCAATGCTAAACCTGCTGTACCCAAGTGACACAATTATGTTCAAGCCTAAAGAACTAGAAACTGATATTTTTAATAGGAAAGGTAATTTCAATTAAAATTATTAAAATAAAAATGTCCCATCAGATCAGGAAGAGTTCCTAAATTAATGAGAGGCTATTTCCACACTTGTGGGTATGAACCTGGAACTATGCAGGATGGCACAAAAGCAAAGCTTCCATTTAAAAATTGCAAGTTAGGTATCTAAGAGGCCAAGTAAATGTGTGCTGTTTCTACATGCACACTTGTATATTTTGCTTCAAAACTGTGGCTCACAATCTGGCTGGTCGTCTGAAATTAGAAGCTAGGGACACAGATCTAATCCCAGCTCTGATTCTGTTTCTTCTATATGGCCTTGAGCAAATCACAACCTCTCAGTCTACATTTCTTCATCTGCAAAATGGGGATAATAGTATTAACCTACCCACCTCAGAGTGTTTAATGATGATTAATTAATGTGAGAAAAGCACTCTAAAGATGTAAGAGCACTATATAAGTGATAAAGCATTATTTACCACTTGAAAAGTAATCTGAATAAAATCAGATATGCAAGTAATTTGTTTACATGTAGCAATAATATAATTTGTGACTATTTAATCTTGAATTAGTCTCACTTTAAACATCCCTTTCAATCACATTTCCAGTTACTTAGGGAAAATGACAGTATGGAATACTTTTTGTGGAAGCAGAGCAAGTAATGAGGTGGTAATTAAAGTAAGGGCCTAATAAAGTCTAAAACCAATGATTTGCCTTCAGGACACTGTGCCTGCCATTTGGGACTGCGTAAAGATCTCAGTCTCAACCTTGGTTCTGCTGTTCAGAACCTTCCATGAACTACAGTGGAAGTGTATGCTGGTTTTCTGAAATGCAGATCCACGTTTGCAAGGCTCACGATAAATCCGAGATAATTTCCACTACTGACCTGATTCAGACGACTCCAACTCTGCGGTTTTAACTGCTTAACCTTGTACATTCAAGCATTTACTGCAGTTGATACATGTGCACGAGCTGCCTCCATCTGTAAATGTTTGCAGTACCAAGAGCCACTCTGCCATGCAACGCATGCATGAGATTTCTCTGTCGCACCCCCAAACCCTAAAAGTTTACTGATGAAATAACCAGTTCACAATATGGCTTTACATTGCAGAAGAGTACTAATGGGTGGTCAAATATTTAATCATCTCTTGGTAACAGGGATGTAACAAGCCACACGCAAAATAAACATTTAAAATGAATTTTCATTTTTTTCCTCTAGGAAACTACACAGTACTTGCCTAAAACACAGCAATCACTGATGGAGAAAGACAGAATTAACATTTGCACAATTGTTTTTCCTAGAGCCCCATTTTCAATCAAAAAATGAAATAAAACTATTAAAAGTTCTTCAGTCTGTTGGCACACTGTATGATCTAATGGAAAAGGAAGAAAGCATTTCTAAGCTCTCATATTCATTTATTAAATCATATTACTCAAAAACACTACATTTCAACAAATTATTAACATAAATCCCCCTTTGGGTGGAAAGTTTTGCCTTTTGAAGAAATGTGTTCGGGAAGAATACTGAAGGAAAAGAGAGACTGAAAGAAATTTGAACCATGGCAAACATTTCTTTCTAAAGGAAAAAATCTTAAAAATATAACCACCATTTTTATCTTTCTCTACAAAAAAACAAGTGAAGATCTACTATTTCTATACTAATTGTGTACACACAACTGGGTCTCTCAGTTTTGCAGAAAAAGTAGTAAACAACTAATATTTATCAATAAATAAAAACTTAAGTTCTAACAAAAAATTATTTCTGAGAGCTTAAAAATTCTACTTGAAACATCTAAGAATTATAAAGGAGAAAACACCTCATCTCTTCTTTGCTAGCTGGGAAATTCTGCCCTCTCAAGACTATTTTATGTTGTGACCACTACTGTGGTTATAGGTCACGTAGACAAATAACCGCCTAGGTGCAGGTAAGCGTGGCAGCCCACCCCAGACAGGCAGTGTCTGCTCACACGAGCCAGCACTCTTCTTCCTCGCTTCCACCCACGAGTTCCCAAAACCTTTATGCTGTTTTGATGTTTGTCGGTCCCCTTTGGGAGTCATTTCAACTCACAGACCCAGCAAAACTCCCAAAGGCAGCAGGACGTTTTCCACTGAGCAAGGGAGTTTAATTAGCCCTGAACCAACGGAACTGGTGCAAGTGAGGAACAAACTGGAGTAAGGTCTCATCTTTCCCTGGTAGCAAGTCAGTATCCATGTCAGGTAACTTCATCTTGAGACACAGCTAAGGAACTCGTAACTTGCTATTTTAGCTTACTTCAGGTAAACATATTCATGTGGCTATGCCATACCCAAGCTAGCTCAGGTACAGCAGCAGACACCATCAGCGTACAACTCCCACGATCTAACTTACCAAACACCTCAAGCAGGTTTTGCAAGCTTTGGTGTAGTCTATGGTGCAACAACTATGCTGCTAGCAACACCTGAGTTAACTAGCTTAAAACTGACATGAGCCGTGGCACCTGCCTCACAGACATACCTTCAGGCTGTGGTTCGACATTCAGCCGCAGCCCTGAATAAACTAGTCATCTTCCCTCCCTGTCTCCAGCTACTCCGTTCCACCGTCTTATCCTTCCAACCCTGGCACAATCTGCTGCCAAACATTCGTGATGCTGCACAATCAACCACACTGGGGAATCACACTGGCTGAAAAATAACCCAGGAAGAAAAAAGAAGCAAAAAAGTCAACAACAAAGTTTCTTTTTAAGATGGATCCCAACCCAGGTCACTAAGCAGCGTCACAAATGTGTCACCCTAAAATTGCTAGAAGGTAGAAACAAGCAGTCACAGAAACCCCCTAGGATTAAAAAGCTGTTCACCAAATTAAAGTTATCCCCTTCCTGGACAACTCACGTGACCATTAATGAAATGTCTGAACAAGCGACTGAGACTGTTGCTCACAACTGCTCTAACTTGCCATGAGCATGGCCACAGCTCAAAGGGCCAGCCGAGTTTCACCCATCGCTGGCTCTGCACTTCCCTTGTCACATTCGTGCTGGCATTTAATGTGACCACTTTGGCATGCGTTACTGGAGTCCTCTCATCCCACAGCAGTCTGATCACAAGTGTTAGTACAAAAGCAGTGGAGGGATTCACCTTTTTCATGGCAGTGAAATTGCAGCCTGTGCTAACAGACAACAGGAACCACAGAACCAGCAACTGCACAGCGCAGTCCAGTATCCTAATGCCCCACTAGGAAAAATTTAAGTCTTAGTGCAGTTGCTGCTCTGAGGGCCTCAAGATGGCAAGCTCCGAGCTAGCATACCCATCTGCAAGACTGGAGCTTCAGATTAAAACAAAATACAATTTCACAATCTCAAAGGAGGAAAGAAATACCTGAGGCAAGGGGTACTCAATCTTCAATCTGAGAAGACAAGTTATAACTTCTGGAATGGGGACCTGCGAAGGTACCTTTTAAAAAGAAATACAGCACATGAAGCTTCAGACGGGTCCTTTTAAAAAGGAGCATGTCAAACCAAGCTTCAGATACTCTGTTAACTTTTCTCAAACAGTTGTCTACTGCACTGGTGTCTCGCACCCAGGCTTTCTCTAGATGGATGCAGGCTGGAACAAGTGCAATATCCTGCGAGACACTGCACTGGAAAACACACTGAATCTCACCTGCGGAGCCTGCAGGCAAGCACTTCCAGATTTCCAGTGGCTCCTGCAGCAGCATGAAGAGTACAAGACCCTACTCAGTCTTGCTGCTCTTTTTCAGACTGCAGGAACAGCTTTAAAACTGCCAAGTTGCTCATTTCATAGCACAGATATCACTTGAAAAAGACTGAAGACAGAAGCAGCCAGCCTTAAAGTAATTCATATAGGAAGAAGAGAAAACAATTTAAAAGAGCATAAGTTTAGGATTCTGTGATTGGTTTCCCCATAACCCACCTACAAATTGTTTAACTGTTAAAAAAATGCAAGTACCTAGGATCTTGCAAATGATTTGAAATTAAAGATCATACACGTCCACCATATAAAGTCATAAAAATTAAGAGTATGTCATAATACACTCTGGCCAATGAGTTATGGTAACAGCTGCACTAAATCTAATTGTGGTTTGTTGTCATGATGAGTGACAGGAGAGTCACTTCCTTGTCCTAATTTTCCTAAAAGGAAAATAAAAAAATGTGTTTGTCAGTGCAATGCAAAAAAAAAAAAAAGAAAAAAAAATCCTATTGCCAGCTAACACTGGAATCCTTTCGATTCTCCATGCCTGTGTTTGCACTCCGCAAATGTCTCCTGGGTCTAATTGGTTCTGTAATGTCTCCCATTACGCGCATCTTCATCGCATTGCTCAGAAACTATAGAACGTATCAGCCCACTGTAAATTCACTGTCTACACAAGTCTTACCAAATCATACAGATCTGACTTGTCAACTTCCTGTCAGTTAGTAATCCCAACCCATTTGATTGTAGGAATAAATGTATATCAAATATTATGTTTAAATGTAGGCTCTGTAGCATGAGAATCCACCTTCTTAAATATTCATTTTATAATTCCTGTACTAACTTGCAGTAGATTTAACGCAGTATTTTCAGCTAACATATATTGCTTTTGCAAGTAATCCATGATACATACATTATATTCTTCTTACAGAAATATTCAAAACTTTACACAGGCACTGTGCTTCCAATGATGGTCTTTATCATGAAAATTACTAGATATTCTTCTATAATTTATCCCCAAGATACACATTCTAAGCCATGTTTTTATACAAAGTGCCTTTAGTGGGAGCACTGAAAATTGCTTTTAACAGTTTGGTCTTACTATCACTACAAATTAACAAGATGAAATCTGTCCAACAGGCAAGCAGTCCTAAACAAGAATTAAAATTACTTTTCAGCAGGGGTCCTAAACCTGGAAGTTGAAGCCTCAATCAGATCAGAGATAGAAAGTCATGAACATCCTGTTCTTTTAATATTTTTTAAACAGGAAGGAAGCCTCAGTTCACATGTTCTCCAGAGCAGCTCTTTAGAACTTAAAAGCTCAAACTTGTAGCTGAACCAGGGTTGTACAATGGCCCGGATGTTAAAATCATCAACTCCGATTCAAATATTATCTTTAATTCTGCAGATAGGTAACGCTGTATTTCACTGTTACACTAAAGGTTGCATTCAGACTAATGGGAATAAATAGCTTTTTTTATATTTAATCAAGCGTCACTGGAATAGCACAACATCACAGTAATTAAAAGAAATATATGTGCCTGCTTAAATGCCAGTATATACATACAGTTCTGGTTACATAACTTTACTATTTGTTACAATGCTCATACTACGAATTACTAGTTTACCAAAGTAACGGATAACTAATTCTCCCTCATCTTTGTGCCAAGACCAAAACATGAGCCTTTCACTTCAGTAATTTTCTGAGAAAAATATGAATCTCTGAAAAGAGGCAGCTAAAATGAAAAGACCTCCTCCATCTTAAAATACAATATTTTCGTAACTGAAAATACTGTTGTAATCCAATTATATATATTCATTGCATAGAGGGAAAGTCTACTATATCTTCATCATGACACTCCATTGTAACCAAGATATGTAGTTCTTTAGTACAATTTCGTATTGAAGCTGAAGTGTTCAATTTTTTTTAGCCAATTTGCAGAAATTATGTAAAGTTTCCCTATGATAAAATATAATTTTGGTACATCAGCCTAACAGAGGCTTAATTAATGGTCTCCTGGGCCTCTTTTCCACTGGAGCAGATCTGTTTAAGAAGTCTCTTAAACTTGCTTACAGAGGGGTCTTATCATGAACTGGGAATAATTCTACGTGGTTATGACAGACATTGGCTTTACACATTAGGCCCCACTGGCACTAATATACCAGAGAAATTATTCTTTGCCAAATTCTACCACCTTGAAAACTAACTGAAGAAGCTGAAGGGTTACTATCACCAATTATTGGTATAATGGGTTACTCTCTCCGTGCAGAATGGATGATGCAGACTGTTCCAGCAGATCCTCTTACTTTCCATCCACATTAACTGTCAGTTGGTTACGTTCATCTTTTAGTAATGATCTAGTGTGCTACTCAGAAGTAGACACATTTTTGTATGTTGTATTCTAGACAACGCACATTTTTCACACCACGTACGTGTTACTTGGTTTTCTTACTCCTAACTAAAGCAGCGTGTGAGAAAGCAACACACACTGAAGACAAAAGTCCTCTGTTATAACTGAGGAGCTCTCATGTGCAGCCTGGATGCAGCTTTAAAAAATGTTAATCATATGAGAAAAACGAGCAGAATAATTGAAAGGCTTGCAGACTGGGCCAATGTCCTCGTGCCAATACTACACCGCATGTAACTATCCATTCCATAGTCACTCCTGTACCCACAGAGAGCTTGCTGCAGGCTGGGACTTATGAGCCCAGAATCACCCTCCTTATGTTGGGGGGGGGCACTCGCCTTAGATGGGGAGTGTAAGCTGCTGGAAGAGGTATCTCGAGTTTTGCGCTACGGCCTCATGTGGAACCAGCCTCCAAATTCTCAGGGATCAGTTCTGCAGAGGTTTGGCTCTCTCAAACCCATTTCAAATGCAATCAAGGCTTTTTAAAGCAAGCCACAAACGAGTTAATTTTTGAAGCTCTTCAACTTGGCCCGTAAGACACCCCAGCCCAGGGACACGGCTGGGCCTCGCACGGGGCCTACCTGCAGGGCCACCTTTCCAGAAGGTACGAGACTGGAAAAAACACGGAGGGGCGGGAAGAGGGGGAAAACCAGGCGTTTAAGGGGCGCCGTGGACGGGCGCTTTACGCGGAGGTAACCGTCACGGTCCCCAGGGCGTGTCGGGTCACCATCCCCGCCGCAGGGCGCGGGCTCTGCGCGGCCCGGCCCGGGCCCGCCGCCTCCCGCTATCCCCGGCCCGGCGGGCGCCGTTCTAACGGGCACGCCGCCCGCGCCGCGGCCAACGGCGCCCCGCGCCCGCCCCGCAGCGAGCGCCCCTTCTCCCCAGGAAGGCGGTCTCCCGGCGGGGGAGCAGACGGCCCGGCCCGTTCCCGGGGCTCCTCCGAGCCCCCCTCCGGACCCGGCCACGATCCCCCCTCAACTGCCAAACATGACGTCAGCGCCGTCACGTGCCCTCCCGCCGCGCGCAGGCCCCGGCGCGTGCCGCCCCGGGGGCCGCCATCCCGGGGGGGGGGGCTCCCCGCCCGCCCCCACCCCCCCCCCAGCCCGGGGGAGCCACCGCCGTGTCGTGTCCGTCTGTCCCCCCCCCCTCCCCCCCAGCTCCAGCCCGGCTCGGCCCCCGCCGCCCCGGGCCCCACCGGCCCGTGCCCCCCGCCTCACGCAGCGGCCCGGCCCGGCGTCCGCGGCCTTTACCTTTTCGTGCTCCTGGCGGAGGCGGCCCACCAGCGCGGGGCTGAGCGGCGAGGCGCCGCCGGGGGCCTCCATGCCCGCCGGACCGGCGGTCTCTGAGGGGGCGGTGAGGGGGGGAGAGGCGGCCGGGCCGGGCCGGGCCGATCTCCTCAGCAGGGCGAATGAGTCCTATAGAAATGTTTGTGGAGGACGAAGCGCCGGGTCCAGAGCCGCATCCACGCGGGGCCCGCCGCCGCCTGGGCCCGGGGCGCCGCTGCCGGGGGAAGCATCTCACACTCGCATTCTGGGCCGCGCCGCCGCCTGGGCCCGGCTCCCGCTGCGCCGGCGGGCCGGGAGAGCGCCGGCAGCTCGGTGCCGGCCGCCGCCTGCCGCCGCCTGCCTGCTGCACTCTGGGTAGCCAGCCCAGCCAGGCGGCCCGCCGCGCCGCGCCCGCGGGAGGCACCCGGCTGCGAGCCGCGAGAGGCGGGCGCTCCCACCCCCGGCCCGGCCCGGCCCGGCGCGGCGCCCACGGCCCCGACGGCTCCTCCGCGCTGCCGCCGCGGCGGGCTGGGGGCGGTGAGGGGAGGGGGGGCACGGACGCGGCCTACCGGCCCCCGCCACGGCGGCGAGCAGCCCCCGGGGGGCGATGGGCGGCCTCCCCCCGCGGCAGGGCCTGCGCCTCGGCCTGCCCGGGGCCGCGCCTGCGGGAGTGCGGGCCCGGGGCGCCTAGGCCTGAGGTTCGCAAAGTCGACCCATCGTCTGTAACGCGTTCTGATCGGCCTACAATAATCCTAAATACAACTAAAAACGGAGCTATATGTCTCTCATAACAGGGAGGTGGTGTCACAATAACCGGTCTCGTAATGCCCGCTCTGTAAACTAGAGTTTACATTGCCGAGACGTCTGACGAGGAATAAACAGTGGGCTGTCGTGACCTGAAGGATTGCAAAATGGTTTTAGGTTCGCTGAAATCTCTTAGGGCGGCACTGGGGCCTGCCTACCTGGAGGAGTTAGTGCGGGGGAAGCGGGTGGCAGACAGCCCCTCTTGGAGTACCACAGAGTAATCTATGTGAAGTAAATTCATTAGCTAATTTCGTGAATGGCATTAGACACGTCCAGAGTAACACGTCAGTAAGGCAATGGAGCTGTGCATTAACGGCGTGCCGGTTCGCAGCACTGCTGGGCACCAGAGTAACTTCACGTGGTACTTGACTGGCTGCAGCAATTCTAGCAGGTGTATCTTAGCGTGTAGGCACTAAACACCACATAGGTGGGTTCAGTTATAGACAGGCCTCATGTTTACCACCGCACCTTTCCCTAGAGCGAACACGGGTTTGTGAACACCCAGCGTGTGTATTTGCCAGCTCACTAGAGGGGCTTATATGTCTCCCGTCAGTGCCTGGCAGGCATGTCGTAAGATAGAGGTACAAAGGTGCATCTTCCCCGCGTTTAGATCAGGGGGTTCCTTCTGCAAAAGAAACACCAGTTCCTTCCATGAGCACAACTAACCCTGTATACACCACAAAACAACTGTTTGTGTTATATACATGGCATAGTATGTGCCGTGCGCTTTTCTGAATCCAGGTTCCCATCCCCCTTAAAGACCTTGTTAAAGCTCTACAGATGAAGAATTTAGAAACAATTTTCAAAGCATGGTTACTCAAGCTGGAAGTTAGCTTTTAGCCAGACTTTAATATAGCTTCCAATATTGCAAATAAAAATTTGCAACTGCAGATGGCTAGTTTGGTTTATGAAATAACTACATCCATAATCTTCAAGAATAATTGAAAGTTAGCTGAAATCTCTGGCGCGTATTTGTCACCGAGGGATTCTGGATCCTCTGAATGGACAAGAGACATCTATATATTGCCATTGGAAAACAGCCCACCAGCAAAAGAGTGTCTCAAGTTTAAATAGGTTATACAAATCTTGTGATCCTTCTAAATGGTCATAGTAAATAAGTCCCTTTCGTCCTGATTAGAACCTCTTCTAAACTTTTCTGCAGTTAACAGCACTCACAGAGGAGATACTACAAATACAGGTCATTTTAAAATGCTCTAGTTTGGTCCCATTTCATCTCAACTCAATTGGAGGACAAAACAGATGCACAACATAAAGATGTAGATCTTATTTAAGATTTTATTTTTTTGCTTGACGTAAGAAAAAAGCACTTAACTAACAAGAGGACCCACAAAGTAGGAATTTTATATCGCAAGACACGATTTTCTAAGTAGAATGTAAAGGCATGGAATCATTTCTCTTGTTCCCTGCTCCAAAGACGTTGCCATTTCATGTGCCACTAGTACACCACTTAGTCACTAAATGTATTGTGTTGAAGACTTCTGACATTTGGCCAAAATAAGAGGCTACATCATTATCAGAGTAATGACTGCATGCATTTGGTTGTACTGACGATAGTATGGAATAGTTTACTGGATCCTTCTGTACATTTTGTTTTTCATCTGCCAATGAAGAAATGCTCTAATAGTGACAAACAGATGGGAGACAGCGTTTGCCAAAGAGGAGTATGAAGCCTGTCTCTGGGTCACATTCTTTTGCACTTATAACCTGTACAAAACCATTGTCACCAGCAAAACTCTACGGAATACAAAATAAATCAAACTGAAATCTGGCCGCCTAAGCTGCAGATTTTTGTTTACTTGTTTACTACATTAAATCTTTTAGATGCCCTACCAGATGATTTTCATAAAACCTTAGGGAAAACTCTGGAGAACTCTCTGTAATTAAGTGAGGGAAAGGCAAATAAGCAAAGCTTACATGTTCTCTTCCAAGTGGATGGCTTAGCAGTCAGCAGATACTGTACTGCAGCCGAAGATGTGGCTGTTGGCAGACCAGAACCCAGGTTACCTAGGTTGGATGAGCTTTTGAGAATGAGAAATCAGAATCATGGTTTTGGTTTTGGTACAAATGTGTCAGCTCTGCCTGTGAGAGCAGAGGATTAGAACCAAGGATTTGGACAGGTCAAGCTAAGTTTGGAGTAGAGAACCTCACACCAGGGCTATGGGTCAAAAGACACTCTTCTCTGGCAAAGAAGTCTCCACCTTCTTCCATACTCCGCAAAGAGGGTGAGCACAACAGAACAGGAAAATGAGGAGAGGACAAAAAGAGGAGACAAATGGGGGAAAATGCCCCAGCCGGTCTTTCTGCTGAGAGAAATAAAGGTGAAACCATGACACCTCTGTTTCATAAGACCAGAAACTTAGATCTAAAAGGATGGATTGCAACAAAAAGTCACGGATGAGGACAAGAGGGTTAAGAACCACGTCATCCTTGGCGCTCACGCATGTGTGCACATACATGCAGAGCTACACAAAGAACAATGGTTGCATTTGGATTAGCTGGAAAATGGATACTGGGGAAAAGTGACAAAAAAGAGTTCATAGTTCATTGTTATCAACTCGGAGAATAAGTTATCCTGAGACAGACCTCCTGTGAGAGGAATACATCTTTGGAAAACAAGACACGACCTATGAAGACCACCTCTGTTGTCAGCACATGGAGACACTCTGATAACATGAACAGTGAATGAACTCCCCAGGCCAACAGCAGACTCCCTGATCTGCTTTAGGAAAATTTCATACTCGGTCTTCTGGCATGAAATGGACATGCTACAACTGTTGGGTTTTTTCTTGGATCCAACTCTGAACTAAGTGTTTTCAGGTGTTGGGGTTTTAACCACAACCATTACAGCATAGTACATCACTATGGTTGTGGACAACCTGCCTTCTACAGGGCTGGCTACAGGATTTCAATCAAGGCATAGCACCAATTCTAATGGACAGCGTGTGAAAGATTTTGCTGCAGTTGGAACCAAACAAAACCAAAACCAAACAGTATCCTCATGTTAAAGCTAATTCATAATCAAAATGCTGTAAGACCAGGTCCATCTTAGAGTTTTATATAGTTCTGTCTGTAACAGTCACTGTGCATGCTCATTTTGAACTTTTAGCAGCTCTAAGTTCCTTTTAAAGATTAAAAGCCATTCTTTGTTGCTGTGACTTGCCAGGAGGAAAAGTGCACCAGCAAATATTTAAGAATAATTGTCACTGCTCCACCAGCAATAATTGAGGGTTTTTTCTGTCCAGAAATTTTATTCTGAACAAAACCACCATTAACTTTTCTAATGAATATTTTAAAGGTTGCAGATACGGCCTTTTGGAGCTTCCTCTTGCAAAACGTTACAGCCACGAGTCTCCCTCCATCGGTAAATCTGGAAGGAGACCCAGTCCCTCTGGGCTCAGTGGAACTAGAGGAGTGAAACCTTGCGGTGCTGGCAGAACCGTGGCCAAAGCCTGCATCTCCTTCAGCGTAACCAGTCTGAAACGGATGGTATTTTTTGTGTTTGAATAGTGACAATGGGAGTCAAACTACTAGACACCTTTCATTGTCCAGGCATAGAACGAGTAAGGTTTTTAAATGATTGTTGGTGCAAAACATCAGCACACAATACATCAGCATGTTCCTCTCATCTGCCTTTTCTCAGTAGAGAAAGATGAGAGGCTTCAGGGATGACACTAACATGCTACTCATTTTTCAGTTACCTACTTAAACACCTTAACACATGCTTGAAATGTATTTTTAGGGGCACTAGGTGACAGCTAAGTATTTATTTGCTCAGTGTCACCAACTTATCCTCTCCTTTGCCATCCATCCACCCAACTATCCCATGTTTAACACTGGTGATCTGAGAATCATCAAACCAATGCAGCTCAGATTCAGTTTTGGGGCAGGATCATGTATTAAGTAGGTTGATGTTCATTCCTCTGCAGGGAGAACAAGGAGCCTGATTTTCTGTTACGTTAAGGTTGAAGCTACTGGACCTTGAAGTCCATCCAGTATGTTGCATTTCTACACTGGTAGTGATGAAGAGAAGCCTGAAATTGCATATTAGACTCAGTTAAGATACAAAAAATAGTCAGAAATTACCCATACATATGCACACACGTATACACATTACCACACATGTCTGCGAGCAGCTATTTAAGGAAAGCTGGGACAGACTATAAGCTTTCTGGTGGGACCACCTATAGAAGTTTTATTTCCCGATCCAAAAGGCGTCTATGTAAAATACAAGGTATCTTTGGAAGGCGAGATAGCCAACTATTAGTGCGCATTATGCTTGGATCTTATTATGTGTTTGATAACAACAACACCACAATTTTTTTTTATGCTACTATCATGCCATAAAGCTCCCAGCCCCTTGCAGCCACACAGCTGACTGTACCCCAGCTTTTATACCGTGAGTGCTGTCCTGGTTGGTTTAATACATGAAAGTTGGATGCTTTACTTGTACGCTTTGTAGTTGCTTCTGCCATCTTTGATTAGTATCACCTGGAAATCCCAGCTTTTCTGCATGTAGTCACACCCAAGAGGAAAGCCTGACTCAGAAAAGATTAGCGTCACTTTGCTTTTTCCCCTCATCTTTTCTCTGTAAAGGAGGGGAGCTTTCTGATCATGGCAGTGTATTAGTAAAGATAGCCTAGATAGCTGAATACCTTAAGGGCCTCAATCTCGTCTCGTGTGTCCCAGAATTAAAGCTGGTATGACTCTGTTGACTTCAGTGGTGATTTATACCTGCATTAGTGAAAGGAGAATCAAGTTCTGAGGCTTTTATGGGGGATACTATGAAATTTGTTCCTTTAGCTTGTTAAACACTCAGTACCAAATTCACGTTTCCATTAAAGAGAAGATCGTGACGTTAAGGATGTCTTCCTCCCTAACGGTTTACTCCTTTGCTGAGGTGCCGAGGAGGGCGGCAGAGGGAGAGCAGTCCTTGCCCAGACCCAGGGAGCAGGTTTCGAGGTCTCCCCCACTGCAAACACACCACCTCTTTTCTGGTGTTTGGATGCACAAACTCTCTTCAATTTAGGAACTGCCAAATGTGCACGCACAAACCAAAGCCGGTAGCACATAAAATTTGCAGGAAGGTCTGCATTTCACTTTCGCAAGCTGAAATAGGCTGTCAGACTTTGGCCCATGACAGTGTGTTTAATACAGGTCGCAGGTCAGGTCTGGGTGTGAGCCTCCTGGGTCAGACCCATGAAGAATTCTCAACCAGAAGTGGCCTTGTTAAATAGTCTGTTAGTAGGTATATTTTTCTGCCAGTTATTGGTCAAGAGCAGGTTATACACCGTTATTTTTTGCTGTAGCAGAGGCAGCCAGTTTGACACTGTTAAACCCTCAGAAAGCTGTTCCTTTGGTTTCCAATTTGGAGGCCCAAAAGGAGGTGTGCCTGCTAATTGGGTATTTCACACCGCCTTGTTTCAAAGTGATGAAGTGGCATTTCTTCTCAACAAGTGGATTCTCTTCTGTACACTGCAGCAAGCCAACATCGCAGCCTTAAATTGCTTCCCAGACTTTTTACCTGAGTTTCTGGGGCTGAAGTAAAGCTTGTAAGCACAAAGGTTGGGTTTATCATTACTTTCAATTAATAACTTTGTCTCTTTTTAATTGTAATTTCTTATTCACTTCAGGGAACTATTTCCATATATTTACATGTACTTATTTATACACTTTAACAAATGTAGTCACATGAAAATATTGTGTCCAGTTTTGGGCTCCCCAGTTCAAGAGGGACAGGGAACTGCTGGAGCGAGTCCAGCAAAGGGCAACTAAGATGATTAAGGGCTTGGAGCATCTGCCTTATGAGGAAAGGCTGAGAGAGCTGGGACTCTTTAGCCTGGAGAAGAGAAGGCTGAGGGGAGACCTTATTATGGCATACGAGTATCTAAAGGGTGGGTTGAAGGAGGATGGAGCCAGGCTCTTTTCAATGGTTCCCAGTGACAGGACGAGGGGCAATGGGCACAAGTTAGAACACAGGAAGTTCCGTTCAAATACACGGAAACAGTTCTTTACGGTGAGGGTGACAGAGCACTGGCACAGGCTGCCCAGGGAGGTTGTGGAGTCCCCTTCCCTGGAGAATTTCAAGACCCGCCTGGATGCAGTCCTGAGTAATGTGCTCTGGGCAATCCTGCTTTAGCAGGAGAGTTGGACTAGATGATCTCTAGAGGTCCCTTCCAACTCTGATAATTCTGTGTGATTCTGTGATTCTGTGAAAACAGGGCATTTCCCTGACAAGCTTAAACCCATTTCCTTATCATCCAGCTTCCTTTTCATTTTGCCTTTTGTTTTGTTTCTTGACATTTATTCTATTCCAAAACACTGCATTTTGTTGCTAAAGACATCTTTGGTTTCCTGATGTCCTACCAGTTTTGTTTGATTCCTCTCAATAAAATTCCAAATGATATTGAGCATTACATTAATTTTTAAGAAAACAACTGGGATAGGACTATGACTAACTGAAGTAAGCTAGAAATCACTGTCCTCTACTTCTGCTGCTACAAAACCCACAGCATATTACAATTCACTCTGGCGTATCCTTTCTTAAGCATGCAATCCCAATTACTGAGACAGTCCTCACAGCTTCAGTGGAAGTACTTATATGATCAGGGGCTCTCCTCAAGGGAGAAAAAAAATCAGATGACTCGTCTAAGAAAGTTTCTCTGGAGGCTCAATGCTGAGGAGACTCCTAGCACAACTTGAACTCTGGTTTGTTGGGGTTTTTTTTTGTATCACCAGATCAAATCTGGCCTTGGTAATAGTGAGAAATCATTACCATCTGAATTCTAATCCATGGCATATGTAATCGGGGCTGGGTGGTCTCATTATAACTTCTAGGAGAGCAAACCTCATCTCATAAACCACCACTGCAGGTGGCACTTAAAATGGAGGTCTCCAGGCTCAGCAGTGTAAATCCAGTGCTTTTTACCACTATTAATTCACACAGTATCTTTTGCAAAGAAAACGTAGGAAAATCAGTTACTTTTGTATTTTCTGAACCCTGAGGATTTCCACTAGCTGCTTATCATCGTTATTTAGAGGAAGGAAAAAAAAGGCTTTAAGTGCGTACTGCGTGTGGAATGATGTAAACTGCAAGTATTTGAGCAAACCTCAGCGAGATGACCGCAGCCATTTAGGCTAGCGGTCATGGGCCCCAAAGAGGAGAATGCTCCCAAAGATGCCATCTGTGTTTTCAGGACACACGTACAAATAGATCCGATTTTATACAACACAAGAAATTAAGATTGATTAGACTCCTTCTATGCAAAAGATAAAAAGGCATTTCCGCATCCTTTGGCATATCAAATGTAACCGATCCAGTTGACTAATAGTTTTGGAGACATTCAAACTATTTAATCGACCTCAACTGGGCACCGTAACAATTTACAAGATGAGCCTTAATCCAGGTCTGTTTACACGCATTTATTGCGGTACATTGGAAGGAAGTTACTGCCTGGCCATCTTACCTCGCTTCTGTTTGAAAGTACCATTCGAACCTGGTCCACTCTGCTACAGCAACAGCTAGCAGACATCCTCGAGCTGGCATCTCCGTGGTTTAAAATTTGCATGGCAGATTATAGCTAGCCCAAAGGAAAGCCCAACTGACAGCCAAAAACATCATCACCCATGGTGGCAGGACTGGAACAGCCCTTCAGACCACCCGCTCCACAAGATTTTTGATAAGTAGTGGTAGCTCAATGAAGGGCAGATGCAGCAACATTTACCATTCTCGGAACGCAAAGTAGGTAGGGATGACTGTGCATGAAGAACCCCCGACTTTGGAGCAGACAGGTTTGCTCTTGGCTAAAAAACAAGTTTTTGACATGAGAGGGCCCCAATAGGGGAGCTGCTGTTTGCATCCAAAAGCGATGCTGATGAACAGAGGATATTATTGTAGTTCAGTGAAGAGCAGATACTATTTTTACATTTGATTTCAATGTATTTTTTTTTTTCAAAAGCATCTAGAATTTAGGAAACGTGTATTTATATATAATAAATCAAAATAAGTGAGGAAGTGACAGAATAAGGAACTGAAGACTTTCAATAGTATGTTTCATACTAAATTTACAAGAGCACAAATGCACAAAATCTTAAAGGCCTCCATCCAACAAAGCACTTACATGTATACTTAATTTTAAGTCTCCCTACAGTCACGCTTTGCTGAATTGAGGCATAATAACGGTAAACTTCTAGGCCAAATTCTGGACTGAATTCAGTAGATGCAGATGTCTTTAAAAGGAAACAATATGTGTATGTAGAAAGCACATCTCTAGACACGCATGCCTGATCACTTGCATTCGTGTTCTGAAATTGTCAAAACACATGAACATTTGTTTCCCCAGATTTAAAATACTTGCCTTATTTAACACGGAGCCACAGAGGTGCTTTGCTCTGCCAGCAGGAAAAAAAAAAAAAAAAAAAAGTCTCTGTCCAGAAGACCTTACAGTCTAAAGGTTAGACAGATGAATTAGCAGGTAAAACATAGGACGGGATGAGAACGGAGGAGAGCTAGAGTAATAGGCTCACACGGTTATTCATTATAGACATGTGCATTTTGTGGTTGCCAAGTTATAAGTTTTAAATATAGAAGTTTACTTTTATGTAGAAGTAATAATTATTAACAGAACACAAATCTTAAGGGGCTCTACAGATCATTTTGACAATCCAGAGTGAATGGGAGTTTTGCCACTCGTTTCAATAGAGTCAGGCTTTTATTCTGAGTCTCTCTTTTAACCCATATGTCCCCAAAAGAGAGCGTGCACAAATCTTTATAGCCCAACCAGGGCTGGCCTGACCTGGGTCACTTGGAAACTTGGGTGTAACTCTTACTGTCAGAAGGAGAATGTGTCATTCATCGCACAGCTGTAAACAGCAGCACGCCGAACAGCAACAAACCCTTCTCCAGCCCTTCTTTATAGCCAAGCCTCCTAATTAACCCCGCTAGCATCCAGAAGCCAAGGAGGAGACTCTCACAGAGGAGGAGTTGCTCCACGACACCTCACCTGCAATTCTGCAGTGCTTTTCCGAGACAAAGGGCACGTGGAAACACAGAACTGCTAGGTAGGAATGGTCTGGGCGGATGGCCATGCTCCGAGCTCTCATCCGCTCCTGCACACCCCAGGAACCACTAAGGCTGCATACCCCTGGCTCGCGTAGGAAAAGAGACCTAAAACTGTCAGGCAGCAGCTTTCACTATTAACTTTCAGTTTTGAAACAGCTGAGAAGTGGAGGCTTTGAGGAAATCTGGGTCCGATTTTTATTTTTGCATAAACTGCCAGGGAAATAAATCACAGAATAATGATTTTCAGTAATTTTTATAGGAGAGCTGACAACTCACTGTGGTGACTCAGTATTTGCAGAGTACTCTACAATATTGTGTAAGCACTTTAATTTCCTCTGTGATTAAAAGAATTCAAGGGATCTGGGCTTTTTCCCTTTAGCACTTTGGAGGTGTTTCAGCGTGAGGTGGGAAGAAGGTAGCAATGGACAGACTTCATTATTCTTGTTGCAGTAGACACTTTTAAGGAATCATGCAAAGTTACGTGCAGTTAATATTTTTCTAATATTTCAGAACTTGTACCCCCCACCTAAGATATATAAAATTCACTTATTACAGAGATAAACTAACCTTTATAAAACCACTGGTAAAGTTGGAGCAATACACGGCTTGGTCATGCTCTTGGCCAGGTTCAGCGGACCTGTTGGGGAGAACAGAAGCTTTCCAGAAAGATGATTGTAGTAGCAAAACACATTTGTAGTACTAGCAAAGAAAAACCCCTAAAAAGTCTTTTTTTCTTGTTGTTTTTCTTTTTTTTTTTTTTTTTTTAAAGAAAAAAACCCTAATCTGCCAAAAAAGCCCCCAGCAAAGTCAAAGAGGAGGCTATGACGCCTCTCTAAACCGAGGCACAGGCTCCGTGGGCTCTCAGGAACGAAACTGGCATTAGTTCAGTGACTTCAGCCCGGCTCCGCGCTGTCTGAAAGGTCCATTCACAGGGAAGTTAATGCAGTATCTTAGCCTGAATTACCTCCTTTTTATCACTGCCTCCATGCTATTTAGATATAGATTTTTTAGTTAAATGTACTTGTTAAATTTTAATGCTCTTTTGAAACACTGATGAATTCAAATCCCACTCTATGCAGCTTGCTGGGTCCAAAGAGTCACTAAGCGGGAGTAGAGCTGTACTCAAGCCATGCTGAAGTCGTTTAGCTACAGCAGAGGATCTTTTTAGTTTCACCAGCCAGCTAATAAGCTTTAACTAGTTAGCAACATCCCATTTTATTCTTATAAAACACTCTGGTAAGCTGTGGCTGAAGCAGATCTTCCCCCAAATTGCCCTACACTATAATCCAATTTGCTCCCTTCCCACCAAGGCAGATCTTCAGAACCTACAGACGCTCGGCGGGCTGCAAGAGACAGCCGTGCCCTCATCCAAGGGATTGCGTAGGCAGTCACTGTCCCTTTTGCAAAGGCAAAGCTGAAGGCAGCCACCACTGAGTACACACAGCTGCAGTGTATTTGCCATATTGCACAAACTCAGGCTTTGGAGAAAGTTAACTCTTAACGTAGCAATGATAGGAGCAACCAGATATTATTTGGGAACGAGAGGAAATAAATACCGAATTCTTTTGGTTGGGACGATGCTTTGTTATGCAACTGAAATGCTAGAAGAACAAGGAACCGGTAATTTCCTCTTGCACTCACAAGACAGCACCAAATATTTGCTGAAGTTCAGCTGTGATGGACAAGGCAGTATAATGCAGAGGTCTGGGGATGTTAAGGCAAGAAAGGACTGTTAGATCAGCTATCCCAAGTCACACAGCAAAAGCTGCTAGACCACCAAAATACCCTTGCATTAAGTTTAATGCTTGTCCTTTGATTAACAGCACCTACATAACTAAAGAATATCGTTGAGAGACATCTTGCGGTGGTCTGAAGACACCAAGACAGGTAGAACCCATCACGAATCCCAGCAGAGAGTTCCAGCGGGTACTTTGAAATGGCGGCTTTATTTCCAATTCCAGCTTCAGTTTTCAGACATTGCTGCTTCTGACACGTTTCCCTGCTAGGTGAGAAAGCTCCCTAGTACGCTGTCTTTTTTTCCCCATGAAGGTGCTTATACATTATAATTGAGTCACTTCTCAACCTTCTTTCCATAATGAAAGATAGACTAAAACAGCCTGTGGCCTTTAGAGCGTAGGCAGGTTTCCAGAAGAGTTTATGAAGGAGTAGAAGAAGTCTTAATTTGACTACTTACAGCGCAGTATCAGTCATCTCCCTTTTCAAACTTGCCAGAAGCTTTTGATTCCTTTTGGAAAAAGCTATATACTCACATTAAAAAGCACGGAAGCATGTATCGGTTCAGATAGCCCTTGGTCTCTCAGCCTGTTTTTGGTAACGAGCACAATTTATGACAAACCAGTTTGGAATCGCATAGCGGGTAGAAGTTTAAATCTTGTCTAAATCTAAAACTCTAGTGCTTCTTCTAACAGCGGCTTTCGTTTCACTGAAGTATTTTCTTTTCATAGAAGTGGATTTCAACTAATCTTGCTCAGATTTGAGAAAACCCTTTGCAGATCCCTGTGTCATTACAGACTGTTTGCAAGGGCTTGCCGCTGACTGTTGCCCCCCACCAACATCTCCTGGAGGGACTGCCTGGATCTCTGATACGGAGCTATTTTTTGAACACAAGAGCCAGCGTGGTTTGATGGGTGACCAGCACGAGCACCTACGCATGATCCTGTTATTAGAGAAGGCGTCGGTGTGGAAAAGCAGGTCGCACCCTCGGCAGCACATGCAGCATCCCCCGAGTGCCGTGCCTCGGCCACCCCTCCTGCGAGCCACCCGCTCCCAGGTGGCCGTTTGCCAGCAGGCCCCTCACACGGCGACCTGGTCCCTACCACAGAGCACACGATGGTTATCCAAATCCATCCCGTGCCCTCGCCGGTGCCCATTTGGGGCTCCAGCCCCTGGAGCTGTACCCAAGAGCTCCATACAAAAGCCATTCTCCCCCTTTCCCACCCGTAAGAGCGGCTCTCCCTGCTCATCACCTGAGACCCATTTCCCTCAAATCTAGCGGGGGAGCCTTCCCAGTCCCTTTTTGCCTTGCTAGCCCTCATGCCTGGCCTGTGGCCACCCTGCACGGGGCCACGCAGAAGTGACGTGACTGAGCCACCGGTAATCACGGCTTGTAGGAGGAAAGCGCTGCTCGGTCTCTGACACAGCACAACCAGCGGCATCGCAAACCCTGTCAGGGCTTCCCTGGCTGGCATTCAAACCATACCTATTATTTATGGATACCCCTTTTTAAAATTAGATGATTACAAATTAGAAAATACACGTCCTTAAATCTGAAAGTGCAAAAAAGGGGTTACAAATGCGCTAAGTCATTCTTTTATGTGACCTGAATAATTATGGAAACTGTAAGAGTTGCAATTTAAAAGGATTTTCAAAACACATAATCTTTCAAAACACACATCAGTAGAAGGTCATCTGTGACCCCTGCATTGTGCGGGTTTTTCTGATAGAGTAGATAGTCCTAAAGTAAGATGACAGCTGCCCTCCCATAATTAAGTAGGAAGCCGAAACAAACAAAGCCACCCAAAATATCAATATCAAAGTACACTCAAATGGAGTCAGCACAAAGATAAGCACTACGCTTAAACCTCTACAAGATGCTGTATCTGATCTTAAAGGAAGACGCTGATTTTTACTGCAGACACAATACATCTGTAATTATTATATACTACAATTATTATAGCAGCATATGCAAATCTTGTACTTTGCAGCATGAGACTCGACTGCTCACGCGGCCGACTAGTTTGTGCGGTCACGGTAATCACAACGCAAGCAGGAGAGAAAACTGCACGTGCACGTCCGTCTCCCCACATTTGGGGGCCTGGGCAGATCCTCCCTTCTGTCCTATTAACCACGTGCCCATCAGCCTCTCGTCGGAGCGGCATTTATACATTCAGAAATCAGGAGTGTGAGCTCTAATGCTAAGGGACAGGTCCCATTGTCTTCTGGCGTATTGTGTTTTCTTTGAAATGATTTGTCCTAGATTTTTAGATTAAAAAAACCAAGTATATAATTCATATATACCACATAAATTTTATATTAAAAAACTTAAAACCATACCTACAGTACTTTAGTACCTGACTTGTATATTTATGTGACTATTGTTAGAAGTGACTAATTGGGTTTGATTAGCTTCATCATTAATATTCTGTCCATAATTTAACATGCTTCAATAAAATACCCTAAAGCAGTATAATGATTAGATTTCAGGAATATGTGTTTTGCAATTAAGTTGCTCTTGATTTTGATATGCAGATTAAGAAATGGTGGTCTCATTTTAAAAAAAACTGCCCTTATTAACTCAGCAGTATACTCTGAAGATTAGGTAAGAAAACCAAGATTTTCTCTTTGTATATGCTAGTTAAAATGTATTTCAATCAAGCATATGTGGGCAAATCAGATTTGATTAGTTTAAGTTCACAGTCATTCTATCTAAATGAATAATGTGTCACCTAACATTGCAAAAATTTGATTAATAGTTTATCAGTTAATTAAAAATGGGGTTTAATTTTTCTTTTTTAGGAAAATGCAAGGTAGATATTCCTTGTCTTCATCATAAATGCAAATTATTTCAGCTTGAATCTATTGTTCCTTGTTCGCTTCTTAGCCAACTGGCAAGAAAATAAAGCTTTTAAAACGATCTCTTGTAGAGAGAAGTAGTAAAACTTTGTTTGCTTACACATATGGCTGCCAGTTGCCTAAGTTCGAGCGGGATAATCCCTGCACATCCTTATCCCTCCCCCAGCCTCTGCCGGGGCTTCTTGGAGAAGGTCTCGGACCGTCTTTGCTCCATCCCGCAGCAGGTCAGGGAGGTCTCTGCGAGTGAGGCAGCCGGGCAGGACCCACTGAAGGGTTCAGGGAGAGCAGAGGAGACGTCCTCCACTCCAGGGAGTAAAAGGCATCACGGCAGAGGGCAGGCACTACTGGCAGCCCTGGCCAGCCCCACCAGCTGCGCGCAGCAGCAGCCGATGGTCCTCAGCATCTCCTCCTGCAGTCAGCAAGGGTGCCCAGCCTCCCGCTTTGCAATGGCGACTCCTTGGGGCCACCAGCCCCTCGCAAGCCCAGAGGAGCGCAGGGGCAGGATGGCAGGTGGGAATCCAAACGAAGGGCTCCCAAGGGAGCTACTGGGCAGACTGGGTGTCCTAGTGCAGCTGCTGCAGGATCGCACCTTGTATATATATACACACACACTCTCACTCATTCCCACTAGTGGACCTCCATCCTGCTCAGCCAGAGAGGGGAGCGGGATGAAGCTGTTGGTGGTGCCTGCATTTGTGCGAGTGCTCTATACGCGTCTGATCTGTGTTGCCAGCTGTGTGTAGGTATAGATAATTTATGTGGTGTACGCAGGTGCCTACTGGGAATACACCTTCAGCCTCAGTGCTGGTTGGACCCGGGAGCGTGGAGCTGCAGCAGCCTCGCCTCTCTCAGGCTGTCAGATCCTGCTTGATACATTTTTCTCCAACATTATCTGTGGAGAACAAATTGGGAAGGGAGGGGGGATTTCCTCCATCTAAAACGCTTGGAAAGTTATTTACGAACGCCAACATTAAATAAATGCTAGTGCTACAAAAATCAAGCATGGAGAGTTAAAAACTGGCAAAGTTGAGGTTTCCTTCGAGACCTCAGTTCGGTTACTTGGTGCAGCCACATCATATAGTTTCAATTACATTCTCCCATATTACACTTTCTACAGGATTTTACATTATCCAGTGCACAGCATGAATAGCGCTCTCTGAATTAGCAGGCGTGAAACATGTACATCTACACATGACATTATCCAAGTACACAATTTAAGACGCTTAGCAGAGTCCCTTTTAAAGATGCTCTTAACAGTCCCCGTTATACCCTAGGGAAAACAGCCAGGACTTTAACAGGGAAAATAGGACAGCCTTCACACTGCAGAAAGCAGTCACAAGAGGTGCCTCTCGTCACTCAGGCTGAGCGTGGGACTGCCACGCAGGGCAGCCTGTGTGCCGCCTGTAAGCATCGCCGTCAGAGCAGGTGAGACAGGCGGGATGGTGGTTTCTCTGGTAACTGTTCAGTGACTACCAAGAAAACTTGCCCGCTTTTCCTCAAGAAGCCTGTTCCTTTATTTTTGTGTTTGGATTTTAATGTTAAAAACAGTCCAGAATGTTAAAAACACCTACTCCAAAACAGCCGGCTGAGCTCCTCATGCATCCGGGTTCCTTCCTGCTGCCCCCCAGCACCGTCCTCCCCGTGTCTCATACACGCTGCCTCTAGGGCTCGGAGTATCCAGAACGTCTCACCCTTTTTTCTTCCACCCAAACCTTTCAACATCCCGTCCTTTTCAATCTCTCTGCAAATCAAACCTCTTATTTTAGTCCTTATAACTGACTCTTCTGTTCCCTTCTCACCTGCGCTTTCCATACTTCATATCTTTATTTTTCTGCATAAGGCAGCCTCCCAGAACCGATCGAGAAGACTATTACCCTTTCTCCCTCCCTCTATAGCCACTATTGCTGCCACATCAGGAAGAAATCAGCTACTTAATTACAGCGTATGAGACAGATAAAATGCCAATTTCGCCTCCTATTTATAATGATCACTTAATTCTGCAGGCATCCCACAAAGAGCAGAATCTGCATGCTGGTCCCTCATATTTTCATATTGTTATTAATAATCTGAGCATGAGGGGGGTGAAAGACAGAAGAGATGAGATTTGCTGCTGTACAGTTCTACGCTGGATATCGTAACTGTAGCACAATCACCCTGTTTGTGAGCAACTAAATGTATCTATATTAATGAAACTCTGCAAAGCGTCTTGCTTTCCTGACATAAGCGGTCCCTTCCGATTTTATAGGCCATCTTCTGATTGATCAAGTAGAACACTAAAAAGGGAAAGAAAAGCCTTATTTGATTATCCATTGGATAAAAATGGAACAAAACAGTTAACAGTAATTAAACATAAAAATCTCCAACTGCAAGTGGAAATACACAATTACAGCGACATGCTCCCAGATTATATTAGAGGGCTATGAGTATCCCTGAATAATGGATCCATCAAGAAACAGAATTCACTTCAGTGGAGGCTAGGAGTACTCAGACTTCTAAAATTCAGGCTCGTAAAGACTAACACCTAGATAACTGTGTCCCTAAGACAGGCAGAAACTAATTGGTCATGGATAATAATATAACATGCTTGCCCTCCACCATTAATATGTGGGTATATTAATATATCATGGCTTCGTAACGTGGTTTGACTGGGATCTATATCAAATGATTATGTCAATGGCCCATTAAGCAAATAGTATATTAAACCAGTAGAAGAGCATCGAGTGTTTGCTCCATAAATGGGTATATAACAGCAGGTTTAGGATTTAACTCGACTCTCCAATAAATGAAATACTATATAAGCTGCAGGTTCGCAACAAATTTGATCTACCTCGTTGGTTTCTATATAGAAACAGACATGAGGAGGCATTTTCTATCCTAAGATTTGCACTGTAGCCAATTAATATGAAATATTTTCCTATGAAAAAGCCATACAAACATGACCATGTAATTCCCTTCTAACAGAAATGTTCCATTAACATTTCTGATAGAGGTCATCAATTCTTCTTCACCACGTTATTTTCACCATGTCCAGCAGCTATCTATAACACTGAGGACACCAAACATGCCTCCCGTGCTTTTTTCTCCCTCCCATGTTTGAGTTCAGCTTGCCACAGAAGTTTAGAGATGATGAAAACTCCTGGACAGGAGCCTTGCGCAGCCTGGAAACAGGGCAAGCCTCCCCTTCCCCTAGCGCCCCAGACGCTGAAAGGCAGTAACGCGGAGGAAGAGGTTTGACTTCTGCGCCCATTCCCCCTGAAGCCTCGCTGTGAGGGCTTCCAAAAAGAAAATAAAATAAAACCCACACCAACAAATTCAAGTTGTAACGTGGATAAATGGTGGCTATTTATCCATCGAGGAACGTATTAAAATTGCAACGCTTGCCTCGGTCCCCAAGCACCTATCACCGGTCCCCAGCCACACCTGGCAGAAGCTGGACTGGACCGGGTGTCAAGGCGAGAGGTGCCACGTAACAGCGGGAAAGTCGCAGAAAGAGCTGCTGCCCTCCGACACCGAGCGCGGCCCCTGGGCGCAGTGTTGGCCCCGAAGCCGCCGCAGCTGCGTGCGTTCTGCTGTACGGCCTCTGGCAGTGACCTCCCAGACCTGCCTGGCTGCGGCTTTCAGGGGGACCCCCACAAGCGGCCAGGCTGCTCTGTGCCCCCCGCTGCAAGCCAGCCGCAAAGGAAACTCCCGCCGCCTTATAAAGAAAACACAGGACTGTTTTTCAAACAAACAGAAAGAAACTACAGTTAAATTATAAAAAGCTTTAAGCCTGTGCCTGCGTACGGACCCTCCAGCAAAGCGCAGGGCTGATGCCCTTGATCATGCGGCTAAGCCATGGCGGCAGTCGCCCCCCGCCAGCGCCCGCCCAACCTGCCGATCCGGTGTACAATATCAAGAGTCACCTTTTTTTGTGTATCCTTTAGCAAAGTCATGTAAATAAAAACCATGTGGGACTGATAGACGCTATTACTCTGTAACAAAGACTTCAAAAAACAACACGGAGAGGAGGTGCAGAATCCAAGGTTCAGCCCAGTTATTATAAACTAAAAAGGAATTAAAAAATAAACTACGGAGTCATTTGCTGCGAGCCGCAGCTGGGGGCCGGGGCCGCATCTCCTCCCCCTGCACAGGCTGAGGAGGAGCAGAGCTTTGGGGTGCACAGCCCCTGCATCCCAGGGCTTGCCTGCCACTTTCGGTCCCGTTCAGATGCCCATCCCCAGTTTTGGGCAACTCAGCCGTAGGTTCCCGCCCTGGCCCGGAGGCAGGCAGGCTGCCTTCACCCGTGGCCTCCCCACTGCTCCCAGCCTTGCCACAAGCTGCTGGTGTCCCCACCACACAGGTCTGAAGCCTCCCTGACGCCTCTTCCCCCTCCTGGGATGGTTCCCCAGCTCGCTCCTGCCAGCGGATGCAAGTTACTGCTGTTCTGGTTCTCACACGTTGAGCACAAATCGCTCCCCTCCACATGTGTTTTCTGTTCACCGATACACGGACCTGGTGACAGTAATCCTCTTTATTTACAAAATGGTTAATGAATTCGGGCTCAATTTATCTCCGCTGTGTTCAGCTTTCTGGCCTCTAAGAAGTGAGCATAAAGCAGAGATTCAGACACTTCTGTTCACTATGCACAAGAGTAAAGTGCTTGAAAAGATGCAAGATAGTGAAAAATCAGTGCAGTGTCTTTCTGCCTCGCTCACGCCTGCCAATATCATTTAAAAAAATCAATAGATTGCAATTTGCATTAATTTTAATAAATTTGCATAAACTCAGGCAAATACATTGAAAGCTTTGTCCCTAACAATTTTGAAGTTATGCTGGAGCAAAATGCTAGCATTGAGAGATCGCTGCAAGCGGTTGCCGTGAGGGGTTGGTTAAAGCGGGCAAGTACTCCTCTCGGCAGCCGGTACGGCTTGGGCAGGCAGCGTGGGCACGGAGCGCTCGGGAACACCGGGCACATCCCCGGCTACGGTACAGCACGTGCCTGTTCAGAATACTGCACACCACTAGGCAGCCAAAAATGTAACTTCATGCCATTAGAAGCAAAGCAATCATTTGGTGGTAGGATAAGAGAACCCAGACTTGGTTTATGGCTGCAGCTAGGTTCTCAGGCTCAGACTTTGAGAATAGCCTGTAATTATTGTTTCACTCCCACATTTTGGAGCCCAGCGTTAAGTCCCTGAGGTGCTGATCAGCCCCGTGCCACCTGCAGTGGTTACTGAGCAGTAGATAGGTCAGGTGCGCACAAAAGTGTGGTTTGAAAGTGGGAGAAGATTTGGACTTGTGCAGGCTAACAAATCTTTCTTCCCTTGACTAAGCCTCCCGAGCAGATCTGCAAGCCCACCTACTCCAGGCTCCCCCAGCAACCTCCGAGACAGTACTTCTCTTTTCAAGAAGGTGTGTTTCTTATCTCCCAGATCCATAACTGACCCGGTACAAAATTTGTTGCGAGACCTTGAGATTGTTTTAAAAGCACCAGGTTTCCCAGCTCTCGGTTGTGTTCCTCAGCCAGAGGCGCGTTCCCTCAGCCTACAGTATAACCTGCAGAAGGGACCGTCCCGCTGGTACAAGGCACCACGCGCTTACAGGCAGGGACCAGGTAAAACCAGGCAGCGGGGGCCGTGCGGTGTTGGCAGAGAAGACCACAAGCTCCTCATCCACATCTCACGGCCCGATGTCGGCAAGCGGCAGCTCAGCCCCACCGCACCGTCCCCCACGAGCAGCTATGCCTGTTGCCTCTCGGCATAGCACGTCTGAGCAGAAACAGGACCTCTGCAAGGCTTTTAAGCCACGTTGTCCTGCAAAAGTGGTTTAGGTGACAGACAGGCGTAGCACAGTGCCCTCGAAGTTCAGCAGTCAGCCACAGGCCACGAGCTACCGCACCGGAGCCTCTGCTAAGATTTAAGGGGGAAGGAAAATATTGCTGCTTATGGGCCTAAAACCAGAAATACAAGGGTAAAATTGAAGTGATTAACCACTTTTCTGCAAAATGTGTAAAATATCATTGTGAGAATAAAATCTGCAGTTGGCTGGAATATAAATAACAAAAGTCTCGCAAATACACCAAGGCCTTCAGTGTTGCAGCTAGACCAAAGAGGAGCAGTACATTGGAAAAAATTCTTTCAAATCCAGTTCAGAGAAGCTGATTTCTGATGTTCTTCAACTCAGAGCTTAGAATATTTTTTTTTTCTCCTGTAGGAACTTACACAAAAATGACAAAGAAGGAAAAATATATAAAAAGCCAAGAAATAATGACTTTTTAATCTTTGATGATATCTACTCAGAGGGTAACTATCTGTGAGGATTGCAAAATTTAACCTATCATTTTCATAGTGACAACAGAATTTATAGATTAAAGATTTATAGATCTTAAACATTTGGAACGAAACCATCTGGCTGCGCGATAGCCAGCCCCAGACTCAGTGCTTCAATAGCTAGAGCTCTTCTCACTGAACTAAAGCCAAACCTCAAGTCATCAACAGCATCTGGCTATGATAAAGCCTTGCTCCAACACCAGCGATTCAGAGCTGCACTGCTAAATGAGCGGGGTGCGCCCGAGACGTTGAACTGCACGAAGGAGCGGTGGAGAGGCCGTAAGTGTCCCGAGAAGGCTGGGTAAGGTATCGAGAATGTGCCTCGCTGGGTTGAGAAGAGGACAACTAAAGCTGGGTCAACACAGTTTTTCAAGTCTGCTGTCACAGGGGTCAAACGCTGTCTGGGTGCTTACAGATGCTTGCAGCTGGGGAGGAGGCAGCTCCCGGGAGCAGCCGGTGGGATGGTGCCCTGCCAGGGAAGGGTACCAATGCAGCACTAGGCTCCAGGGAAACCACCTCCGCTCTGCGTCCCCATCCTGGGGTTGGAGACCCCAAACACCCCCTTGCCCAAGCCTCAGCAGGGAAATGGGGTCTCCAGGGCCAGAGTGGCCAGAGGCTCGCTGCCCGGCCACCCACCAGCCCATCACACCACCCCGTTTGAAGCCACTTCTGTTCCTCAACAGTAAGGTAGAAATAAAAAGCTTGAGACAAATCTCTGACATTTTATAACTGCATTTGCACTAACAAATGTAGACGACACATTTATTGACATTGTAACAACTCCTCCAGGACAACAACATTTTTAAAAAAATGGGAGAGCAAAGATAAATCTCCCATAGATATTGCAATGAATCTTACACTGACATCCTAACAGCTCTGATTCAATCCTTGAATAGGGAAGAGCTCATTAAAAATATCTTCCCCGGTCGCTGCATGGGGCCGATGGCTCCTTCAGCCCAGCCCCAGCGACTCCCGCGTGCAGCTGGTGATGCCAGACAGGAACAATTTATGGTTTCATGAATTTGATGAAGTGACATATACACTCAGATTAGTATGTTCTTAAGAATTGTAAAGGTTTCGGGCTCAGATTTTGTGAACTACAAGTTTAATTGGCCCACGATTACTATGGCTGTGTATGCAAATTAGATCAGAGCAATTTCACATGCAAATGGCCATAAATTGGGCACGCCGAGCCTGCTGCGGACTCTCTGCCGCTCTGCCCGCAGGGCACACGAGCCAGACCCCGAACTCCCTACACCTGCATCGCGCGGGTGCTGCCCTCGGGATCCCATCTACGCAGCCACTGCTTCATGTCACAATCGATATTGCACGGCCGAGAAGACGGGAGGCGAGAGGAGACCTTGCAACCCGGAGGGTGAGCCAGCGCCTCTCTGCCAAGGAGGCTGCATCTCCCGCCATGTGAAATCCCAACCCAGGCCTCTGCCCAGGGGTCCCCTCTGCCGATAAGTCACCGGCAACTGGGAGTAAACTTTATCCTGAAGTTTTTCTTACAGACTTGGCTGCGCTTAAGAATTTTCACAAGTTTTCCAGACTTTAGTGCCTTTCCCCCCAGGACAGTCCCTCCCTCCTGGGTATCTCTTCAAGACAAGAAGTTCCTACAGTTGACGGGTACCCCGAGCCACAGACGTGAAACTTGAGGCTGAGCCCTCAAGTTTAAGGCCATCCAGCAGATTTGAACTTGGACTACTGCATTTCCACCCAGGGCCTGGAGCAGATGAGAGAGGAGCTTAAGGTCTGGCACACGCGTTCCTGTCCCAGCAAGCTCTAGTTACGTCATTAACACAAGTTTTGCTCTTGTCTATGGGACAAAACTGCACAAGGAAGAATGCCATCAATCAGTGTTGCAAATCCAGCAGTAATTCAGGCAAAAAAAAAAAAAAAAAAACACCCAACCCTTTGCTGTGGGTTCAAATTGTAGCTTTGGTGGCAAGAGGAGAGCAGCTGGGGCACGAGTGCACTGCGGGGCGGCACCTTGCCTTTCCGCAGGGCCGAGCGCCAGCCCAGGGCCACCCAGCCTCAGGGCCACCGGGGAGATGCTGCAGCAGCAGCAGCGCTTGGGGACACTGCGGAAGAGCCACCGGCTGCAGACACAGCAGCTTCTGCGCCGTTTCCCTAAATATCTCGTTTGCACACTGTATTTGTTGTTGTTCTTTTTAATGAAGAAAGACTTCAGATCTTCAGCTGTGGACTTGGAGCTCTTAAAAAAAAATTGAAAGGATAAAAGCCTAATATTAATGAAGAAAAACAGAGCTATGCAAGCCTGAGACAACTAATAACCTATGCAGAGCTATAAACTGATAAAGATTTGCTGGTCTCTAGTAAGAAGCCGAGCACCAAGAGTTTTCATATAATATGCTCTTAAGGAAGACTCCAGCATTCACTCTATCTGAACAAGATGCTCTAGGCTTAGTTTCCTGAAGACTTTTGTGCCATTTATGGACCATTTCTGCATGTAAAGCAGGAAATTAGTGCACTAAAAATGACTTATGCACCAAATTAGTCTGTTTTCATACCCCCAAAATCCCAAAGCAGCTGTATTTAACTCTGACCCAAGTATTCACCTCAGGGGTGAATTACCTAGAGAAGCTGGAGTCAGATGGAAAAGCATTTGCAGCTGTAGGAAGCTTACTTTACATATTCACCAATAACTTCATTTTGCAGAAACAAGTGCAGATTTGGTGCACATCACACCATGACCCAGCGTGGCGGGAGCCATTCCCATAGCACCAGATCCCCACAGTGCTGCCCCCGACTGATCATTTCTGGTATTCTCATGCCTTTCTGATTTAGGTGAGCCCTAAAAATATATTCCAACTTTAAAAACGAATCCAAGGTACCAAACCTCAATAAGTCGCATACATAGCGGTGCCACTCTTCCCGTGCCCTGCTGCTGCCGGGCTGCGAATCTCACCCAGGGATGGGCACATAGGACTTGGGACCCCACATCAGTCTCCTTCCGCATCATCCTGTGTGCAACAGTAGGAGCTGAAAGGCACTTGGGAAGGAAAGCTAAGCCTGGGCCATGTTGTACAACAGCCTCCCAAACTGCGAGACCTTTTCCCGCCTGTTTTCTGGGCATTTTCCAGAAAGGTAGAGATGCTCCCAGTTTCAGCAGGAGGCATCACTTAAAACCTCCCTGTAACTATTGCTCAGCCTCTGGGCACATGTTAGCCTTGGGGTCACAAGCAAGAGCTGGAGCAGGAATTTACTTCTTTTACTCCCTTTAACTCAATGCAATCGCCACCACTGTTTACATCTGCAAGCTAGGCTCAGCAAAAACATCCTGCACACATGAACTCTGCAGGTACATAATAAATAAATAATAACAATAACAGTTTGTGTTAATATAGCACCTCTAATCCAATTATCTGAGAGCTCTTTGCAAATACTAATTAATTTAGTCTTGCAACACCCCTGTGACATAGGTTATTATTATGCCCATTTTACATATGATAAACGGGAGTCACCAGAAAGCTGCTTCCCTCGAGCACGCGGTTAGCAGCACAGCCAGAGCAAGCCCCGGCCGGGCAGAGCCCGCGCTCCAACACCACACATCATGTCACTCCAAAAAAGAGAGAGGGGTTTGGGGTAAGACCATCATGCTCTTAACAGCGGAAGGGTGGGAAACTTCCCAGCCGTGATGACATAGCACCAGAGCCAGCCCTCACACGCAGTGAGCACCAGGCTCCCACTTGCTGCTTTCCTGCCCCAGAAGACCCCCGCGAGACTGCAGATCCACACAGGAGAAAGATGAGATCACACCTTACCTCGCCAGCCACCGGCACAGCATGAGGCAATAATCGCTTGCCTTGGGTCCGTGCCAAGGCAGGGGTTGCAAAACAAAGAGCAGTAGGGCAAGAGCTCAAGCCCCAAAAGGGCTTGTGAGAGCACAGGACTCTTTTATGGGTGGCTTTGGTTCCCTCCAGCTGCCATGAATTTAAGCATCCCCAGAAGAATCTGCAATTTATGACAAGTGGAGCCATTTGTGTTTCGTTAGGAAATGGCCCATCCCAAAAAGGCAGGTGGCTGGAGAGCACGGGTGTCTCCAAGGGCTCCCCACCAGTCTTGCCCACAGCAGCCGGTGGGGCTCAGGCTCAGCACCAGCTGCACAGGCGCTCGCGCAAGTCATCTGCCCCAACGCCTCTTACTTGTCTCAGCAATTTCAATACTCACTTTATTCACCCGTCCTTTAAAAGAGATTCTAACATCAAGAAAGCAAATAATTTTTTAACTTGTGTTTTATGAAAAATTAATCGTGAAAAAGAGAGAGAGTTGCTGCTCGCTTTCTGCTGAAAGCAGGTTGGGTTACTTTACGTATCGGGAAAGTCAAGGCAAAATACCTCTGAAAATGACCCTTTTCTGCTCTCTCCTGACAGGGAAACACATTTGAAGGGCTTTGCTTTTGTTATGACTATTTTACACTGACACTGGTTTTCAACTGCTGTTGGCTGGAAGAGCTGCCGCAGCTCCCCAGGCCGACCATCCAAGTCAGGGACACTTTGGGGCACTTTGGGCCAGAGCGTGGTTGGAGCCATCCCTCCCCTTGTTTCAACTTACCCCAGCGCCAACGAAATGGTGCGAAAAAGGAAATATTTCACGTTCCTGCTGTGCCTTTTCAGGAACATGGGGGTTTTCACCCCAGAAGAGCGTTGCTGTCAAACCCGTCCCCGCTGCGCGCTGAGCCCTGGGCTGCCGCGTAGCGACGGGAGGAACCGCCCTTTCGTCTGCAATGAAATCCATCCTCCCCATTTCAAACATCCAAGTAATAAAATTCACGCAGCTAAATGAAAGATGTTGTTAATTATTTTGCGGACTCGTTGCCAATTCGTTCTCTCCCGTGTTGTGCTGAGGTCAGTTAAGCGCCGCAGCTAGTCCCCTGCTTCCCCAGCAGCACCGCGCGTGCAGCGCGGGGGGAAATGGGCAAAAAGGTGTATTGCTTTAAGTCAAACAAGATAAGGCGTGTTTGCCAGTTGATTACTAAACCCAGGAAAGATCAAACGGCTCCAGTGGAGGAGAACTGGGTACAGCAGCTCGTAGCAAGTGCTGTGGCTAATTCCAGACCAAAGGGGAAGCAGGATAAGAGGAAATTTATGAGTAAGCTCTTGAAGTAATGAAACGAAAGTAATGCTGATTGGCCTCATTTACAGCAGTTCAAAAGCTGATCGTCATCGCTGAAGTAGGGAAGGATCAACTGACAATCATTTCCGCGGCAAGGAGCGGAGCTGACCTGCAGGACACAGCATGGGGGTGTCCAGGCACAGGGGGCCACAGCTGCCAGCCCCCACGTCCCCTCCCAGCACTGCCCGGCCATCCCGCTGGCCTTGCCAGGGCACCAGCCCGGCTTGCTTGGGAATGGGGCACACAGTGCCAAGTGATGACCAGAACAGCTCACCAGCTTGCGGTTTTTTTCACAGAATCACTGAATGATAGGGGTTGGAAGGGATCTCTGGAGATCATCCAGTCCAACCCCCCCCACCAGAGCAGGGTCACCTACAGCAGGTTGCACAGGATGGCGTCCAGGCGGGTTTTGAACGTCTCCAGTGGGGAAGACTCCACAACCTCTCTGGGCAGCCTGTGCCAGTGCTCTGCCACCCTCAAAGTAAATAAGTCCCTCCTCGTGTTTAGATGGAACTTCCTATGTTCAAGTTTGTTCCCCTTTACCTCTTGTCTTGTCACTGGGAACCACTGCAAAAAGACTGTTCCCATCTACCTGGCACCCTCCCTTTAAGTATTTATTAGTATTGATAAGATCCCCCCTCAGTCTTCTTTTTTCTAGACTAAAAAGACCCAAGTCCCTCAGCCTTTCCTCACAAGAAAGATGCTCCAATCCCCTCATCATCTTCATAGCCCTTTGCTGGACCCTCTCCAGCAGTTCCCTGTCCTTCTTGAACTGGGGAGCCCAGAACTGGACACAGTACTCCAGATGTGGCCTCACCAGGGCAGAGCAGAGGGGGAGGATGACCTCCCTCGACCTACTGGCCACACTCTTCTTGTTGCAGTCTTTGATTGCCTCTGTAAAATGAGGGGACAAAGCCAGAGAGCAGGTGAGTGCCCAGACATACCTGCCAGGAGACGAGCACCGTGCATGGAAACACTGTCAGGGTGTGAAGAGGACCCTGTGGCCAGCCGGGCCTCACAGGAGCAGGACGTTGGCTGAGATCCCACCAAGCACTCGCCCTGTCTGTAGAGCTCATGGGGCCGCCCGGGGCTGCAGCAGCCTGGGTGAGCACAGGCCCTGAGGCACAAGGTCCTCCCTGCTCGCCCAGCATGGCCGGGGCTGTGCTCAACCACAGCAGCCAGTAACCAACAAATCAAAATAAAAGCTGGTGGATCTTCAATTACTCCAAAGCCTATTTTTATGATTAAGGATGTTTCTCTCCGATGGTTCATAGCATGCTCACCCAGAAATGGGGCAGGGAGAAAGAGCGGCACATTTGTTACTAATATACCTTCAGTTCGAGACTGAGTTTGACCCATGTCTGGGTCAGGGTTGTATGGGAATACATTATCTGTGAACATGGAGCCATCTGGAAAACATGTGATTCTGCTGAATTTGGACAAAACCATCTGCCCATAGGTTGCACCGATGTGCTGATGGAACATGCAGTTTATGGAAATGTTTGTCTCTTCCTGGCTGATGTACTGTGTTATGACTAATTTTTGTAGGCCACATTGCATTAAGTCAGGATGTGCAGTGAAAACAACATGCCTGATAAAATCTTATGTGAGACAATGAAATGTAATATATACATTTTGGAACTGTGGAGAGAAAAATGGCCTTTTCCACCTACACGTTGATTCAAGGCCTTGTGTAAGCATAAAATCACTGTCCATAAACCCATATGGCCAAAACCATGGTGTTTCCAGTAGCATTTCACATACCTGGGGGAGGGGGGGGGAAACAAACCCCAAACGAGTGAACTGTTTATAAGCTTTGTATTTTGATACTAAACAGAGAGAGCTCGTTCAGTTTAGTCTCTGTAGTGCAGAGAATCCTAATCCACAGCTGTACCATCTGCTTTACAGGACACATTGGTTGTGCCTCTCTGCGTCGCTCCCACTCCGTGAGGATCATAGAATCATAGAAGGGTTTAGGTTGGAAGGGACCTTGAAGATCATCTAGTTCCAACCTCCCCGCCATGGACAGGGAAACCTCCCACTAGACCAGGTGGCTCAAAGCTCCATCCAACCTGGCTTTGAACACTTCCAGGGATGGGGCACCCACAACTTCCCTGGGCAACCTGTGCCAGTGTCTCACCACCCTCACAGTAAAGAATTACTTCCTAATACCTAATCTAAATCTCCCCTCTTTCAGTTTAAAACCATTATCCCTCATCCTATCACTACACTCCCTGATAAAGAGTCCCTCCCCATCTTTCCTGTACGCCCCCATACTGGAAGGCTGCTATAAGGTCTCCCTGGAGCCTTCTCTCTCCAGGCTGAACAACCCCAGCTCTCTCATCCTCTCCTCATAGGAGAGGTGCTCCAGCCCTCGGATCATCCTCGTGGCCCACCTCTGGACGTGCTCCAACAGGTCCATGTCCTTATGTTGGGTGCCCCAGAGCTGGATGGAGTACTCCAGGTGGGGTCTCACCAGAGTGGAGTAGAGGGGCAGAATCCCCTCCCTCGACCTGCTGGCCACTCTTGATGCAGCCCAGGATACATTTGGCTTTCTGGGCTGTGAGGGCACATTGCCGGCTCATGTCGCGCTTCTCATAAACCAACACCCCCAGGTCCTTCTCCTCAGGGCTGCTCTCAATCCGTTCTCTGCCCAGCCTGTATTTGTGCTTGGGATTGCCCCAGCCCACATGCAGGACCTTGCACTTGGCCTTGGTGAACTTCATGAGGTTTGTACAGGCCCACCTCAAGCCTGTCCAGGTCCCTCTGGATGGCATCCCTCCCCTCCAGCATGTCAACCACACAGCTTGATGTTGTAGGCAAACTTGCTGAGGGTGCACTCGATCCCATTGTCACCAACAAAGATGTTAAACAGCACTGACCCCTGAGGAATGCCAGTCATCACTGGTCTCCACTTGGACATGTAACAGCTGACTGCAACTCTTTGAGTGCGACCATTCCTCATCCACTGAGTGGCCCATCTGTCAAATCCATGTCTCTCCAGTTTAGAGACCAGGATGTTGTGGGGGACAGTGTCAAATGCTTTGCACAAGTCCAGCTAGATGATGTCAGTTGCTCTTCCCTCATCCATCAACACTGTAACCCTGTTGTAGAAGGCCACCAAATTTGTCAGGCACAATTTGCCTTTAGTGAAGCCATGTTGGCTGTCACCAGTCACCTCCTTATTTTCCGTGAGCCTGAGCGTAGTTTCCAGGAAGATCTGCTCCATGATCTTGCCAAACTCTCCATGATCAAAACCTAAACTTTATTCACATGGAAAACAAAATCCCGTAAGAGAACAAGAATTTCCCGGTGTCTCTGTGGAGGCACGGTGGGACCGGGTGGCTTGCTCAGAGGCAGGTGAGGCTCTTCGGGGTGAGGCTGCTCGGCGAGGAATTTCCCGCAAGGGAAACTTGTTATTTTTTGTGGGGGGTGGCGTGGGTGCAGGCGTGGGTCTGCGGGCGCGGAGGGGGAGGATGCGGATACGGCGGGAGGATGCAGATGCGGCGGGAGGATGCAGATGCGGCGGGGAGGGTGCAGGCGCGGCGGGAGGATGCTGGGGCGACGGGAGGATGCTGGGGCGGTCGCCCCGCGGCGGGGCTCGGCGGGGCTCGGCGCGGCGCGGCCCACGAGGTGGCAGCAGACCCTTTGCAATGCGGCGGGCGGGCTCTGCCGGGACAGCCCGGCCCCGCGCTGCGCCGCCGCCGCCCGCAGCCGCGCCGGGCGGGAGAGCGGGGGGCGGGGGGGGGGGGGGGCGCGGCGGGGTTAACGGCCTGCCCGGGGGTTTCACACTGCGGCAGGGCAGGCCTGCCACGGCAACGGCGCCTGGCAGGGCTCGGGCGGCAGAGGGGAGTGTTTCCAGGCAGCCACTCGGGTCCCCTCCGAGGTGTGTGATGCTCGGCCGTGAAAAGCGCTGCCCCGTGAGAAGCCCACCTCTGCCATCCACCCGTCCGGCAGCGCTCGCTCTTTTCTGCCGCACGCAGCACAGCTTGCTGGCGTGCTGCTGGTACGGTAAGAAACTTCACCACGTTGAGGTCTTTTAAACTCAACAACAGGAGAAAATTGTATCTCGAGTATCTTTACTGCCTGGGAACTGGTCCCAGGAGGGAGGCGGGCGGGGGTAGGAGCCACCTGCGAGGCCCTCAGCCCAAGTGCTGAGTGGGGCGGTGATGCACTGCCGAGGCGGTGACACTGCTGGAGCACGGAAGGTCCCTCATCCATCTCCCGTGCCACAGACAGAAAGAGGTCCTTCACCTGCTGGGGGAAAGTTAAGGCATTTCCCACGAGGTGTGTGCGGTGACTAACGAGTCCTGTGTTACCCGTCCTTCTCTGGGAGCCGTGGCCTTGGATGTCACAGACATGGCCAGAGCGGGCAGGAGGACCCCGCAGCAGGGGGGCACAAGTGGGGCTGGTTTTAGCTAGAGCTACAAGGCACGATCAGCCATGCAAACCCAGCCAGGGCACCATCAACATTCCGCGGCTGGTAGTGGTGTCTGGGGACCTGCGGGGTGATGGCAGATGGCTGAAGGAGTTTTTCTTTATAAACTGAAAATGCAAACGTGGAATCGCTGTCCGCACTGATTTTTCCCCCAAATAGCTCACGCACTAATAGAGACTGCTACACATCTCCGCAATTAAGCAGTCAAGACATGCTGAATAATAAATGAGCACAGAAAGGCCTCGGCTGCAGCTGGGACCGAGTCCCTGGGTAACCGCGGCGAGTGCAGCGGGTGCATGCCATGCCGGCAGAGCGCTCCCAGCCCCTGGCTTTGCCAGGGAAGCTCGTGTCTGCAGAGCCTAGCTCTCTTGCTTTGGCCAGCACCTTCTCCCTCTCCTGTCCCACCCATCCCCTGGGAGCCTACAGCGCTGGCGGGGAGGACCAAGCCCAAAAACCCAAGCATCCCACCGTCCCCATCCTTCACGTCTCTGCTCTCGGCTGCCAGTTCCCTGCCACCTTCGCATCTTCAATACATAGACCGCTGCCCGCTTTGAATGAGTTACAGGGGTTATACTTACACATATGAGAATAAAGTAAAAGTTAATTAAAAGATATTACCTACATCAAGTAAGACCATCGAGTGTCTGTTACATTAAATGAGGTGGGTGAGTCCTCCATCCTGCTCAGTTTTAGCATTTATTTTTGGGCAAAGCGTGGGCACGGTGGTGTTTTACTCCCACCTTGGGTGGCAATATACCTTTGTTTAAAAGACTGTAAGGAGCAGAGAAGTGAAAGGAATGAATATAGTTTGAGGTTACTGCTTGGGTGGGCAGGACAACATGAAAATGCAAAACATCCCAGCAGCCTATAGATGTAGGCAAACTCCTGGCTGTTCAGGCAACTGATTGTTCAGTAAATGCAAACGGACAAAGCGAAGCATCACTGAACTTGAGAGATAAAGGTCCTAACAATAGAGGCTTTTTACAGTGTGAGTCCAATTTTTTTTTTACTGTTTATATAAGTAAAACCCAATTTGAGCAACTGGAGCATCAGCTCTTTACAGTGAAAGACAATTTGGCCGGAGCAGCCAATAAGATCGTATAACATCCTCTAAAGAAAGCCCAAAATATGTATCCTCGTTTCATTAATAAATGGCTTGAATCCAAGGATAAAAACGATGTGACTTTAATGGTTTCTCCAATGGGTAGCCACATTCCTTGTTAGCGAGAGATCCCATGTGGGAACATTAAAATAAGACGTCCCCACACAGGCTGGGAGTGATGAAACACGACCTAGCAGCTTCAGCACGCATCAGAGGATGGAGCTGGGTAATAAAATATTCAAATAAGCAATTCAGCCCTAAACGTTTCTGTACCTGCTGGGTGTCCAGATTTTGAAACTGGGATTTAAAGATCTTTATATTTCTAAGTGCCAAGTTTCCATAAGTAAATATGAAATCGAATGTCAAAAGCTGCTATTTATGACCCAGTTTGCGGCTGGAAGTCTAACTGGATAATTTAAACCTGTATTTTGGCTTAGTCCAGGAAAACCATCAAAATCTAGCATCTCTTCGTGAATAAATCTTTGTGAAGTTGGCATGCCACAGGTAGGAGAGGGACCACGTGATACAGTAGGTTCTCATTTTTTGCTTCAGTAGACTCATTTTTTATTGAATAGCAGAGTAAATATTTAAGCAAAACTAGTGTAAACTGCTGGCAGGTATGCCATGCTAAGTAGCAGTCATTTACTTTTAAATAATTAAAAGTCAATATACAAGCATAGCATTCTTGTTGCAGTGCGGCATACGGTACCACTGCTCTGCCTACGTGTCACTTCAGAGCCTGATTTACTGGCAAAACGTTTAGCTCAGCTCATTTTAGGAAAAAGAAAAAAAAAAAGAAGTTTTTTTAAAACCACCCCTCTCTATTGTGTAGGAGTGCAGGTATTTTGGCTACACAGACCCCGGCTATTTCTGGGTAGGGCTGAATCTGCATTACTTGTGGGCCTGATAAGGAAAGCCCTGATTTCCTTTGCATTATGCATAGTGGAAGTGTCAGGATGGCTCTGATGGCGTTTAATTAAATATTTGGCAGTGTTTAATTAATTAAATATTTAAACATTAAATACTAAATAGGATGTGATATCTGCTTAGTGGACATTATGTCTCAATAGCCATTAGTCATTAAATAGGACTCAAATTGGCCCTAGAAGACTCCCCTTAGCTAAGCAAGGTCTTAAGTACATGCACTTTTGGATCTTCATTAATAAGTAATAGAGGCCAATTCAGACTATGTAGCAACACAGAGATCCCTATTAACGGAAATGTTAATGTCTCTGTTTGAGACCAAGCTCTCCAGTCCAGACAGCAGATGAGATGCTCAGAGCGGAGGGGTGGGATGCGGCCCCTCGGGTGTTGTAGGGGGCAGCGGCCGGAGCGGGAAGACAGCGAGCGGGGAGACCCCCGCCACGGCCCTGGGATGCCTCCGCCACCTTCGCAGGGAGGGACAAGGGCACGGCGCTCAGATGCCTGTGGTCTACCAATGTCTGTATGGGACTATTTTGGGTTAACTTCAGGGGATTTTAAATTAATTACATGGTTTAGCGTTCGCACACACTTACGCTCGCTGCAAGAGCCCCGCTCGCCCGGGGAGCCGCGTACAGCCGCCTCGGCCTAAATGAGAATCAGGCTCCGCACACCCACCCTCTGCCAGATTCCCACAGGCGTTCGCCGCGGTCTGATCCAGCCAAACGTTACCACGTGCCAGCGCTCTGAGCCCGGGCTCTGCCCAGAGCACCCGCAGAACGGCTCACACGCGGGAAGCTAAGCACGTGCATAAGCACTTGCGTGAAGCGAGGTCTATAAAAAAGAGGGGGACTGATGCTTTAAAGATTTTTTCCGTAAGATATTTTTAGCGGGAAAACAACGTTTTACAGGCCCTTGTGGTTTTGAATTTGCTATTTCATTATTCTCTATTCCCTAGATGACTACTAGTGGCAAACACTTCATACTTTTCATCTCTGTGATATTTTTTGTAAGATTTATCATTTTTACCATTAAAACCGAATACAGCACTCAAGTGTGCGTTGGCCGTTCCTTTCAGCGCCGAGTGGCTCAGCAGCGGTTTCGCAGCCCGCACAGCGGTGCCCAAGGGACTCCGGCTCCCCGGGGAGGGCAGGCGATGCCGGACCCACCTTGCCAGTGACCCGGGGCTCTTCAGGGGGTGGTAAACTGGTTGGAATTCAAAGCAACTCTGAGATCATTTTAAATGATGCTAAAGTCAAATTAATACCCAGCAAGGGGATCCCTAATCAGCTCAAGATTCCTTTTCTTTGGGGATCTGCTGTAACATGCCACGTGCCTTCAGTGGGACTTCTGGAGGGGCAGCGGTGGCCAGGCAGCAGGACCGCGGCGTGGGGCTCAGCCTGCTCCTGCCCCGTGCTTCTCCCCGGCTTCAGCATTCATAGATCTTCCGTGCCTCCCAGGCTACATACACGCCGATAATCAGATTGCGCTTCTGCCTAGTAGTTTTTACTTGAAATATCATTGAGTTAGCTCTTGAGGGATTTGTGTCTGGTGACATATATATTGGTATTGGAGTCAGAGGTCACCTATTGCAAAGATCATCTTGATAGGATGATTATGAAAAAAGCCATGCTGGTTAGAAGACCCTCTAACTAGATTTGGTCTTCTTCCTTCAGCCTCACATTAGCGACTCCTGGTTTCTCTCTCGGTTTTAGTGATCCAATCTTTCTTCTTCTGAATTTCTCCCTTGGGAGCTTTCTACACAGACATTTTAATATATCACACTATTCTCTGCAGAAATCATTTGCTCAATAAAGAGACTGGATTTTTTTTTTTTTTAATTCTAACATTAGCAGTGTTCAATAGCCGCCACCATGCCCGCACCTATGCCTGGCCCAGGCTGGGAAGGGCTGGTGCTGGATCAAAGCCATCTTAGGATTGGGTCAGTCCTTTCGCCTTCTCGTTTCCAGCGTGTGCAGCTCCCAGCGCAGCTGTGACCGGCTCTGGAGGGGACGGCGCAGCTGCCGGCAGCAGCGCTCCGCAGAAGACATTCCTCCATCATTTTGCTCCTTGCAAACTCCAGCTGTACCTTGTGTGTGTTTTAAGAAATTGTCAGTGATGGGATAGGCACTATAAAGCAAGCGGCCTATCAAATATTAAGCAGCACAGCGAGTCGCTGAATTACCAGCTAACTGCCAAACCGGGGTTTATTTTTCAGTTTTAATGCTTCTTGTTGCGCAATGTCAACTTGTCAGAAGACACCGTCTGCAGAACACAAAACAAATATCGGTGCCACGCATCCTAATAATTCAGACAACCTGCTCAGCATCCTCTGCCCACACCGCCTTCCCCGGCGAAGCCAGGTGAGCCCGCCCGAGCCGCAGGCGGGCTGCTCTGCTCCCCGCGCTCCCGGTTATTCCTCCTGCTAGCTTTGCATGCTTGTTGCGTGCTGTTAAAAGGCTTTTCATTTCCTGACAATTTATAAATATGTATTGGGCCTGAAGGATGAGGGTAAAGCAACTGCTGTTTCTTTTTTTAAAGAAAATTAAACATGACAAACTTAGTTATTCATGCAAACCATCCGCCTGTTATCTCTGATTATGCAGGATCCAAATGGTGAAGCTGAGTGAATGAGTGCATTCATCAAAGTAAACTGTCAGAGGCAGGAACACCGGTTTTAACCTACCCCTACCTACTCTCTTTTATACTTACGTTTCATCATCTTCAACAGGCAGTGCAGTTGCTTGGTACCAAGAGCACCTATTTCACTATTCTCTCTATTTTAAGGGGATTAATTAGCCTCCAGAGAAGAAACCCTGCGTGTAGCGCTCTCATGCTTTAAAACATCGCTTCATCAGGATATTTTAAGCTCGCGGGCCAGAACATATGGTATTTCAGGAACAGAAGCTGGAGGCGCAGTGCACGTGTATCCCTTCGCATGCCCAGCGCGGAAGGAGGCGGAGTGTTTCGTTAAGCCTCGGCACGCGTGCATATGTACGTATGCGTGGGAGAAATAAGCAGAAATAAACTACACACACCGAAAAGTCACAGATTTATTTTCACCCACCCACCAACCAGCCCCGCAGCAACAGGGAAAACCTGGGATACGTAAACTTGAGGAAACAAGGAAGATTGTATCATACTGTCTGAAATTTGGGGCGAGCGCCACAGTTTGCTTGTCTTTTAATCCAGAGAAGCTGCCTCAGACATCAGTTCTTATATCCAGGAACAGCTCTGATGCATCTTCTGAGGAAGCTGCCTTTTACCTGGCCCGGGGAGGAGGGTCCCCTGCTTGGGGCCAGGTCCCTCCCACCCCCCGAGGCAGCGGTGGCCACCGGACCAGGGCAGCCTGTGGCACAGCCCCAGCCCCGGGCTGTTCTCCCCGCAGCCACCACAGGAGCCAAGGAGAACCACTGCGCTGCCCCTCCAGGCATGGCCTTGCGTCTCCTCTCCTTCAAATGGGGTGTCACACCAAAACACTCTTCCTCTTACCCACGTTAACCTGTCTGTCCAGCAGCTTGCTGGCTGCTTTTGCAGACGGAGACGCAGGTGAAGATAAAATAATTTTGAGCACACCTCCCTAAAGTAGCTGACAGGGTAAAGACAGCATTCAGGCAATGCGTTGTGACACTGTCTACCGCAACTACGTGCCCTGCCATCCCTGCCTGAGTTGCCACAGCTGGCAGCAGAAACCAGGCTCCGGCTCCGACACCCGCTCAGATGGAGAGGCCACGCTACCCCGGGTGGGTAACTCACAGTAATGTTCTTTAATACCTTTTTATTCATCTCAGAGTGCACATATGCACTGGGAAGGGCCAATTGCTGTTTAATGTGGCACGCATGGATCATCTGTGAAAAATTTGCGAGTTAATTAATTGGTTACACTTCTTCTTTTCTTCTCCCCCCCCCAAAAAATATTAACAGTGTGTTGAACGGTACTTCCTGCCGGGCTGATGCTCAGGAGACCGTGGAGGGCCCCCTGCCCACGCCCCGCACCCCTCACCACCAATCCCACTATGTTGGAGCAAGCCAAGGACAAGAATTTTAAGCTTTTGGCAGCACTGACCACAGCCACCAGCCCTGTGGTGCTGTGCCATGCCAGGGGGGCCACACTGGCCGGGGATTTTCAGGGTGGGCTGGAGGGCAAGGAGGACTTCTTGCAACTTGCAGTCCCTCCTGTGGCACAATGTGATGCTTTAGCACCAGGAAAAAGCCACAGCACTCTCTCCACCATGATTTACACTTTGGCTGAGTCAGTGTGACAGCAGGACTACTTAACGCTACCCTCCACCCCCACTGTTACAGAGTTACGACTTTAAACGCCGAATATGAATCAAGAATTTCTTTTCCATTCAAATCCTCCTTCTGCCCTTCTTATCTGACTCATTTCCAAGCTGCCCACTGACCTTCATGCTAATTGATCATTACTAATAGATAAGGGTAATGCAGCTTTTGAACTGTACTTACCGCGTGCTCTATACTTCTTGATTGGCACAGACTGCATTTTTTTTTGCCTGGACTAAGATCATCTGAAATTAAATCAGAAGCCAGTGGACAGTACTTTGAGAATACCACTGCACACTGGAGTGAGCTGCCATGCTGCTACATGCACTACCCAAAACGAATGGAAAAGCCCAATCGCATCAGCGGTGGGGATTTGCAGGAGGATGGGTGAGGATGCTCTTCTCTAACACCCCCACAGAGCACGGTTGGTGTCACCGAGCCCTCTTACACCACCACCGCATCTCCTGGGAAGGTGCCTGGAGTCACGGCTTGGCATGTAAGCGCCTACCGGTTGCGCTTCCCAGAAGGCTGGGGTGCTTCACAGGTGCACCCTCAGGACACCACACAGCACCCCGCGCATCCAGCGAGTGGAGCGATGTCTGCCTTTGGATACGGGGAACTGCAAAGAATTTAAGTGACTCATCAGGAGTTATCGGGAGAGCCCAAGGCGCAGCTCGGAACACGGTTGCTGCCCATAGCCTCCTCTGCAGCTATCAGATAATGCCAACCCTCTGTGATGCACTAATGCTGAAGAGCACATTTCATACACAAATGGATTATTACTGAAATCTTATAGATAAAGCCATTCATCTTCTGAGAACCTTGGGAGACTGAGTAGTTAATACATATCGCAGCAGAAAGATATATAAAGCACGCGATACAAAGGCACAGTGAGAAGCACGTGTAGAAGTGTTGGAAGGGAGAGAAGAACCGGAGCAGGAAAGCAAATCTGCCCGAGATACACAGTTCAGCAGATGCACGTGCAAGTTGACCAAATAAACCAGATCTTCAAGCACTTTCAGGTGAGGTCTTCAAAAGTATCAACGTGAGCTAAAAACTTCAAACTCCGATTGTTCAGTCACCGATTTTCTTAGAAACGCTGTCAATGATAGGGCAATGATCAGCCCTTATTATCAGTTTTGCGCATGTGCGGGAGCAGCCACAGGTGGAAAGTAGGTGCTGGTGACTCAGAACACCCAGCCCGCCCAGAACACCTCGCCCAGGTGTTTGCACATCTGCCCCTTTATCCAACCCCAGCGATAAAGACAAGGGCAGAAACCCTGATGCCCCATTTTCACCAGCCCTCGTACCCTGGTGACGAGCACTCTAAGAACCCATTTCAGGCAGAATAGAAAATTAATGAGGGAATAAAAGAGGTTGAGTCACACATCTTACATCTCAAATATGCCTTGCACAAATCGGCCGTGATGAATTGTTGTATGAAGTCTGGGTAAGGCTCCTCGCTGGTCAGAATACAGATAAAGCATGTGTGGGCTTCTCACATGTTAAACAGAGCTCGTTAAGGGAAAGATGCTGTTTTATCCTTTTAATTCTGACCACACTCGTCATCTTATTTAGCCCCTGTTTTTCCCCAGACTGGCAGGTGATATGATTGCATTGGCCTCAGTACAATCACAGCTCACACTCTGCTCCACAATCCGGCAGCAGTGACCAGAGCTTTTGTGCCGGTGCAGCTGGGAGAGCCGAGTGCCTGCGCACGGAGATCCCACCCCACCGAAACTGCACGGCCGGCATAAAAACAAAACCAGGCAACTTTCAGTCCATGAATATACATCTCATTCAAAGCAAAAAGGAGGCTCTCCAGCAGCAATGCCAAACACGCAGATTAATGACAATGCTTTGCCTGTGAAAGTGGCCTTGCTGAGTCCAAACACGTCCTCCTGCGATGCCAGATTTTGTAAGTTAGCAAAAATGTTGAGCTGTCTGTTTGCTTTAAACAATTATATCAGCTCGGCAAGTAAAATATGTTCCCTCGCCTGACCTCCCCATGCTGCTAGGTAGGGCAGCGTTTGCCTGTCTCTTGCTTTAACACAGATGTCGGGGGACAGCTGGAGAGTTTCCTTGGGAAAAGCAGGGCACAACCAGCGAGGGGAGAGGTGGAGGGACCAGGAGCACCGAGGGGCTCTTGCGGCAATGTGCTTTACCACCCGCTGCATCACTGCGGAGCCCCAATACTCCAACTTAGGTGCAAGCCCTGGTCAGGTGTGGTTTATGTCTTAGGTGCCGAGTAAAAAACGAGCTGTTTTGGGAAAGCAGCGCTTTAGATAGAAGATGGCTGGTGCCACGCTTTATTAAAAATATAGCCCTAAAGCAGACAAGACGAAGGAGGCTATTATTGCTGCTCCCACCTCCCTTCCCAAAAGGGGAGTTGCTGCAGAAAGAGAGAGTAAATGATTTATCTCGGGTCACAGTAGAAGTTTGTGGCAGAACTGGGAATTGCAGCGGCTCCCCTGGGCGCCCGCCCAGTACATTAAGCACAAATTCAACCTTCTTCTGCACGGCACCGGGTCAGGGGCCGGGGCCGGCAGCCTCCGTATGGGAACAGCCTGTCAACTCCGGGCACTGGGCTGCCGGGCAGAAAAACACTCGCTGTCGATAGCGAGGGCAGAGCAGCAATATTTATATCGGAGCTAATGGAGGCAAACGCCGATCGCTTTCTTGTGATTTACACCGAACACGCCATGGCCGAGCTCAGCCGGAGGAGCCAGTGTCACGCCAGCCCGCCAGGATTTTTTCTTATGCCAGCAAGCGCTCATTTGAATCTTTCCCCCATTCAGTAAAGTGAAGCACACAAATGTAGTTTACCCTCGGGCTGACGCTCGCTGTGAGACCACTCAGCTCCCAGCCTGGAAGGCGCACGGGAGCACTGCCAGGACAAACCTGGGCTAGAGGGCAGCAGCCTTGGGCGAACTGCAGTGGAAATAAAACTAGAGGGCAATCTAGTGCCAGAGTTAGCACGTACGCATATCCCAAATATTTCATTGCCATTATCTCCAGAGCCCATCTAGGCAGCCTCCTGGCATGTGGAAGATCAGGTTTGGGAAACCCAGAAATGTACTGGGGGTTGTGCTGAAACGGTCGATTACAGCCCAAGCTGATTTTGAACAAATAAGGGGAAAAAAAAGAAGAAAAAGAAGGGGGGTGTGGGGTGTCTTCAGTTTTGCCACTGCGATGGAGGGACTGTGAGACGGCCCGCCTGGGAAAGCCCAGGCCACGCAGCCCCCGGGCCCAGCGGTGCCTCACGCCGCGAACATGCAGCCCGCTCTGCGGGGCTCCCTTCACCCCAGCTCTCTGTCCCGTGGCAGAACCTCCCGCACCTTTCGGCTCCTAGCCCATAAAGGCAGCTTCTCAGGATGCAACTGCAGATAAAGCCAATAGCCACCTTGGCCTAAACACAGCAAAAAAACACGTGCATGAGAATACACAGTGGGTATAGAAGGTATTTCACACGTTATAATCACGTGAAGAGAGAACATTACTGTGTAACAAATCCAAAAGCTATTACACTTCTGTCTCCGATGTTTCCACTTTCAAGGTAGCAGCAGGCGAGAGGACAACACGGCTTGCTCTTTCCAATATTCAGATACAGTTTAGCGTCAAAAAATCTTTCAGAATGATCACAGTCCAGGAGAACACATCTAATTCCCTCTAAAATAATTTGGAGCTTCACTGGGTAGAAAATTGCTGTTTCTGCTCCAATGCCAGAGAATTCCATTTTTAATTATAGAAATTTCTGTTATGCACAATTATAATATTCTTTCATATTCTCTCTCACTCTTAGTTCAAACATACTATTAGCTTTTTAAACTACTGCTATGCATGGAGCAGACACAGGTCACTCCTGCTGCAGAGGAATGCCGACGTTCATGCCTCCTGAATCAGCTCAGACCCAGTAAGAGAGAATGAAGCACCTGTCTTGTATGTTGCAGGGCAAATGGAATAACTGTTTGGATGCAACCTTCACTCAGACGAAATTAGAACAGAAAAATGTTAAATACCTTCTCCAGAGCATGGATATAAAGATGGATATGTGGACTAATAATGCCTTGTGGAGCCACGGTGAGCTAAGGACCAAATTCAGTGAGTGGGCTGAGAAATGCCACATGAAAATCCACAGCAGAAGTCAGTGAAAAACAGTAATGCTTCACTACTGTCTGTGTGTTTGCAGGATCGGGAAATAAAGGGATAAAGTCTCACGTCCCAAACCAATAAACACAAAATTATCTTTACACAATAATTAATCATCCTGTAGAATTAATCAGCTGAAGCAAAAAATCAACCTGTTTCTGAGGAGATAGCTATTCAAGGGCAACAGTTGGAGATTCACAGTTCAAATCTGTACCAGTCAGACGAAATGAGAAGACTCCAAACACACAGGAGCTGGTCCAGACCCACATCCTGAGGATTAGTGTTTGTAAAGATACAAAGATGATAAATCAGTTGCTTTAATCCGCGGCTGCATTGAACAGATTGTCTCCGTAAGTTTAGTACCTGCTTTTTCAGTTCCGACTGGAATTTAGTACCTTTGCTGATCAGAATCGATAACTTTAATTGGTAGTTTAGAGTTAGGTGCCAGGCGCGTTGACACTAATGAAAATTAGTTGCTTAATTCACCGGCCACGCAGGGGAGCGTGCCAGGGAAGGTGGTGGGAAAGCAGAGGACGGCTGCTGCTCTCTGCACCCCGTTCCCTGGGGCAGGGAGGGATGGGATGGGATGGGAGCCGACACAGATGGGCAGCAGCAGGAGGGCATGCAAGCAGCTGGCTGTGCATGTCCAGAAGCACGGGTGATGGCCACATCCCTGCAGGAGCGGCCAGCGGGGCACGGGGAATTTACTCCCATACAGGCGCAGGGCAAGCGGTGTCCCTGCTTGCTGCCCGGGACGGTGAGAGCACGCAGCACAGCCGGGCCGCTCTGACAGCGCCGGGACGGTCAATGCACCCAGCCGCTCTCTTGTTCCTCGAGGGGGAAGCTTTTCCTCCATACCGACCAAACACAAACCACGGCTCCACGGGCAGGGGAGGAGGCAGGGCTGCGCAGGCCGGCAGCAGGGGAGCCTGGCAGTGAGGTCCCTGCTGCCAGGACACCCACCTCCTCACACCACAGACCACCTTTGGTGTCCGCTCTAACGGCGGCCTCTGCTCACTGCATTGAAGAGGCTGCACGCATCAAAACCCCCAGTGTCTTCCAATTAGGCTCTTTTGATATGGATCAAAATTAAAACACAGTCCCCGTGCAGGCGCCGTTGAAGCCCTCATGAGCCAGCAACTAAAGGGTCCAGGCTGGCCCTCTTTCCTTTGAAGCGTGCCTGCTGGCTCGAGGTTTCTATAGTGCTCACTTGCAATTACAGCTCTTTTCAACTTCTCTTTCTCTCTTTTTTTTTTAATTTAAAGAGATTGAGAGGAATTAAAAAAACATCATCAATCAGATTTATCAAATAAAACTGTAGAGGTAGGGCCAGCTGCAGCTACACGTGTCAAACTCAGCTGCAGATATGAAAGGAAAGGCTGCAATTCATAGTTCGGGTGCTCAGCTTTTTGAGGGTTTAGCAGCGAAGATAATCCCATTGCTATATTCCTAAACCTACAGAGACGCCTGACTCTGAGCGAGGTGAGGGCACCCCAGGATCGGTCCCTGTGTACGCAGGTCAGGACTCTGCGCCCTGTGAAAGGGGTATCTGCGCTGCAGTTGCCGCCTGGGCACACTCCTTCGCATCCTGCTTCAATGTCCCCAGTCTCAGGACTCGTGAAGGGCTCAAGAGTGCTTCTCCGTGTACAACACGTGTGGCTGAGCAGCGTGGATACAGCATTTATCTAAGAGAGTATGCGCAGGTTACTCTGGTCATCAGAGTTCAAACGAAAGACAATAATAATGGCAAAACTTCTCATTGATTTACATGGGTCGGTATTTTATCAGCCTTATCAAGTTTTACCTCACCAACGTCCACTGTCTTTGAACGCTGTTAGCTGAGTGACAATGCATCCAAAACAGTTCAAAAGGCAGTAACGCTTCCAGCTGCTCACACAAGGATCTGCAGGCGTGGATGAGAGGTGCCTGGAGGGGGCAGGACCTGAAAATGATGATGAGGAATAGATGTCATGGGAACGAATAAACTCAGAGGTGGAGCAGTCTTCCCTCTTCTGCCTATAATTACTGCTGTTACAACGTAACCCCTCAAGTGCTGCAGTTCTGGGACACAAGCGATGCCCATGATTCTCCTGCAGACCCTGCTGGCTGTTGCTTTTGGCAAAGTCCCTGATCACAACCCTCCTTCTGCTATGGCAAAGCATCAGGGGAGCACTCAGAAACCACAGGTATCCACTCCTCTCCCTCTGCTTTGCCACACTGCTGTCCGAGTGGCTGACTCCAGGCAAAAAGCATCCCAGCAAGCACTGACACTTGCAAATAGCAGTCCTCTTCCTGTTAAAAACCCCAGGAAATTCAGGGACGAAGACATATATTTGAGCATAATGAGAGACACTCAGGAGAGGAAAAGTGTGGAGGTGCTTCATGATTTTTCTCATAATTATTTTAACCAAAAAGTTGTAAAAACTAGGAGGAGAAGGGATAAGCAGCTTTCCCGCCCCACCTGACCACACACACAAGCCTTGCACATGGGCTCTGCCCTGGCCTCACCTGCGTCCGAGCTTCCAGAGATGCTCTCCAACAGAAAACGTCCCAGCCTGCCTTTAGACAGGTGTTATAGCGCTGAGCAGCATCTTGTGTGGAAAGATAAGACCCTGACATTCATTCTCCCTCCAGACCACCGCAGCAGGTTGGCCTTGCAGCACGGCTGTGCTGTGGGGCAGCTCCCGGCACCCCAAACCACTGCCCCGCTCCACCAGGCTGGCGGTGCTCGCCCCATAAGGCTTTGGCTTCTGCAGGGCATGGGACAGCTGCCGCCTGGGAGCATCCCTGCCTGCACCCCACCAGACATCCTCCCTCCTGTACTTCTGGGCAGTTGAATGCCAAGCCGCTAATGCTGAAAAATACCAGTTGGCTGTGCTGAAACCAAAGCCTGTTGGTTTTTCCACCATCCAGCAGAAAGCGGCAGCGATGGTACAAGCCGTCTTTGACCACTCCTGGCCAAATCCCTTCTACCAGGGGCACAGGATCCTGTACCGGCTCACCTGGGTTCTCAGCAAAGCTGCTCTCTACAAATGCAGATGCTCCAGCCTTGACCAACTCCTTTAGCAGAGGTTTCCAAACTGCATCTCACATGGCAAAGGTTTTCAGGCACCGCTCGCTTACAAAATCGAGCTGGTTTCTTAGGCTACTGCCAGACTCTCGTGTCTTCCAACAGACTCCATCTGCTGGTTTTTCAGCTGAGCAACCTCTGCAAGGATAAAATATTGAGTTAAACACTATATACTTCATCTTTCGTTTCTCTCAGCAAAACTGTGCAATTTTCGAGATATTTTGTAAATTCAGAGTTATGATGATTATTTTTCATACTATGGCTACCACAGTGACCATAGAGAATTTATTGAGGTAATAATGTATTTAAATAGCCAGTTTTCAAAAAATGGAATCGTTGCAATGGATTAACATTTAAACCATTAATATTCAAACATATTAAGTCACTTAAAGGGTTTTTTTTGTGCGTACACACATTTTGGGGTATATTCTCCTCATAATATGTGAAGAGAAGATATGCTTTACTGTTGACATTTAGCACATTTTCTTTATTGCTTTTCATTTCATTATGAGTAAAAGTGTTATTTGTCCACCCAGCTTTCCCTAGGACGAATGCCATTATTTCTGTTTGCAGAGGCCACCAAAAATTAAAGGAAATATTTTAGATGTCAACATTAAATGTCAAAACCCGATTTTAAGTAATTACTAATACCTTGGCACGTATGCATTTTATTCAGAAAATCCCTGTTAAAAATATTCTTCTGGGGATATTCAAATTTATTATGTAGAACAACACAGCGTTAACGCGCAAGCTTCTATTTACTGCTTTGGTTCATAGCAACAAAGATACCAATGGGAAATCATTAAACAAATATGCGATTTTTGCAGCATAATGGGTCTATGTTTGGTATCATCTAAAAAAAAAAAAACTCACCGAGCTCAAACCGACAGAAAAAAATGCAATAATCAGGCAAAGTACAACAATGCTATAAATGTTAACAGATTTCAGAAAGTGATTTTATGTTAATTCAAATGTTAATGCTGTCCGAGGCTGCTGAAAGGAGCGCGGGGCTGCGGGAGGAGATAGACGTTGCCGGCAGGGGAAAGCACGGGGAACACAAAGGGCCGCCTATCGGTGTGGGTGGGGGAGTTTTATTAATTATATTTCCTTTAGAGCCCTAACAATAACATGTCAGTAATCTACACATTCTGTACTTAATTGACGTTAATGATTTGGCCGGTTCCCGGTCGTTGCCGGCGAGCCTCCCCACGCCGTGAGAATCCCGGCCATCTTGCGTTCCTCCAGCCCCGCCGCGCAGCGCCAATTAAGTCAATGAGCGCGGGGGCTGCTGAGCTGCTCCCACTATCTTCGCAGCCCCTCTCCCAGCCAGGTCCCACCCGGGCATCTTCCAACCCGCTCTCCGCATCCCTGAAGGAGTGCACGACCCCCAGTGCAGCCCCGCACAAAGGGATGCATTCATGCTCCCCCCACGCCCCGGAGAGATGAACGCCCAGCACACACGGCTGTCCCGGCCGCGCTGGGCAGAAGGAGGTGGAGGAGGTCCGGCCGGTTCCCCTCGGACACTGGCAGCTGGGGGAGAGCCAGGGATTTCTCTTGTGCTTGTGAGCAACAGGTGCCGGAACACACACCGCCATCCCAAACCCGGTGTCCGACCGGCCTGCAGCTGCCCTCAAGGTGATGTCGCAGCCAAGTCAGATACACAATTGTAAGAGGTGAATTGATGCTTCTCAAAACCACCCCCCGCCTAGGCTGCTTTTGTACCTCTACCCTTGGTGCCAGCCAGCAGCATGTCCCAGACTCCCACCATTTACCTTCTCCAGAGTTGAACCCTTCCATTGCGTCGGTGCCAGGAATCGGGGCTTCTGTTCAGGCTGTCTGCTGGGCAGCAAAGTCCGCTCGCAGCAGCAGGAGGATCCAAACCCACTGCCAGCGTGCCCCAGCCCTGTTGCCACCGGCAGGCAGTCCTCAGAAACCGCAGGAGACAGCCGTCACCTTACCATAGTGCAAGAGCATGTGTGAGTTACAGCAATGACAAAACCAGGTTGCTCTGGGTAGACACGTGATGGCTTCTCGGTACGTTCAACCAAGGCATTTCTTGCATCATCCCAGTGCATACGTACAGAAGACAAGCAGATTCCTCCATGAGCACCAGACTAACAGACCTGCTCTGGTGCGTGGCACTTCTTCCCTCCTTGGAACTACTCTTAGCCTCCACGCAGCCACCTTCAATGCCACGTGTACATGACAGCTGCCAGCGCTACACCCTGATTCATTCTTCCCCTCTTCCTTCTTGCTTCCCACCATTTGTCCCGCCAGCACAGAGTCGCTGCTGCTGCTCATCCAGGGATCTGGCCAAGCACAGAGCACGGTGGCCGAGCCTGTGCCTCTCCTTCACACGGAGGACCAGCAGCCTGTCAGACTCCTTTTTCCTCTTACCCGTATTAGAAGTAGTCAGGTCTTCTTGAAGTTGTCCAATGGAAGAAGCCAACAGACAGGGACGGGGGTTTAAAAATAAGAAAACACATGCAAAACCACCCCATGAGTCCACTTTTGATAGGAAATCGGGCTAAAAAATAAAAAAAATAGCACACTGTCACTGCAAGAAAATACCATCCTCTATTTGGAGGTTTCAGGACCAGGCATCCTGCAGGAGCACCTCTCCCACCACCAGCAGAACGGGGTGGCCCAGGCAGCGACACATTCAACAAATTGTTCTGTTGCCACTTCTCAGGGGAAAACATTTGTTTAAAAACAGATGAATTTGGAGTGATCTATAGGGCACTTTGTTATGTTAATGACTGTTACCAACTGTCTCTTCTTTATATTAAAGTGTTGACTCATTGTCAGTCGGGGCGAGACAAGACAGCTTGCTTGTGCCTTGCAGTCCTTTTGCACTCACCCAAACTACTCATGTGAAGACACTTTAATATGAGGAGACACTGTCTGTGGCCGTTATTAATCTCCTGACTGAAGCCCAGAATACTAATAAAACCATGCAGGATCAGCTAACCTTTACTGGGCACATTCTTCATTCTGCAAGATTTTGGCCAAAATTAAAACATTTTTCTTTGATCTTGAGAGCCTGTGGCTGACAACCAGACTTCCCAAACCAAGATGGAAAAAGGTTTTCACTCGCCCTCTACTGTGCCCAAATATCATCATCATTCTGGCATAGGTAGGAGGGGATGCCTCCTGTGAACCCAGAAACATCAGCTTTATGGACATCAGAAAGCAACGTTTTGCAGATGTGGCTGAGATGAGAGAGCAACTTGTTTATTTTCAGACCCACCTTAAACCAAAGCGTAACAACCAAACCTCACGGTGAGCTGTACGGTCCAAATATTACATTGACATCTGGTAAGAACTTGGAAGATGAACCTTGGGGTGGGGGGAAAAAAAAATAATAAAGTTTTCTTTTCATTCTTGTCATGGTCAATAATTCTGTATCATACAGAAAAACTGGGCTGAGGTGCTGAGCCGCAAAGGCTGGCATCTAGGTAGAGTACCCGCCGCACCCCGCCCCCCAAAAAAACCCAACGAAACACCTTACACAGAATTACAAAATAAAGCACCACATTACTCTTTTCTGTCTGATGTTGTTACTCTGGGATTCAATCCAAGAATGCTCAAACGATTTATCCTGGTTACACGCAGGGCACGCAATAGGTAAACTCATGTAACTGGAGTCTGAACACGATAACCTGGCAAATCACAGCTGTCCCCGCTTCTTTTGCCTTGGGGGCGGAGGGGGGAACTTTCCTACACAGCTTTATTAGACCTTTCCTGTCATTGCAGCAAATGCCTAATTTCCAGCCAAGCCACTTATTTTCAGTTCTACGTGAGGACTCTTCCACCCATATTTAAGAAAGAAAGTGAGGAGCCCCGATCCCGAGCGTAGCGGAGTGCTGCCTGCTCACCCCAACCCAGCGGCAGCCTCACCCTCACCCTCTCAGCTTGAGGGGATTTTGCATCCTCACGCCACCAACATGTATAGCGGTTTCTTTCTGAAAGCTCACGTCTGCACGAGTTACTTTGGATCCCTGACCCTACTGAAAATAAAAGAATCTGCCTCCGATGGAAGAAAACACGACATACCCAGATATGCTTTTAGTAGCAGAGAAAAAATCATGTCTGTGGTGTGGCCTTTAGCTCCATAATTTTCCAGAAAATGTTTAAGCTTGTTGCTTTTCTCTGTCAGGAATATTGTTTAGGTCATGATTAGAACCAGTATCAATTTCAGTTTCAAGGAACTTTGTTGTATACAGTTCGCAAAAAAAAAACCAAAAAAAAAAAAACAACAAAAAAAAAAAAAACAAAACCAAGAAGTTTGATCATTCGATTTTGCCCTTACAGCTTAAAAATCGTGTAACATATGTAGCTGAATACTTTTTTTTTTTTCTAACCAAAGTGAAGACCAACTGAAATATTGCCAGAAAGACACTAAAGGCATTTACATTGAGAAGCGTTTCCCCCCCAAAGCCACTGGCTGTAAACACCCTACCTCCTCCTCTTTCCAATGCTGATGGAAATTTAAGAAAGCAACTGAACCCTTTTGTCTCTAGCCAAGCCCAAGTCAGAAATGTAACACTTCAGACTCATAATACGTCACAGGGAAGCGTGCTGGTAGAGGAAATCCTTCCCCCTGGAACAAAGAGAAGGCCTGGCTGGGCGGCCGCAGGCTCTCCTGCGGCCCAGGAGCAGAGGCTGGCGCGCGGGCCCGGCCTACGGGCACCTTCGCCTCGCACCCAGGAGCGGGGGATTTTCACACCCCTTACCTGCGGGTGGCAGTCTCTTCGGTTCAAACAAGCATATACCTAACTGAAATGCCTGGGAAGAGGAAGAAGAGGTCTGGCTGGCCAGGGTCCGCTGGCAGGAGGAAGGTTAGGGTGAGGCTCTGCGCATCAATTTTCCTTTCATCCCAGGAGATCACATGTCCTCAGCCAAACAGAAACAGGCCTTTCATATTTTTCCTCCTTGAACATTATTGTAGCCCTGCTGAAATATCAAAAATCAGTACATTACAAAATACATTTGCTTTCTTACTATACTAGTTACATGAGACCGCGGTCAGCTTGGTAAAACAAAACCAGTTTGCAAACAGATATGCGGCTCCAATAGACAGTCCGCTCCTCAAAATTGCCAGCAGCTGTAGGACCAAACCAGAAAGGTTTTCCTTCCTTCCTTGATAGCCATTTGATCTAATTTGCCCTCAAAAATGCCAGTCTGCAGAGTTTTGAAAACGCTGCTTTTATTCAGTTTACAAAGAATGCCTTATTTCTTTTCATAATCTCAAATTCACCATAAACAGAAATAAAAAGCTTCATATACAAACACCCTTTTGAGACTGGCGTGAACTGATTATTTCAAGATACCAAATGACAACAGGTTATGTAGTATTGCAATATTCTGCAGTCTTAAATGTTTGATTCAGTTGTGTCAATAGTGGACAATTTAAAACTTAAGAGAAACAGGTTTTGTACTTTAAAGGTAAGACATAACGTGACTTGTTTGCAGGTGGCACGGCTGAGAGAGCCCATCACCAGAACACCTCCTGTTCCTCAACCCAGGCCAAGCGACTGCTTTGCTGGGGCCTTAACTTCAAAGCACAGAAGTGTCACACATCGGCTAGAAATCGAGTGCTGTAAGAGCAAGAATGGGCATTAAAGTCTTCTTGCATTTATATGTAGTCATCACCTCCTGCCATTCCACAAGACACACATGAAAAATAAATTAAGTAAAGATCCAGACCTCTCGGTGACTCCCCCCGGCGTGCCCCTGCAGCACTGGGGACGCTGGCCGGGGCAAGGACAGGAGGAGCAGGAGAGGGAGGAAGAGCGGTGCTGCCTCCTGCCACGGGCACCGCAGGGCAGGGCTGCACCCCGCTTCGCGTGCCAAGTCTGGGCGGGAGGTCTCTGGGAGATCACAAGAGCCCAGGTCAAGGCAATCTCTAACCTTGCCAGCAAGGAGGAGCTGTGCTTAACCCCCAACAAATTCGAGGCAAGGCAAAGCCTGGGTTAACCCGTACTCTTTCACAGTACGTGCTAGGAGGTAACAAAGCCCTCGTGCTGGAATTCCCGAGAACCAAGAGGAGATGCTGATCAGAGACCTACGAACTGACAGCCACCGGCAGACCATCTAACTGCTTCATGGGAGACAAGCTATGCAGGACTATTTCTATGAACTGCTGTTGGATTATTACAGCAATTTCAATAATTTAGCATCAGGCAGACTCACAGCACAGACCTCATCCTTTCTGCTCACCGGCGCTCCTCCTCCCTGACCCCGGCACGCACCCACAGCCTCAGCTCATCCACTGGGGGCTATCACCTTCAACACAGTCACAGCTACCACCAACTTCCAATTCTCTCGTAGCAGTAATAGAAAATTAGCATGGGATTCATTTCTCTCGCTCAAAGATTCCGCGGTGCCCCCAGCTTTCAGACCAAGGTGAGGTTGTGATGCATAGTTATGACAAACCTTTCAAGAGGAGGAAGATAATCACACGCCACCTGGGTTACTGCAGAATTCAATTTACTTTGCAGCATGCTTTATGCTGGGTCTAAAGCTATTAAAGGGAGAGACAGTTCCCAGTTGAGGAGTGGGCAGCACCGCGGGGCTGAATTGCTTTCGGGGCATTCCCCAGCGCCTGCGAGCCCCAGAAGAGCAGCCCCAGGCAGTGCCCTGGGCTGTCCTCCCCAGCAGCCCTCTCCCCACCTCTCAGGCGTGTAAAGACAGGGTCAGCTTGCAGGGATGTAGTTTTTGATACTAGTTCATCTCTGTTGCACAAACTCCAGCTCACTTGTAAACATGCTAAACCTTCCTCTCCGCTCGTCAGGCAGAACTGCCCATCTGCTTCTCCCCGCCTGCCCCGAATCTGTCTCCAGACTGATCCAGGACAGGAGAGATTTTAGGAGAATAGGAGCCTCAGGCAAAGAAATAGGGAGGAAACTCCCACACAGTTTTTTAAATCACGACAACCGTCTTCCTTAAAATCAGCTGCACCATTGCTCCATAAAATGGTTTTCAACCTGTGACAACCAGTGCATAAATTTTTTCAAGCCACCCTAGAAAGACAGCACACTCAGACAGACATAAGTATCCACATGTGCTGCAAGACAACCAGAAACAAAGATGCTTAGAGCATGAGATAAAGACGAGAAAGTAAAGAAATAGCTTTTAAGGTAAGTCACTCCTGCTGGGAAGTCCCACGTCTGTGGCTGGTGATGGCATTCTCACCTGGGAAGCTGCAAAGCTGTGATCTCCCTGCCCTGAACAGGCGGCTGCTCCCCGTCACAATAAAGCAGGCTGACCTTTCCAGGGCTGGGGGGAAAGTTATAAAATTAGCAGGATTACCATCTACAGCAGAGATCCAATCTAGAAAGAGGCCTGTTATCTGAACAGTTTCATTCACAGATAAATATATATCTCAGATAGCAGTTTCCCACACCACAGCCAAGAGCATATGGAACACCTGCATTTGCTCTTGAATAGATATTAACCAGAAAGTTATATTTAGCCTAAACTGAAAATTGGAGTTCATCATATCTGTAATGTTATTACAGAATATGTTCTTGAACAGTTAAAAGTCAAAGAAAAGGTAATCCCCATTTATAAGGGGCCAGTTACAGTTTAAATATGACTTTTAAAATTATTTTTAAGTTTTTTTGTTTTTTTTTTTGTTTGTTTGTTTTTTTTTTTTTTTTTTTTTTAGAAACAGATGAAATACTAACACATATTAAACACTCTAAAGTGACAGCAAAAAGACTATCACTGAAGCTTAATTTCTACATCGCCAACAAAACCTGGAGACTACTTTCCAGAAGTTATTGTTCCCTCCCCACCCCAGTTTTGTGTTTAAATTTAAAGACAAAGTCGAAAAATGTGTCTTGACAATTCCTCCAGTGTTACAAACTTTTTCTATAATAGGTAAATATAACATTCCATTATGTAGGACATGTAGTTCTCTGAGAATTTAAAACCTCTCTGAACTGGCACCAGCAAACTTGTTCAGCCAACATTTACACTTGTTTTAGCACAGAACTTATAACCATTCATTGCAAGGGGAAAAAAACAAAGCCAGCAACACCAAATAATTTGCTTACCATTAGTTACCATAGGCATTTTTATTACATTAAAGCTTTAACATTTATCAGAATATTGGGTCAGGGAAAAGCAAAAGGGAGAATAACTTAAAAAAAATAATAAAAAGCAGCCTTACTGGGAACTAATGTTTAGAAAAATTAACCAACAGCAGAGTAGGAGCTTCCTGAAGTAAGTGTTGTAGCATTTAAGTTGTCTACAGGACATGACAAATCCTGGTAGTCTTACAAAAGTTTTCAGTGTTGTTGAACAGTCCTTCAAATTGAACATCACGAGAAAAACAAGCAACCATTTCTTACATTTATTTCTCCATTTCCCTCTTCTCCAGAACCATGACTTTACAGAAAACATCTTACTATGACTTACTATGACTTCTCAGATTCTCAAACCTTGCAAAGGGCAAGGACAACTCTTCCTGTAAAAAGGCACACACCATTCCAGAATTCAGTTTTGCACAGAAGATGATCAGTTGTCAAAGACTATGCCAAAATCCCAAAGTTTAAATGATTATGTTTCAAAAAAAGGTAGGTGTTTCCTACTGATTACTTCTTGCTATCAAGCATAACAACCCAGACAATCTTATTCAAGAATTACCCAATAGACCGATCATTAGAAAGAGTGTTGTGGAGAGATTCCCCACATCCTTGTCATGTTTATTATCCCCTCCCTAGCCACCGGCATCTGGCCAAGGGACATCCAAGTAGCCCAACATGACAATTTTATCTTAGCATCCAAAAAGGAAGTTTTAATTGATAAAGCAGTAGTGGTAAATAAATAAAGCCACAGTTACTATATTATTCATCCCCAACTCCCACGCTACTAGTGGTCACAGTCTTAAAAACCTTTACTGACCATAATTAAAAGAAAAATAGGAATATACATAGAACCAGCTGTCTTAGACAGCATTTTTATTAAAAATGGATACACAGAGATATAGCAGCATTTACAATAAAGAGTTTTAAACAGGCATCAAATTGTAAGCCAACCATTTGAAAAAGAGGCTTTGAAATGTTGTCTTCCACGGCACTTTTTGCCCATTTCTCCACAGGGGACAGCGTGACTGCAGATTATCCAAAGGACAAACAGGCACAGAACTAATCTAAACTTCAAGCCCTTTTTCTGAACAGTTGGTCACATCAAGCATCACCCTCCGTAGCAGCATTTGGAGCACTCTTCGGTGTTCTTTTAAGTGGCTGGTGTACTTGATCAATTTCTTTAAAATATTTTAAGGTTCAATAAAAATATTTCAAATAGAAAATTTTTTCTGTCATGAAAAAAGTAAGGTTTCCTTTTCAGACTCCATAAAAGCTTATGAACTTCACTGGCAGCATTTCCATAACGGAGCAGGAGTTAGAACCAGCAGAACAGGCACTTCAGCAAAATTGTCTGTCAACAGTTTCTAAAGTCATATTGGCTTCACTCCAGAAGACTGTTTCTTACTACTTTGTGGTGGTGTAAGGACACCAGTGGGGAAAGGTGAAGTCCTATTTTGCTCAGCCAATATGGCTTGTTTTGCTTGAGCTTTGTCCTGAAAGCACAGAAAAGGAGGGAAAAAAAATAATCTTTACTTTGGTATATCTATGCAGTAGATCAATATTATTCAGTGTTTTATAACTTGATAGTTTGCTAATCTGGAAATGCATATCTGTATCCAACCCCTCCTAATAGTAACTGATAAATCATGCAATAGTTAGCAAATACAAACCCCAAGAGATCAGTATTAACTTTTGGAATCTGATGATCAGCACTGTGGTACTTGTATCTTCAAGAAAGCAAAATTCAGAAGCAACTGAACAGGAAGAGCTTTAACTTCTACTACAACTAAATAACCTCAATAGGGGGAAAAAAAAAAAAAAAAAAAAACAAACAACACACACAAACACAAACTCCAATAGCTTAGATTAACTACAATTTGTTGGACAACATTTTGATCCTCTTCAAGTTTCTCATGCTAAAAACCACTCTTGCTCAACTTCTTGTCAACCACTGTGATATAACAGTCCCATAAGATCACTCCTAAGTGATCAGTCTTTATTTTCTCTTTTTCATCAGACAAGGTTGTATAACCTGTATTTCCTATAGAGAAAGGTCTAACATACAATATTTGAAGCATCCCAAAGGACAGAAATATGCTTCCAGTTTCTTGAGCGATTATTTGCCATTTGAGATGAGAGGCTTAAGTTACAATCACTTTTTTAAACTAAATACTGAACAGGTCTCTGTCCCAAGACTTTTGCAACTGGAGTACAACCTTATGCCTTTTATCACCTGCATACACTCAGTCTAAATCTGATAATGCATCAGTTAAGTTTACTGTTTGTTCTAACCAAAGAAGAAACAAGATGTAGGAGATTTTAAAGACAGCTTGTGTCTTCAGTATCCATATACATACCAGCAAATCCAAGCTGTTTATGTGTGTCTGTATATTGTGCAAGTCTTCAGGAGCTATACCTCTAAAGTGTTTGAGTTTGGAGCTTCCTACTTCCCTTATTGCCATCGCAAATGGAACCATCCATTTTACACATTCCTCTATCTCGCACCATTTGTAACCTGGAAGACAAGACATAGGCTTTTCTGCCTGAATGAAGGCTTAATGTTTATAAACTCATTAGACTTAGTTTATAAATGCCAATACCTGAAACTTTCTGCATCAACTCAGATGAGGAGAAGTGATACAAAGCAGAAGCTGCAAGCACTCCATATGTATATTCCAGGCAGCCAATATCCAGCACACAGAGATCTAAAAGCTACAACACAGATGTTCGATAAGTCTATCGCAAGAACACTTTTTCCCCCCAGGTAAAACAGCATTTGAAGGAAGAAATCAGTCTTACCTCTGCTATTTGTACAAATATTTGCTGTGGATATTGTGGCAGCAATACCTCATAAAGCTCATTTAAATACGCAACTTGCATGTAAATGTTTAGCCATGATACAACTGTCAGGGGATTTAAGTTCCAGTTAAGAGCCTGAAAGAGTAGACATGCACAAGACTTTAGTATTAATAAAGAGTTCCTAACTTACACCATGCAACTTTATTTACTCCAGATCAAAAACTGTAATTCCAGTTCATCAAGGCATCTTTGAAACACACAAATCTAATTCCCTTCTGTACCTCCTCCTGCTGACAGGGTGGGGGAATGATTAATTTTGTTAATATGCACATACTGGTGGATGCTTTAAATCATGCGTTACCTAAAGAACACTGTTTTCTAACTAGAAAAAGAAATTGCCTCTTAGGAGCACATAACATTGAGGCTCTCTGCTTTTATTCTGATTATGCTACACATTTTTAGAAACTAAATTAGAACTAAATCCACTTTGAAATATTACCTTCATAATGATCAATTCCATACTGAGGATTTCATCTTCTGTACAAGCTCCATCTGTAACATAGGCAAACTGGTGCAACTTTGGTGGATAGATTTCCTGAAAGATAGGAGATCAAGTACTAATTTGTGGAATAGGTTGTAACTAGCCTCATGTGCTTAAGGAAAAAAAAAAAAAAAAGAAAAAAGAAAACACCTCACCACTACTTCAGCATTTCAAATCAGAGGGAAAGAAAGAACCAAACCCCATCCTAACTCGTGGTGTTCTACTCTGCCTTTAATATACACAGATTTCTTGTTCAGCCTTCCTGCTGATAGCCTTCACCTTTCACTTCTGATGGATCAGTACAACATGCATTATGTTAGACTACAGCACCACTGAGATTCTATCATAATTGACATCAAGATCTTTTTATACATGCTAAAGAAAAAGCCTTTTATCCCTTGCTTGAGAAGAACAGAATGAAGAATAATAGACCTCTTAAAAGACAAACAGGAAGAACTTAAAAAGCTATGTATTTTAATAGTTCAATTTGTTCCATTAACTATAGAATAACTCAGACTATCATCCAGTAGGTACTCCACTGACAGGACTGCAACAAATGGTCTCTGTATACAACAGCCAGCCAAAAACTTATTTAGCATCTGCAATTAAAAACTTCAGATTTATTCTAATGCTGAAAAGATAATCCTTTTAAGATTAGAAAGACATACTATGATGTTAGTCTTAATTTCAGCAACTTCAAAAACAAAAGAGAGGAATTTTGAAATTGAAGAAAAGGATTTTTTTTTTGTCTCACAGCTGAAGTCATAGCAACAAACTCCATAAAGCCTGCCAGAATGCATCTAGTGTACAATAAGTGTGCTGTCTGTCCATTCACATTTTTATGTTTAAGTAAAGCTGGAGATACTTACCTCAAGCTTTGCTGCTATGAATAAAGAAGATATACCGATAAGCTGCAATAGTGTTTTTACAACATCCTGTTGTGTTGCCATAAACCGATCAAAGAAATCTTGTGCTAAATAAAAAGTTTCTCTATGAAGCTTGTAGACTTCACAAACCTGGAGAGACATCAGAGATTACAAAGGTCAAGAACAGTGTTATAGAGTCAAAAACAGATGCTACAGATGTATTAGAATACCCCAAGAGCTAGACATAAAATTCACATTGGCTTTCTGCTTCACTGATATTGTGAAGTAACATGTTAACTAAGAGCATGAGTTAAAGTTTCCTTTGACACAAGATGACTGTCACTACAGTTAACTCTCCCCCCACTCCCCTCCCCCAAAAAAAAAAAAAAAAAAGAGATCAGAGTGAAATCCCTTTTAGGAAATGCAAGCACATGTTCTAACAATGGCAGAACATCAGTTCCTCATTTTTGCAAAGACGCATCATTGCAACACGTCAAAAGAGAAAATTCTCACAGATACTTTAGAATTAAGAACAGAGACTATGCCACCAAGTCATCTAAATAGCAAAAAAGACTCACATACAGACAGAAGAGTTGTAGTACATTCTACGTGCCAATAACAGATAAAGAGGTTGAGAGATGCATGTGGTCTCTAAGCCACCACACCTTCTTTCTTAGAGTGACTTTCATAACCATTTGTACAGCTTTTATCTGTAGTGTGACCTTAAAAAGCTTACATCATGGAGCTTTAGGGACAAACTGATTTATTATCCACTATGAATCTAAATGAATATCAGAATATATTGTCACTTTGTACATCAACTCGATCCACTATATATTCTTTTTTAAAGTTTGGTGCCATTGACAAACTTTAAGATGAAGACAAGTGTCTAGGGCTAAATGGATTATGCAAAGATCGTGACAGTTATTAGTACACTTCAACAAAAGCACACTTGAAATACTCGCAAGCACAGAAAAGCTTACCTCCATGAGCCAGTCTAGAAGGATAGTTCTCATTTTAGGTTGCAGGAGAGGGTGCCTTTGCATATAAAATTTATCCCTCACATATGTCTCTTCTTTGTTTATCATGTTTTTCCATACGTCCTCTCTGTTTGCCCAGCTAAGAGAGATCAATATGTTTAGCCTCAAATCATAACACCAAAGGAAGGCAGGCAAGCAGCAGCAAAATGGCACACTTACCCTAGAACTGGTAATGGTGAAGCTCTAGTTGGAACCACACTTAGATGTATAAAGTGAGAGTAATCAACACCAACTGCATCATCATCTTTATCCGGAGTAGGAATCAACATATGGGCATTTTTGTGAACATTATTCCAGGATGGCTATTAAATAAAATAAGAGATTTTACACCGTGCCTTTTAAAATAATCATTTCAGATGTAAATAGAAGAACAGACATTGGCAAGAAACGATGACAGAGGCTATGATTACTTATTTGAACTGCACAGAATCATTGAGATGGAAAGGGACCTCTGTAGGTCATTTTGTCCAACGCTCTTGCTCAAGCACGGCCACCTATAGCCAGTGGCCAAGGACCATGTCCAGATTGCTTTTGAGTATCTCTCAGGATGGAGGCTCCACAACCTCTCTGAGTGATGTGTGCCAGTGCTTGGTCACCCTCACATTAAAAAAAAAAAAAAAAAAAAAAAAAACCACACACACCACAAAAAAAAACACACAAACAAACCCAACAAACATGTTTCCTGATGCTCAGAGGGAACCTCCTGTGCTTCAGTTTGCATCCATCTCCTTTTGTCCCATTACTGGGCACCACTGAAAAAAGCCTGGCCCCATCTTCTTTACATCCTCCCTTCAAGTATCTATATACATTGATACAATCTCCCTGAGCCTTCTTTTCTCCAGGCTAAACGGTCCCAGCTCCCTCAACATTTTCTTGTAGGATGATCTGGTCCCTTAATCATCGTAGTGGCTCTTTGCTGGACTCTTTCCAGTATGTTCAAATCTCTCTTTTACTGGAGAGCCCAGTACTGGACACAGTACTCCAGGTGTGGCCTCACCAGTGCTGAGAAGAGGGGTGTTGCTTATTTTCACTGTAGAAAAAGTTTGCAACTAAAGCTGAAGAACATTTACCCTGTTCTCCTTTTGAAGGACCACAACTGTTTCATGGAAGAGTATCCAAGTCAGAGCCTCCTATTGTAGTGTTGCATTTTGTTTTTACCACAAATACTTTGCATGAAAGCAAGATGTTTGCCTTCAGGTAAAGAATAAGCAGACTGAACTTTAAAACCCAATTTGTGATTATAATTATACAAATACAAGGTCATGATTTCTGGTAAGGAATATGTAGACACAACACCCAAAGTTGCAGTTCCATGCAAAGCAACCTTGACAATGAACACAGCAAAATAGTAGTTTATAAATTTTTTCTTACTCATTCATCTTGCAGTGCTAAGATGAAAAAACAAAGCACTTATGATCCAATTGTTTTCAGAAGTAAGTAAGTACATGTTAAGCAATTGCTACTAAAGTATCAAGTTAACCATTTAATATATAGAATTTTTCCAAGTTCTGCAAACATCAGCCATCCAACATTCCACCTGTCATATCCTGTTATTTGGACCTGAACTGAAGTTTAGGTTTACTTGTCTCCTGCCTAATTCTGTTAAACAAGATCTTGGTGTATGCATCACGTAATTCCCCAGGAAAATACTACTACTTTTATTTTGTGGTAGAATACAAAGCCAGACCCATGTCATCATGCCTAAGTAAATTAGAATTTAGCATTTCTGCCTAACAGTGAAGTCAGCCATCTTGCTGCAAATTGATCTGTTCTGCAGCACTAAGAGGACAGAACTCCCAAACAAGATTCCTAATGTGCTTCAAGAAAAAAAATAATTAAAAAAAAATAATCAGAAGAATCATTAGGTGCTAACAAGTAAAATGCTCTACATGAAATTTCGCCACTCGCAAAGAAGCTTCCATGCCTGATTTTTGCCCTGTCGTTGCTACAAGTGACATCACTTTCCAGCAAAATGGCTACCCTCTAGCACCAGCTTCAGAAACAGAAACCACTGACTCAGTGAAACCAAAACCACATTTCACAGTTCACTCACAGCTAAGACTGCTTTGTACTTTGAGCTACTGACACACAGATGGGTAGCCTTTCTTCTTGAAGTTCTACATGCAAATCTAGCATAGCTACATACCCAACCACGCCATGATTTAATTTGGGTGAGGGAAGGAACCAGTCATTTTTAAGATAAAGATTCCTAGATTCCCGGAGGGAATAATATCTTTATCTTAAAAATGAAAGATTGAATTCAAACTTTCAGTTTGTAAGGAAAGTGTTGCATCAGCATTGCTTTAAGTTAATTTTTGTCCTCCATCAAAACTAGACTTCAGTCACACTTTGTCCTCCAAACTGCACAGCAAGCTCAGCTGCCAACAGCTTTTGGAGAAGTGCTGCCTTATCAGTTAATCAGCAAACCAAAAGAAAAGCCATACATTATATAATATCTATTTAAAGGTGCCTACTACACCAGCAGCTTCTGAAGGACGAGGGATCTGCTCCACAAACTTCTCAACCAAAGTAGATACCCCACATACTACACTGCAGCTACAACGACAACTGATTTAAGAGATTTCACCACCTCCAATCTTCTATAAGGAAATCTAAATCAAGGTTCAAGAGCCTCTCAGGTGTTTTGAGAAGTGAAAACAGAGTTTTTGACTAGATAATATCACTCACCAAGACAAATGGGGAAAAGACGCAATCAACAGAGAAAGATATAGCTTAGACAGAGACAAGAAGGAAACAAATGTGCAGGGCCCTCCAAAGCAAGAAGCTACCAGCAAGGGAGACAGGCGACTGAATTAGCGTACGTGAGGGAACACTATAGCTCTGGCATGGATTTTGGTTGAGGGACAGAGCATATTAATCAGACTACAGCCTTTAAAACAGATTTAGCAAGACATTCAACCAAAACTAAGAAACAAGACCAAGAAACGGCATTATATTACACTGTAACTGTAAGGAAATGGGAGCCACCACTCAAAAAAACAGTTTAAGGTGGGGAGGGTGTGAGGAAACGCTGAAGAGCTTTCTTTGGGTTTGCGCAGAGCCAACCCAAAAGCAGGGAGCTGCGAAAAAGCGCCAGATGTTACAGAGAATCTGTGCAGCCTAACAGAGGAAATCCTATGGTCCTGGGCTTACTTCTGAGGCAAATAAGAGCCGAGCAGGATGGAAGCCAAAGATCAATGGGGAAAACTGCCTCTTCAAATCTGTATGGAGCCCAGCAAGAAAGCTTGGTAACACTCACGGCAATATTCCAGATACAGGAACAGAACAATTGACTGGAGATGCACATCTGTATTTCAGACGTGAGAACTAGATACAGATTGGAGAACTTGAACTGAGAAGGCTTGAATGGCAGAGGGTAGGTGACCAAAGGAGTCCTTTGGAGCAGGGAAGCCCATACAGCTCCAAAAAAAGAAAACCCAGGAATTGAGTGTTTTTTTTTAATTTTAAAGCTCAAACATTCCCCCACCTCAGTTTTCTGCATCACGTCATCATACACTGATATATCAAACATCCATTTAAACAGATCTTTCGGACACCCTTCAGGCATAGAGGCCAGACACAAAATGGAGCAGGTCGGGTTATTGGTTACAGGCAGAGCCTTCAGTGAAACCGCCACACATAGGAATACAAGCGGCTGAGACACTCATGCATCAAAACATGAGCTGGGAGCCACCACAACAAGCTTCCACAGACCAGGGCAAGAAGGGCAGCAGGAAAGCAGAGGAAGAGAACTGCATTCAAGCAGCAAGGTCAGAGGATTTTCAGCATGGAAATCAAAAGCAGAGGAACTGGAGGGGGACAGGCCTGTTTGTCTCGCCCTAAAAAGCGGCACCTCATAACAGAGAGACACTGATATCAACTACTAGACCGCAGCCTTAGTTTGCCTACCAAAAACAGTAAGACCTATAATTCTAGCCATTTTTCTCAGCAGATGCGTTAGTTTGATCCCTTTGCCATGAGAAAGGGATTCCAGGATTAATATACAGGAGAGAGAAGAGCAGCTCACGTTATTAAGTTGTTCCAATTCTTTCTGAATAGCATAGGAGCTTCTAGTACTTTTAATTTAAGAGTTTGAATATTTTCCTGCCCCAGATTTGGGTCAAGTCAGGCTTTCAACTCGGATGTAGTTTACATTCTTTATGCGTTTATCTGAAGACTTGTAAGTTGTTTTGTAGGGTTTTGTTTTTTAAATTGGATCTTCCAAAGACAACCTAGACCAGTTAAAGAAACTTTTTGGAGGATATTTTAAGTGGAACATTTTGACAACTGTAAGACCGGATTCTGGAAAAATGTCTAGCAAGAAATTGATCAGAACTATTTCCTGAGAGTTTACTCCATCTTTTTTTCACCTGAACACATTAGCTAGTTTCATCTAAACAAACTAACTTCTAGATTCAATTCTGCACTCTAGATGGAGGTGGCCATGTAATTTGTACCACAATTGCACAGGTGACTCTAATTAGATGAATTTTGTTTTACACAGAGCCTTGGAAGTGTATTTGTCCACAGAAAGCAGCCAGGATTAATATGAGAATTGCTAGCAGAATTACAACAGTGCCAGTTCTCTAAAATCAAACACAGAATTTATGCAATATTCTGCTGTCACAAACCTGATGATATAGCCACCCTTTCATCACATAAAGGGTAACGGCATCCTAATTAAGAACTCAGGCCTTATGTTCAACAGAAGCAAACTAATGAATTGACTATGAAGATGCCGTAAAGTGGGATGTGACTATGATATTTTGCCTTGTGCATAAACTAGTGTCAGTAAACAATTTATTTAATGTAGAAGTCATGTGGTATAGGCTGCAGTGGATTTATAGCTACTTGCATTTTAGAATTGTTGTGCCTCAACAGAATAACTATCTCACTGGCTATCATACAAGCCTGCTATACTGCTGCTGGAACCGTAAACATATTCTCATTAGTGGCCCATGGCAATTTATATCAGAGAATAGCTTGTGTCACACCATAGAGTGAAGAGCTGCTGCTGTGCAGCCAAATGTTAGCTTTTTTTAACAGATCTGTAACAATCTGGCTACTTTGTCACAACAAAAAACCTTCTCTATGTAGGGACGGATACACAGGTACCCATTTTATTTACGGTTTACAGAATCAAAGGGCCAAATCCTACCACTATCCTAAGCCTAACTTGAAAGAACCCCACGTAAATATTTTGAAGGCCTGCTACATAAGTCATCTAAATTTTAACTTACCTATCATACCTGAAGTAACACTGAATGGCTGTGAGGACAGGCACACAAATAAGAATCAAAAATTTGAAGTCTTTATCTACTTTCAAAGTTGAAAGCCAACATATGCAAAATACGTTCCAAGTTTCTTTCCACTGTCTTTCTAGAAAAAGATAAAATTGGGTCCCTGTTGAGGGTTTTTTTAATACAATACCTAACTATTATGCAATAAACATGCACAAGAAGCCCTTGCTCAGCTCAAACAGAATGAATCTTTTGGTGAAGGAGAGAGCTGCGGTGAAGGACAGGCAGCTCTTCCTTGTCAGAAGTGAGAAATTAGTTTAATATACTGCACAAAAGAAAGACAGAAGGGAAGGAGAGATCCCCTCATTAAATGCTCACCATTTGAGCCCTGCTTAATATGTTGACTGATAACTAGTATACGCAGTTGCAACAAGCAGAGGCCATTCCAAACAATGATGCCCATCTGTTATGGTAGCACTTTAGTCTTAGAACTTCCAGCTGCCACTTCTGGTTAGATGTGCCACATTATGCATAGCCCTGCGTACCAAATGAGTATGGTGTGTACTCCCTGATCGTGACTTTTGCAGCTTAAGTATCACCCTGCATGTGCATTAACAGGCTGAAGTCCCAGTGACAGTGACTGAGCAAGCATGTGTGTGTGTGCAGAAAAAATAGAAAAAAGAAAAAAGAGAGAGAAAACAGGCTACTCCCTGTCTTACTTAGAGCAGGCATCTTAATGTACAAAAGCATCATGCTTTCAATACTGTATACCAACATAGCATCCAATATAGATACCAATAGCATCTCGGGTTCAGAGATTATAGGAAGGGCACGAAGGGAGAAAGAAGACACTACTAAAGTTAATTTTGACTTCATCTCTCAGATCATTCTAGATCTTACTGAGAAAACTGGCAATGGTCACTACTAACCTCCACTGCATTTCCACAGCTAAGTGACTTTACAGAAGTGATCCCTTTGTTCTGCAGAAAAACAAAGCCTATTTTAGTACCACATTAGCATCTAGTATGAAGTTCAAAGCTCTAGTCAGGAACCTTGTTCTCTCTGCCAGTCTGATAGTGACACTTGTCAATAGGAATGGAGCTGATGGTGGAAGGAAAGGTGGACCTTTCCTCCCTCCCATGTGATACGTAAGTAGAAACAAGACTGCTAAGAGAATAATCTCAAAAGATGATCCTGTTTGTATGCTTAAGTGTCTTGTGCTTTGGCCTGCAAGGCATAGCGTGTAAGCACATGACTACTCTTGCAACTCTCTAGAGAGGTCAAAGCAGAGTTCCTCCATGTAGACCTAAAAGCATATTAAGGCTTTTGTGAGGTGCACCCTTGCAATCCCAGGACACTTGGATATACTGAAGTATTAACGTAATGTTTTAGACCAACACAGGCCTCATCTCTTGCAAAGACTCCAAAGCAACCTGTATGACCTGGGGCATTCTGCACTCTTCATCAGCCAGGGTTGACAGTCCCCCTCGCCCAGCGGTACGCGATAGCTGTACATCTGTCACACCACATTCGTAATAATAGTGACGTACTGCAAAACAATAATAGGGTTAAGTGAGATTACAGGAGTATGACCTAAAGTCAAATCGGTTACCTGGTTTTCGTATGGCTTTTTCCTCGTCATGTCCATTTTGGCAATTTCTTCATCAGGATCCTGTAAGAACTACAAAGAGGAATACATGATTTCAGGAATCCAAGCTGCGAGACCAGAGACTATTCCCCACCAGGGCAGACCCCGCCGGCCCAGCACCCAGAGCGCCGCATGGCCCCCGCCACCCAACAAAAGGCGGCGAGGGCCCGCAGGCCAAGCCCGGCGGCGGGGCGGGCACTGACCCGCGGGCACCAGGCCGGGCCCGGGCCCGCACTCACCGTGGCCACATCGGCTTTCCTCTTGCGGGCTCGCATGGCGCACTCCGCACCCCCATCCCCCCTGGCGGGAGCCTTCTCCTCCGCGCAGTCGCTGCCAAGAGAGAAGAAGCTGCGGGAGCCGCGGCCGCGAGGAGCCTCCTCGGGGCTGCCCGACGGAGACCTCGGCCTACAGGGCCCCGCGGACGGCGGACTCACCTCTCCCGGCGCATGGTGCCCGCCCGGGCCGGGTCGGGACGAGCGGAGCTCCCGCGCGAGGAGCGGCCGAGCAGGCCCGGGCCCCAGCCCCCACAAAGGGCCGCGGGCGCACGGTGCGGAAAGGGCGGCCGCAGCCCCGGGCCGGCCCCGCCGGCTCCCCCCGCCCCGCAGCCGGGCACCCCGGGAGGCGGCAGGGGCGCCCGCCGCCCCCTGCCCTCGCACTCACTCGCTCACTCACCGCCGCCGGCCCGGACCTTTCCGGGAGAGAGCGGTGGGTGCCCGCCCGGCGTTGGCGGGGCGCAGGGGCAGGGCGGGAGCGCGGCGCGGGCGGGCTCCGCTGGGCGCCTCCTGCCTCACGGCGCGGCCGCTCCCGTCCCTGCGCACAGCGCGGCCCGCGCCGAGCGGGACATTTAAACGCGGGGCGCGGGGCCGCCTCCCCGCCCGCCCGCCCGCACACGTGGCCCCGCGCACAGCGCCGGGGGCCGGCGGCGCCCGGCCGGGGCGGGGTCTGCGGGGGGCGGCGGCGGGGCGCCGCCGGCGGGCCCCGGAGGAGCGGGGCAGGGCGCCGCGGGGCGCGGGACGCCGTGCTGGGGCCGGCGGGGCGGGGCGGGGCGGGGAGGGGCCGGGGCCGGGGCCGGGGCCGGGGCCGGGCCGGGGGCGGGGCCGCCGACGCGGAAGCGGCGGTGGCAGCGCGCGCGCGGCCGCCGCAGGTGGACACCGGCGGGGCGGGGGCGGCGGCGGCGGGGTGAGCTGAGGTGAGCTGAGAGGAGGGGAGCGGAGCCGAGGGGAGGGGCCGCCCCGCCCCGCGCGTGAGCGGGAGCGGGAACGGGAACGGGAACGGGCCTGGCCCGCCGGCGGCGGGAGGCGGGTCGCCGCCATGGCCGGCCGCGGCCCTGCCCACCCCACCCCACTCCACCCCACTCACCCGCTCTCTCCCTTCTTCCCTCCCTCCCGCCCTCCCCGCAGGGCATGCGGCTGCCCGGGCCCTTCGGGCGGCTGAAGGCGGCGGTCGTCGGGGTGGTGCACGTGGGAGCGCTGCCAGGTAAGCGGCGGCCGGGCCCAGCCCTCGCGACCGGGCCGCGCCCCCCCCCCCCAGCCCCGCTCTCCCCTCAGCCCCGCTCCCCGGGAGGCCTCTCCCCTCGGCCGCCGCTGCCGGCCCCGCCTGAAGTGCTGCGGGTGTGGGCATCTCCCCTTCCCAGAGGTGAAGGAGGCGGGAGACACTTGCACGCAGGGAGCCGGGCTGAGAAACCCGGGGTTCGGTGTTGGTGAGCTCTCCGCTGGTGTGTTTCTAGAGGCAATGGTTAGGAAATGACACAAGTGGGCGTTGGGACGGGGCAGGTGTTGGATTGCGCTCTCGCAGGCCCTGGGAGGCAAGAGGAAGCTCAGACAGTGGGCAGGGGTTGGTCCACCCTGACCTCCCCATCCACCTTCCGAGGGGCCCGGGGTAAGCAGAGCTGATTACAGCAGCTGACCTTCCCCTTGACAGGCTGGTGCCCCGAGCTCTCCCTGCTCCACTTTTCCCCAGGAGCAGCCTCCAGGCACTGAGGCCAGCTTTCCCCACGCTGTGAAATCAGACTGTCTTAACAAAGTTGTCAGAGGACTCTTCACAGTCCCCGTTTCAGACTCTCGGTGCCTGGCTTGAAGAGCTCAAGTATCAGAAAAGACTTTGGAGTTGACCTTAAGGAAAACTCATTGAACTCCAACGAAATCCACGCATAAACTGAAGATCAGATACAGTCAGCTTTGCAGATTAGAGTTTAAGGTAGCTTTACCTAATTTTAAATTGACTGGCGTTGAGCATAGGTATTCTGCAGACCTAGAGGTCGGTCTTGCCAGAGGTTGTATTGCATGGAGCATCACTAATGCAGGATAAGCTGCAGTAAGTACAGGAATGACAAGCTAAGAGCAGACCTGGTACAATCAGAGATTATAGCGGATGTTCCTCAAGTTTGTGAATTAGATTTAGGAACTGAATGGTTACAGCAGATCCGTCAAGTTCAGCTAAGGAAAGAGATGGCACTAAGACATGTCACAAGGAGACGCAGCAGCCTTTTGGCAAGTTTACCCTGTTTCTCCCTATTTCAGTATGCCAGTGCCTGTAGTTATCCTACCTGAAAGCTGTTACTGTGTGTGGTTTTGGTTTGTGCGTGCCCTGGGGTAAGCAGCATTGTTCTTGCAGGGACACCAAGAAGTTCTCTTCCAATGACCCAGATCATTGATCAAGCTTGTCAAGAGGCAGCAGCTTACAAGGATGCTGGAGTTGTAAGTTTTGGGTTCCTTCTTCCTATGGCAGCATTTACACACAGCTGCTTCTGCATAGCCAATATTTTAAATTGTCTATAATTCATCAAAAGCATCTTAAACCACATGATCTAGGAAGATGTTTAAATCGACATCTTTTATGTCAACATAGTAAGTAGACCTTCTAGATCACAAAACCTGAAAGAAGTATCACATGCACCCAAAACAATTGAAAAAGCTTAGATTCAAATTGTGTAATTCAAGTTGTTTAAGTGGAATTACCATCACTTTCTAAGAATCAAGTTGATTTAAGGTGGGGAAAAAAAAAAAGGAAAGTTGACTGCAACATGAACAGTCGCTGGCATTCGAGGTATCTGGCTGTAGAATGCTTTGCCATCCAGCCTGACAAGCCACTGTATTTTTAGCTCTGTACAGCACTCTGGTTTCATGAAGTCATGGAGGAATGCCACGTGCGCAGCTGAGGCACTGCATGCATACCTCGGTCACTTGTGGGGTGCTGGATTGCCCCATGTTTATGTTTGTACCAAAACAGCACAGATTCAAGGACTAAAAAAAAAAAGGCTTATGCCTTTTTCTGCCCTCTTTAACCCTTCTGTCCTAGTCCCCTGGCAGCAAGCATGCCTGCTTTGCGCATCTAGAAGAGAAGGCCCAAAAGGCTAGTCTCAGCCAGAGGCAAGAAGAGGCAGGTACTACTGACTGAATTGCTGTTGGACCTAAAGTGGTGTAGTAATCTTCATAGGTCAGTGGATTTTAACAGGGTGTATGTCCTTTTGAAAGGTCAGATATGTTTTAAACATTTCATTGCACCTTGTCTTGGGGTGTTGATGTGCTTTTTCTTTGACCTGCCTACAGTATTATGTACATTTTCTCGCATGGTAAGAAGGTGTCCTAATGTCCGAGGTTTGAATGTCTTAAATGAACAAGTAGTCACTGCTTTGAGCAGCTGTTTTCTGCAAAACTTTAATAACAAGCCAGTTGAAACCTTTTTAATGCCATAAATTTGGATGATACTTTACAGACTGAACAAAATGGAATATAAGAGCTTAGTCTAAATTATAGAAGACCAAGGTCAAAATGCAAGACAAGTCACATGAAGTAAGTTAAGGGCAGAGCACTATTAAGGCTAAATTAGGAAAGAATTCTGAGAACAAGGAAAGGACAAACAGCAGTGCAGAAGAATGATGTTTACATAGGTGGGCTTCAGTGCCTATGAACCAGATATGCATGTGCAAGATGTCCACCCAGTTAGAGCAATCTCTAACTGCAGGTTGTACAGAATGAGTACATTATTTTCCTTTTCATGCCTTTTAAAAGACTAGGTGTGCAATAACTGTATTCTGTACTGTGGCTTTATATTTTGTCTTTACTGTTATAGTATCAACATGAGGTATAATGTGATTTGATCTACATAACAAGAGTGGCAAATACTAGTCTTCGTCTTCCTGTGTTAGAGGAAGTGGTTCCAAAAGTGATCTGTAACTCCTAAAGCCATTGCCCCACATTCCAGTGCTTGTTTACTTATTTTCCTTATGTACTAATTACACACTGAAACCTTTAGCAGCAGGAAAAAAACCACCAAGTATACCTAAAGGTGAGGGAGGGTACAGAGGCCGTTACTTTCACTGCTGACATGCACAAAGCTGGACCAGTTTTAAGACAAGCTTTACAATCAGTAGTAACACAAAATTTTAATTTGGGTTTTATAACTTATTGTCTTTTCAAAAGTTGTAATAAATTCTGCTATTCCAGGTCTAACTGGTTTACCTTTTCTCCTACTGCGCTGCTGTTTCTGAACTTGAATGTATTTTTAAACATACCTCTAAGGTAGGCAGATGAGGTTAATGTAGTCATTCCTCTCCACATTTGGACAAATTCAGGGCTTAAAGTTATGCTTAGTCTATTTCCTGTAGAAGTCACAAGAATATCAGTACACATTGCACACCAATCTTTATTCTAAAGGTCTGTACACAATAGCATTACAGCAATATGACAAACAAATCCTTCATTGATGCCATAAAGGTCAGAGATAATCAGGAGAGCTTCCATAAATATCAGTATGGTCGCTTAACACTTTCTGCAATTCACTTGTTTAATTTTTACTGATACTTACTGTGAAATGCAAGTTTTCATGATAGATACTTCAGGAGCTTCCTGGCTTTTGCACAGAGATCACTACTCTTCCAAACTAACTATCTTGCCTCTCTAATGGGAATATATTTGGGGTTCTCCCTCAGTGCTCCAAGTGAACTGTTAAGCTGTGTGTTTTTCTTGGAAAAAAAGAGGTAGAAACTTAAAGGTGTTTGTTTTCCAGATATTTTTATACTGACAGTATTTCCAAACACTGCCTACAGTAGCTTTTAAGAAGATGTATAACCATCTTGCTGCTACTAGATGTTTACACGTTGTCTCAAGTTGTTTGAATTGGTGTTAACATTTAAAAATAAAGTATATGGTCTTGCTCACTCCATATGCATTGCACTTGGAAGTAAATTTTAGTATATTCAGAAAAAGGTGACTTGTCTGGCACGTTAGCAGCCTAACATAGTAAATATGAAAGAGTTGTGATATTAGAGCACAGTAATGAAAACAAGTGAGTGCTCGGTTAGGAAGCCATCTGTGCTCAAAATGTATATGCTTTGTACTTGTGTGTTGCTAAACAATGAAATTCCCTAGGAAAGATTTTAGAAGCAGTAAGCTATGAGGCATTATGATCCCTCCAATTTGTATCTGCTTTAGCTGAAGAAAAATGTAAAGTATATATTCAAGTTAACTTTTATTCATTCTGTTCAGCCTGGCTGACGCTTACTTGGTAGCCAGAAAATAGAGCACAAGTTGCCTCTGATCTTATTGATATAGATCACTTTACTACTAGTTGCTGTTATTTAGCTGTAGCTACTTGAGTAGCTGACATTAAAGACAGTTAGAGGTATGTAAGTAAAATTAATTCTTAAAAAAAAAATCCCCAAATTATAAAGCTACATTGAGTTGCAAATATCATGGTGCTTCTTACCGCACAAAGTTTTAGGTTTGCTCCTTTTACCACTGCTGCCTCTGGAGATGCGTTCATTGCTATTCTGATTCTCCTAACCCTTCTTTTGGCTCCGTACCTGGAAGGGAAGTTGCTAGTACATGTTTTGCATTAATGTTTTTAAAAACCGAGAAGTTTCAAGCCTATTACTCTTATAACTACAATGATAGCTGGAGTTCAAATTACTTAAAGTTTAATAACAGTCAAGACAGAATAAACCGGTATTTCTGCATAGAAACACGTAGGTAGTTATCACTTGGATACTGAAGTTAACATTCCAAATTTTAGCTATATTACAGTAGAATAAAATAGCAGATAAACCTCCCCACAACGACCACCTATGGTATATGCAGGAGAACACAGGGTATCTACTGATCTATATTAAGGCCATAATCTCTTGCTCTGGAGGTAGAGTTCTTAAAGCAATTGCTAGGAAGCTGTGCCTAGGCACAGCAAATCAATGCTCTACAAAGGCACCCGATTTCCTTTATAAGGGGCACGTGACTGTCGTGGTGGGAAAGGCTGTAATTGTCCTGGTGTATACCTGAGCCTGTATAATAATGGGTATGGTACGAAAAAAACCCTTTCTTCCTGTAGGAAAGAGTAGTTCTTTTAAGCTTGTAAAGCTTTGTATTAGCATGTGTGTGTTTGTAGGTAAGGCCGTTCTGTTAGGGGAAACACTGGGATTAAAGTTGCCCAAGGTAAAAGTTACATTAGGTAGATGCTGAGTTAAAGCTTGTGTGATTGTTATACCTGTTGTGGTTTATAGTGTTGTGACTGTTTTTGATGCTTTTCTGCTGTGATATGTGTGTGTGCGGCTGAAGTGTTTTAAGAGGTCATTTCTATAAGTGGAATAAAGCGAAGAAAATTATTTTTCTATATAATCAGAGAGCTATTTAAATGACCTATTTTCCAGTAGCTAACTGTGATACAAGAGGCACTTTGCACATATGTAGCACTTCAGAAGTCATTCAAAGTAGAAAGGAAATGTATTGTTTGAGAATTACTTATAATAAGGCTATTATATAGAGGCAACACTTAAATCATCTTAACATTCAATGGAAAAGGAACACAAAAGGTATTTGCTAGAGTTTTATCTCGTACTAGCCAAATAAATTCTGCTTTGGAGTGTGTAATACAGTAGCTGTTCCCATAGACTTCTGAACTATAAGCTTAAGTTCCAAGAAGTTTAATTTAGCATAACTGTTTTCTTTCCACCATTTTAATTAGATGTCTGATAGTACTGAAGTCTGTTTTACATACATATCAATTCAGTAAACACAGAAATCTGTGGTGTTATATTTTTATATAAAATATGAAAGAAAGCTTTGAGTTAATGCATCTGTAATTCAGCTCTCTGTATTGCAGAACATATGTTGTTCTTTTTTAATTAAACAAAACATAATATGCAAAAGAATGTAGTCTATCGGATGGTACCAAAAGAATAACACATTATTGAAGTAATACCAAAAATATTCACTGTAACTGTGGACCTTGAGGCCATAGGAAGAGGCAACTGCTGAAAAGTGAATATAGTAAGTTTAAGGCAGAAAAGAGAAATGTTGGAATCCTCCCATATGCCGGCATTCTGAACTAGAATTCAATCAGATACTTTTTATGCACAGTAGTATGGCTAGGGTTTTTAATTAATTTTTAAATGAATTAATTCATTAATGTATCTACTGGAATAATTTGCTTTATGCAAATCCTGAGCTGTCAAAGTAGTAGCAACTCGGGGAAAGCTCAGTTTCACTGCAGAATTCCTGTGGAACTCTGCCAGCTTGTTCTCCTGCTTTTTCATCTACGAGCATGGGTCTTCAGGAGCTGAGCACCTGAAGCCCCGTTCCCAGACGCTTTTCTTCCTGGGTGTCCTGTTGACGTTGATTTCTTGACTGCCTGAAAGCCTGGGGCTTCTGGTTTGCACATCCTAGCTCCTTGCCCTTATGGTAAGCTTGGAGTTTGCCAGATATCCGGGTTTTGGTGAAGACCGCCAAGTAGAGCATTCTTGAGCCAAGGAACAAGGGCTTCCAGGTTTTGTATCCTCAAGGAATTACCTGGGTTTGAGGTTCATTGCAATTTTTGAGTTTGTTTTGTTTTGTTAAAATACTATGGTTCCACATTAATCCTTTTGCCACGTACTACTACTGACAAACTTTGCATTCTTGCGTAGACAGACCTAATGTAGTTATGTGTACAGAGGGCAAAAGACTAAGGGATTTCACTTTATGTTTGTACCACAAAGGATTTGGTAGTTGTGCCTGAGGTGCAAGACCATCTGGTCAGTTCAGGTTTGTTGGAACAGTCCTGATGTCGTTCCAGAGGAACTGACTGTAAGTTTGTGTTTTGTTTTGTTTTTTTCATTTCTGAAAATGCTGTTGGTTTTCTGAGGACTGGTTGTCATCTTTGTCATAGGTTAGCTCCCATCACAGGTAGAGAAGCATGGATGGTAATCTTCTTGTTTGAGGTAAAACAGGACCAATTTTCTTCAGTAACTTTACTTTTTAGCTAGGCCTCTTCTAACTACTGAAATTAGCAGCATATTACACAGAAACTGTCAGAGTGATAAGACCTGTGTTTATAGCTGATGCCCAGGCATGGTATGCAGAGAGGCTCTTGCTTATACTTATTGCTATAACACCCAAGGGCAGCTAACTTTGTTATGTGCCCCATTGGAGGGTCCCCTCTATAGGGGTCCCACGTGTGGGGAGGAGGGGACAGGACAGGTGACCCAAAAACTGACCAACATGGTATCTGCATATGTTCTGGTTAGTTGTCATATCCGGTTTTCCTTTGCCTAGTTGATGTTTTCTTGGACTGGAAATCTGAAATTAAATATGCTGATGAATGGCACCAAATAGTGCGTAGATTTAATGTTGGGTGCTCATAATATTAGTTCACTTGTTCCATTGATAGCTTGTGTCCTTTTTTTAAGGTAGCATGTATTTTGGGTGTTTAAATCCTCGGCTGTAAGTCATTTGGTAAAGGCAGCTGTACCCTGGCATACTGAACATATGTGGCTCGTGTGCTTGGACTGACCATATTGTTCCACCGGATTATTTCTATTCTCAGTTTTCCCCATCATCCATGTTAGGTGTTCATTTATGATGTCTGTGGCTTAGCCTGTAATTCAGCCATTAAATGCTGACTGCATTTTATATACTGTCTTATCTTTTACTGTCAAAAGGGCTTCTACACTACAACAAAGATTAAAGAAGCGTTACATGTGAAAGTTTTTAAAAATGGAAACCTTCCCCCCCCCCCCCCCGCCTGATTCTCTATGTTATTATTAACCAAACTTATTTGTTTAATCTCTAGTTGTATTTTTTTCCCCAAAAATGTTCTTCTTTCTATTCTGGTTCAGTTACTATACCTTTGAAACATAAAGCACTCATTTTAAAAGATTGAGATGTGTGATAAAACTCGAGAGAGAGTAGACTTTGTTTTTGATATATACAATTAATTTGTCTGTTAAACTTTTTGTATTTTTAGACTGAAGCAGGTGAGAAATTTCTACCTTTTTGTAACATTTTCACTGCAAATGCAGAACATCAGGCTTGAAACGTGTTTCAAGGCTATACATTTACTCTTGTTATTAGTCTTTGAAAAAATTATATATGATTTGCAGTTAAAAACTTTCTGGTATATACTATACAATGATCGGAATAGTACAAGGTAGCAGATAATGTACAAAGATTTTCAATAAACCGCATAATTATATCAGTAGGGTGTTTATCGTCACTCCATTGTTTGTTAAGAGTATGTCTGTGTGGAGTGAGAGGTACAGTAGATAATAAATAGCAATGTCTTCCTTCAAGTAATTCTGTATCCAGAATGGGAGAAATATCAATAGCTAATACTATGGTATTAGGCAAGCTGTGAATAGGCACAATAATAGTCAAACAAAAAATTCCTTTATTTATCCAAAATAACACTTATTTTCTGACATTAATTGAATTGAAAATTGCCTTGATTATCTCTAAATCCTCCGTTATCCAAACATACTCAATATCCTATATTCCTCTTGGATAATTGAAGTTTGACTTTACACTATTTTTAATGAGGTATAAGATTTAACTCCTTCGCTTATAATTCACATTTTAGGATGGATCAAAGGAAACCAAATTGATGAATGTATAGTTAAAATCGCATTTATTTCTCTTCATGATTTCCCTGCAAATACCATGCTGTTGATGAAAGCACTTTTGTAAGTGGTTGTATGCATCAACACTGTAGATAATCCTTCCTTTGAAGGAAAACCTTTAAACTCGTGCGTCTTTTAATACAAAGCAGCATAATGGCAAACTAGCCATGCTTTTTAAGATCCTTTTTCTTCCAGTTTAATCATATTTCTTTATAATAATCTCCGCAGGATGGCTTGATAGTAGAAAACATGCATGATGTCCCTTACACGGTGTGTCCTGGGCCTGAAGTCACGGCAGCAATGACAGTGATTAGTGCTGCAGTGAGACAAACCTGCCCCCGTCTCGCGCTGGGTGTCCAGATCCTGTGTGCTGCAAATCAACAGGCGATAGCCGTTGCTCTTGCTGCAGGTAATAGAAGTGACTCGTCAGTTATTACTGTTGTTTGCTATGGCATTTACTCTCTGCAAATTGTGCATTGTACTAACATAGATACTATGAAAAATGAGACATGAAAAGCTCACTGTACCCTGAAAAAGCAGAAATTAGATTTTGAGAAAGATGCCTGCTTGATTATAATAGATGATACTTGCGCACTGCTTCAGTTGGAGGCAGCTAAAAATCCCAAGGCCGCTGCTGCAGCTTTCTAGGTGAAACCTGTCTAAATGTAATGATTAGTTTAAACCTACTCATGTCTAGAAGCCACCTTTGGTGTAACTCTATTTACTTCAGTTAAATTATATTTGAGGATCAATTTAACCCACTGTGGTTAGGCATCCTGTTTCAGCATCTAATTATATGTTGTTGCTACTACTGTTATCCATTAAAACTAAGTTTTCATTGCCTTTTTTAAATGAATGGATGGAATGAAGCTTTTTATATAATAACAAAAAATTGAGTGTTCAGCTAGCCAAACTACTTAAAATTAAATTGCATTTGGGTGAATGAAATATAAATTAATCTATCTTTATTGCATGAATCCTAGACTTGCTAACCTTTCTGCTCCTACTGCTTGCTGAAGCAATTTTAGTTTTTCATATGTAACGTTCCATGATTTAAAGATGGAGGATGGTTTAATATGGAAGGCTTGTACTTCCTAAATACTTCATAAATTGAGGGTTAATGCCTGCTTTTGCCCAAATTGCATATGTGATTACAGTAAGGTTGCACGTTTTTGAATGTACAAATTTTATAGACAGGCAGAATTTTTTAAGAGTGCAACGCTAAAAGATGCTGGTGTTAATTGAAAATCACACTTCAGGTAAAATAATGTAGGCTAACTTATCTGCAGTGGCAGTTTTAATTATGTTGGATATATCTTAGAAGTCTTAAATTCCTTTTTTGGGGGGGAATTCTTGTTAGTAGATGTGTTTTGAGCTCAGATTTGTTTTGAGTGCTTTAAAATCAAAAGTTGCCATTTTCAAGGTGTCTAGCTACTTAAGAAACGGACAAAACCTAGTTTTTATCACTGCAGTAGAACCTAGATAAAAACCTAAAATAAAAATGCTACCATAATCCAGTTTTAGTTTTCAGGGATTGCATGTGTGAAGGATCCTTGAGGTACATAGGCATTTGCAAAAATATTTACACATCTTATTTTTAAAAGCAGTAGTCAAACTGTTACTGAGTTATCCTTTTAGGAGCAAAATTGATCGCTGAATAAGGGATATAGTGTGGGAACAATGTATTTCTCTTACTTCTTAGCAATTATTAATGAGGAACAGAATTCCTGGAGGGCTTGGGTTTTGCTCAGCTCTACTACTGTTCTGCACTATTTGCTCTGTAACTGGAGAACACCAGCTAGGAAGGGCCTGTGTTTAAAGCATTTCATTGCACTTCTCTAAAAATTATTGTCTCAAGTTCACTGAACAGGAAAGCAAAAAGAAAAGAAAATCACTTTAAGAAAAACCATAGTAAAATGAATGCTACTTTGTAGGCAGCAAATCTTTGAGTATTTTTTTCTGTAGCAACTGAGTAGTGACTTTATGTCAATACAATTTTAATAGGTGGCTATTAATGAAGCAAGGCCTGTGTGCTCTCGCTACAAAAAATACTTGCTGAAGGTGTTTTAGCTAAAAAGCATATGTAGCATCTCCTGCTACCGTGCACTCATTTCATTTTCCCTGTGGAGACGCCTATCTTTGGTAGAAATAACTGTTCTGAAGAGAACTGCACTGGGAAATCTTAAGTGTTCTTCAGGTGAAGGTAATGATTTCATTTTGTAAAGGGGGAAAAAAGTCAGCAGGTTTACGGTGTGACTAGAAGGAGCTCAACATCAGCAACATGTGGTTGTGCTAATAAACATGTTTTGGGTAGCCAAATAGTAGCAGGTGAAATTACTGAGTTTTCCTAGCGTGTTGACAAGGTATTGGATAAATCTGAAAATAACAGTAGTAAATCGGGGGATAAGGCATCTGAGAAGGTTGTGAATTTTTTTAAACTTCTTTTGGTTCTTTAGGAAACATTTATTTATTCAATTATGCACCTAAAGGAAGGAATGACAGCAAAAACGTGTTCATGCTGGGTGCTTCAGCAAAGGTATGGAGCAGTGGTAGGAGAATAGTGGGGGATCTTGAGGAAAAAGGGTACCGCTGTGTCTCCACTCTTCTGACAGAAACAAGCAGTTCCTCGTGTTCTCAAAAAACAGTTCTTGAGTCAAAACAGTTGTTGCCAACATCCTCCCAGCTCCAAAAGGTTACTGCAGACCATTGCAGCAGTGGTGAATGCTCTTGGTTCAAGGCACCCACAAGTCCACTGCAGGGGGCTGAAGGAGGCGGTTGCCCAAGGGCATCCATCCGGCAGGCCGTGGCATCCTCCTGCCGTGGGCCTCGCTGCAGGGCCCCTGTTCCTCCTCCATCTGCCCACAAACCAGCATCACCGCATCTGATCTTTGCTTTTGACTTCAGGAGGTTATGTTGAAAGCTGCCAGATTTCCCTCTGTTCCTAAGGGCAGATACGGCAATGTTAGCCCGCTCAAAAATCAGTGTAATTATATAGACAAATAGGGGGGATATTCACATCATGCTTTAATATTAAAGTGCTCTGCTGCTCAATTTTTATACTCTTCTACATACAGTAGACTCCATAAGAAGGTCCCTAAAGAACCATAGACCACAAAACACAGAGGCAGTACAGAATAGTACAGTTTTGTATTTATATTTTGGACTGGAAGCCATCTTAATATCAAATACTTATTCTCAGAAAAACAACCCTTCTTAATAGTTCATTTTAGCGACATCCTCCAAAGACTGTATTATCTTCCTTCTTTCCTGAAATGCTCTTTGTGGAGAAGGAAGTCAGAATTTGTTTGCTAGGGTAACTTTTCAATTGGTTCATTATTAACAGGTGTACCATGTGTTTTTTAGAGGTGTATAATTTCCTGTTTGTAGTTTCTGATTTAATTAACTACATCTGCTTGAGGTTGAAACAGAATGATGTCTATAAGCAGGTTCTACAAGCATTTGTAGAGCAGATAAAAATAGAAATGCTTCTTTATTTATTTTTGTTTAGCAAGTATTACTGCTTATCATTTCTCAGTGCTCAGGAATGTCTGCAATACGTTCACTAAGTCTGGGTCAGATTTAGGCATAGTGTTTGGTTTTCCTTACTTATTTATCAGTGTGTCTTGTTTCCTGAAATTAACCATTGTGTTAAATTTTGTGTGCGCGTTGTTTGTTGTTGATCTGTTTCCAACTTACACAGCTTTTCTTTTATTGAAAGTTTGCTAATTATGAAGCACTAATCATATTAGAGGGGACTGTTGTGTCTAAAGGAATTGCCCAAAAGCCCTCAGCTGCTATTTCTGTTTTTCCTTGCCTTAGTGAGATGTTCTGCTTGGCTCTAATCTGTCAGCGTAGGTCTTTGCAGAGGAGATGCAGGGCCTTTATAATGCAGGAGTGTATGCTGGTGACACTCCCTTTGTTTTGCACTTTCTGCGTGTTCTCCATTACCAACATGTAGCAGTGAGAAGAAATAAATAACTGGCCCATTGTTAAAATAATGGAGACAAAGTTAATGGTGAGAAGAAGGATTTCAAGAAATATTGCCATTGTGGAATATTGGCCTGGCCGTCTGCTGGTCTTCGAGGCATAAAACAGTCCCCATAGCTATATTTCTGTAGTGATGCACAGGAACGCTTCCAATATTCCAGGTACCCCTCCCTGCTGTACCTTGTCTCCACGGGATGGAAAACCCGAGCGTGTGGGCCAGAGGCAAGTTATGCTTTTCTGTTCTGGTCAGAGCTTCGGTCTGGGTGCCCAAGAGCAAGGACAGTAGGGTCTGCTGTAAAGTGCAGCTTCCCTATACCTGGGTGAGCCTGTGTTACACTCGTTATGATTCAGGGCTCGGTTTTCAAGTTTATCTTCTCTCATCTCATAAACTTAGAATAGTTCAGTTGGAAGGGACTTAGAATAATCATCTAGTCCAACTGCATCTCCACCTGACTGTGAAACTGCCCTTTTTCCCTTTAAGGATCATGGTACTGAAATCCCGTTTCTCAATTAGTCTTCATCAATGATAATGACACAGTTGGTAGCTGATTAAATGAGACTTCATATCAGAAGATATCCCAGGTACCCAGATATCTCCATGTCTTTTTATAAATACAGCTTCCCTGTCCGAGACTGTTCCTTTCCTTCACCCACCAGCAGAGATATCCTCTGCAGGAATTCACTTGCTGCAGCCCGTCATACTGTTTAAGGTGGGATAGAATTGGGCAGAACTGTATACTGCTTTTTTGTTTTTCTTTTTAACTGCCACCGTGTTAATGCTGTGGTGGGAGGAGGCAGCTGAGAACTGCAGCAGAGGTGTGCGTGCTTTAGGGAGCATTTGCAGGTGCTGTGGAACGAGGCAGTCAGTGCTGTGGGCTCTGCTGGAGACACTTCTCCCAGGCCTGCAACTCATGCTGAGTGTGGAAGGAGCTGCTGCATGACAATGCCCTGAGTGGTAAAAGGTCTTTGTAGCACGGAGACTGTATGCCTCTTGCATCAATAGCAGGCAAAGTCCGTGGTACTCTCAAGTTTTCATTTTCAGCACAAAATCAGTCTTTCAGATTCTTTTTGAATTAGGAAGACAAGAAGAGATGGGAGCCAGGATTTACTGCCCATATAAAACAAGATACCACCAGTAAAGTTACCTGCAGCGTCTTGCCTTTGCATAAAGGCAAAGATGTTTGTCTGAAGTCTAAAAATTCAGCAGCAACCAGGAGCTGCTGCCTTGCAGAGGCCAGATCCCATTTCTGCGAAAGCAGTAAATCCTAGCTCCCAGCTCCTTTTGACTTGATAACTCAAGGAAGGAACGTGCCTGAGAAAGGGCTTCTCAATGGTTGTGTCCACTTCACTATTTTGTGGTGTTACAATGCAGTGTTACGCACATTTGCAGCATTTAAGATGGCTGAAGTAAAAGTACTATTTCCTCCATCAATTCAGTCTTGAAATATTTTCTCGCCCAGCAGAAGTGTTTCAGTCTGTCATTGTTTTCCTTTTAATCATAAATTATCACGGGAGGAAAGAAAAAAAAATAAAGTTTTTCTCTACAGTTGATAGACCTCCACAGCTGTTTGGGAAAAGCTGTTTAAGTAGGATTAAAGTAAATGGAGTAACACTAACTTTTGAAAAAGATACAAGCTCTAGTTCCTTGAACATGCCCTGCAGTGGCTGGTTACTTGATTCGATGTTCTTAATGCAGTCTTGAAGTTCTGTTTATTAGGTTTCGTTGGAAATTTCCTGTTCTTATTTTCCAGTGAGATTCCAAAATTTTTTTGTTCCCATATAAATCAGGAATGGGGCTGCCTATTAACTATTCAACGGCTATTACTTTTCAACTACCCAAATGTGAAAGTAAGCAATAGTATCATTCTCACAATTTTATGAGCGTAAAAATGAATTCATTAGCAGAATCTGATTACAGCTTCATAAAACAGAAGGGTAATGATTTGGTGCCTGCACCTATTACAGTTGGTTAAAATTTGTATTTTCATAGCCCCCCAAAACCCAGATGGAGAGTGCAGCCTTGTTAAACTAAGCACAATCCTAGTGTTTAGCAGAAAATCTTAAATTACTAAATTAAGGCAACACAAATCAAGCACTAACAAACAACATATAAGCAGTGACTTCAATATGTGAAATTACTCAATGAATAGCCCCTGTCCTGAGTTAGACATCATGGTTACTGTGGAAATATACCCTATCTCTAGACTTATGATTAGAGGAGAAGTAATTTTTCTTATTTAACTCTGAACTGCACTGCAAACTTGGGTGCTTTAAACAGAACCTATAGCTTTTGTTCCTAGAGGCAGAAATCTCAATCTAGCTATTTGCACTGTGTTTATTACCCAATGTCTGCTAGCACCTGTAACTATACTGGTGGCACACTCAGGTCTGTGGATCCTGAGAATGCTCCCGGCTTTTCACCCGCTAATCTCAAGACACTGGACAGCTCGCGTTTGATTTCGCATCCATCTGTGATGTTTCTTGTTAGCTGGAGTCTGTGTTGCTAAGCAATACGGGCTCTTCTCTGTCAGGCATAAGCTTGTGTTTCTGCAACTTCAGGGCTTTTGGAATGAAACTGAAATTTTAAAATAAACAGACACATTGTCATTTGGTAAATACATTTTAAAGACTGTTTATGTTTATATATGAAATGCGCTAAGGTGAGGCCTCTGTTGCCTAAGCAGTTCTCTAGTGGGTGGATTGCATTCTTGATGGCTGCTTTCACAGGCATTGGTTTCCTTGGTATGATGTCGGCTCTAATTAAACGTGCAGCTGACTCCAGAGCTGGAGCAGCAGTGGAGCTTCAGAAGGGCTTGGAAGGGACCTCTAAAGCAAACTGGAAGAACAGCAAAAGCTTCCCAAGATGAGCGCAGAGCTTTTACACATATGTTAAGTGACAGGTGAAATAAACTATGCTAAATAGGCTCAAGTAAAGACTAAAATAGGCTATGAAAGACTGAGGAGAAGAGGGGAATACAGTAAGGGAGTCAGAATTCAGTCTTGTGCCTCAGCTGGGGGCGTATTACCCCATGGCCCAAGGCTTCAGAATTTCAGCACAGAGATATTTCGAGGCTGTGGAGGGGGTCCCTGAGAGTAGATGAATGGCCTGTGTGAAGTCATTGCTATTTGTAATCATCCACTTAAGTATCCATTCCACGAAACCTTCCTAGTGCAAAAAATGAATGAATATGGTGGAAACCATGTTGCTAAGATATGGTAGAGTTGATGGTCAGAATAAGTTTGGAATAGAGCAGAAAATGTTTCACTCTTCCCAAAGCTTATCTTTTTGTACCTTTGGCACAGCTCTAGAAGTAATTTGTTGATGTGGTGCTGGGTAGAAAATGCAAGCTCCATTCAGCTGGAGAGTCAAACAGATTGTATATAATGTGTTGCAGTCTGTGTTTTCTTGCCTAATTTCTTAAAGAAAGAAGCCTTAATGCTATTCCTCTGTCTGCGTCCATGTCCTTGATGCTTTATGACCTGATGGCCAACTTCAGGCACATTTAACAGGGGAACAGATGTTGGGAAAGAAGTAATACAATGAAAGAGTATCTGGAAAGAGGGGAGAGGCTGAAGTTAATGACCCTTTTTGGAGATAAGACACATTGTTAGGACAAAGGAGCTGTGTTCTGACCTACCTGCAACTCTGTCAGCACGTGCTCACTGGCATGTCATGGCAAGAGGCAGGGCAGGGTGTGCAGCCACCTGTTCAAGGCATACAGGAACAAACTGATAGGGGCTGAGAAAGAGAAAGGAACCAGGGGGATTGGGAGAAAACTGGTGGCCTCTATGGGAGAGATGGGAGTTGAAGGTAAGAAGATGGAAAGAAGGAGTCGGAAAGACTATGGGTGAAAATAAAGAACGTAAAACTTATGTGTGGAAAAGAAAGGTTGGTTAGTCCTAAAGCATATGGAACAACTTGTGTTGGGATCAAGTAAGGTGGGTGGTAAGGTGGGGATTTATTTGTTTTTAGTATTTCTGGTTTTTTTAGTCTTCGGTTTTAGCTAAGATATTGCTTTTTTTTTTTTTTCCAGGTCTTGATTTTATCCGGGCTGAAGGGTTTGTGTTTTCTCATGTTGCTGATGAAGGGATTATAAATGCCTGTGCAGGTAACCTTCTACGATACAGAAAACAAGTTGGAGCAGAGAACATTCAGATTTTTGCTGATATTAAAAAGAAACATAGGTAAATGCAAGCAATATTTTATGTAAATATGAATGTAATAATGATCTTATATTTTTCTCCATTTTATGATTTAGTTTTTTTTTTTTAATGCCTATTTAGTGTCAGGAAAGCTAATGATATAGGGAGGACTTTATTGTTCAAGCAAGGTCTTGCAATGCTGTTAGGGGATATGTTTAAAAATAAATTTGCACCTGTAAGCTCCACGTTGCTGCATCTGTGGACTTTGCAGTTGTTTAACCTTCAGGATTTATAAACGTAGGCTAGAAGTTTTGCGTCTGGTGTTAGGTGAGATTTTGTATACTTGTGTATATCATATTTTATTTAAAGAAATTTTGTTTCTGGAGGCTAGGCATCCAAGGTTATTTCTCATTATGCAAGCAGTTGCCATATAAAAGCATCCAAATCATAATATTTTGGCATTTTAAAAAGCTAGTTTCTTTTTTTCTCCTTCCTGCCAATAATACTGATTTCTTCTACTTAAATCAGCGCTGTCTATGTACAGATTATGTTCTATGATTATCAAACAGAAGGAACTTATGACAGATGAATCCAGTTTCTTTTCTGCTGATATTTTATCACAACTGTCACAAGGTACTTTCAGCTATTTAGATGTCAGTCTTTGTTTTTTTGTTGTTTTTTTTTTTTCTCCAGAAGAACTGCTCAAGTGTTATGCATTATACATGCTAAATAACCTAATTAAAATGTTTGTGTGTAGTATGTGGGTAATCATGAGAATAAGCAAGTCTGGAAGATCTTAAATACCTAATAAACAGGTGATAAATTTCAAAATAGAAAGGCAACAATGCAGCATAGTCAAATCAAGCTTTTAAGGTCCTTTCGGAGTGGTTTCTTTCTATATATGTATGTATGTACGTGCATGTAAATATATAAAAACATTGCATTACACATTTTTGTAAAAAAAAATAATTGATCGGTCATGTGATTTTTATTTTTCTTGCTTTGTCTTGACAACTGATGAATTGATATTTGGATTATACTTCCTGTTGTTCAAAGGGTTTGCTTTTTAAGAACAGAAAAGAGGTTTTTGTTTCGGGCAGATTCATAAGCTGAGAAGGAAATGTTAAAGGACTTGTTGGTTGAGTTTCTTAATGTAGAAAAATATGCCTGTCACTGAGAGCTCCTAGCTTCCTGTTCTTTAAATGGGGGAAAAACTATTTTTGTACTCTACTTGCTGTGTTACGGCTACCCTCCATGTGCTAGTTTTAGGGTGCCTACTACTCTTAAGCCCCGTTTCAACCTCATTGTATGTATTAGGTCCTTAGGCCTGCCTTTCTCCAGCTGCAGAAAGGGAGTTAGCATACTTCCTTTTGCATCCATTGCCGTGAGTGGAACACATTGCACACACATGCTGCATCTGAGTATGGCCAGAACATGGTCCCCCCCAAGAGCATTGTCCATCCAGGCTGATCCAGGAAAGAGGTTGGCTCCATCACCGCTCATCAGTGCAACAAGTTGGCCATAGCCATTGTTTTCTACTTAAATGGAAATGTAGAAGCAACAAAGTCAGGTGTTGAACCAGCAATGGTTGGAATTCTTTCAAAGTTTAGAACCGTTTGAATTAAAAGCTGCTATTGCTGCAGGTTTCAGACAAAGTGCAGCACCCGTGTATCAAAGACTGCTGTTGAAAAGCTAGGTTGCAGGTAATTGATGTTTGTAACTGCTGTGTAAGATGATTCCTGTGATTATATCATAGGTAATAACTATACTTTCTGTTAGTTGGACTTCGTGAAATGAAGTGGAGGGTATTCGTTCTGTTCTAGGCAACAGAATTTGATTTATGAATGACTGCACATCCACAACTCCCACTTGAAGTCAGAGCGCTGTGTGTGCTCAACATTTCTGAAATACAGGTGCTCGACATCTAAGCAGCTGTCTCAATTGACACTTGGTAGTTCACACTTAGCAATCGCTCTTTAGAGACAGGAGACCCAGAACAATAGACCGATCAATTATGGTTCCCTGATGGAAAAGGCTGGGTTTTTCCCTCCTGTTCGTATTGCAATTTTACTTCCCAATTTAAACCAGGACACTCGGCCTCCCTCACAAAGCCTGCCTTTGGTTGTTCTGACAGCAGGGAAGATGAAGAAATGCAGTCTAAACATTCAACAAGATGGATAACAAATGTGTGTGCCGACAGTAACCACAGGGTACGTTCCTGCTGTTGACAGTGCTCACGCTCTGACGGCAGATGTCAGCGTGGCCGAGACCGCTTCGGCTGCCGAGCTCTTCCTGGCTGATGGGGTTGTACTGACTGGCACGGCTACTGGATTGCCCGCAGATCCTCAGGAGCTGAAAGGTGAGAGCTGTCATAGGAAGGTCGGACAACAAGCAGTGAATCGGCTTCTGGATTAATGTGGAAAGAAATCTATATATCCGCTGTTCCTTAAGGAAAAGAAAGAGGGAAGAAAAGAAACTCGCTGTAGGGTTTGATTTGGTACAGCAGAACTAATGTGATTGCGGTGCTATTCAAATTGGCTGTCGTATGTTTCTAAACAACAATTTGGCAGGACAAAAATTAAAATTATTTTAAGCTTTTATAACACTGAATGATGCTGAAGCTTAAATGACAAAAAATGTTAAAAATGTATATAAAATTATGTAAAAAGCAGACTGTTCCATTTCTATAAAGTCTTAATATAAGAATAAGCTACTTTATAGCCTTATTAACTAACGATAAATCTTTGCATTGAAGAGTTAAGCAATTTTATCTTTCACAATGAAAATGGAAGTCCTGCAAGAAAAGGGGCATTTTGATAAGGCAACGTTCCAAACAGTAATACCAGGGAAAGTATTGCTTAGAAGATTTTTCCAAAAGAATACAAGTTCATTGATAGAAAGTTATTACATAAAAGTAATTTTGAAATGGTGTGGACTTTTTATCAAGGGAGAGTTATTTGACCTATGAGTTCGGATCTTTGTAAAAGTCTTATATGATTTTTTTTATATTTTTATACTGGCATAAGTTTGGGCTAGCTTCATGAAACTGGATTGCTCCCGTGCTAGAATTAAAGTTTTGTCATGGGACATTTAATTTTCATCACTAACTTTAATTTAGATTAATGGCTTGAATTTGAGCATCTCACTACATAGAACAGAATGTGTATTTTTTTAAGTTTTACTTTTGCTGACATGCTTTAACTTAGCATGTCTTGAAGTTCCAGTGCAGAGTGTATTGTATTGAACTTATGTTAACTGATCAGGGTGAAAAACGTAATTTACATGCTGTAGATACCTGGACCTCAAACATCTTTTGAAATAACATGAAATCATTTAGTGTTTTCAGGGTTTTCTCTATATCGTACGTGCTTAACAGCATTTAAAATGAATGTTGAACTTGTCAAAATGGGTTCTTATTTCATACATATTAAATTTTCTGTGAAATAATAGGTTATAAATTACAATGCTTTAATCACCAATGTTAAAAAGAAAATGATGGCTTGGTGTGAACACTGAGCTCTTGAATTAGTTGGGTCTTTTGGTATGGTAAACTAGAAATGATATGTGGAACAGGTGACCCTGAAACCTAGGTGTGTTTTGGAGACTGCAAAATTTCATTAATCTAGAAATCTATCCGTGCCTGCAATTAATGCCCCCATTGCTATTAATGCAGATTAAATAATTTTTAAAAAGGATTTCACAAATCTTAGGGCAAAATCCTAGGTTAAATTCTGCTTTCACAGGTGCACGTGCAACCTCCATGGATTTCCTGCACCAGAGAGCAAAACCTGACCTCTAGGCCCATAGGCTTTTTATCACAGGTCTCCAACCAGACGGCATCGTGGCTTCTGTTTTTCTTTCGTGTGAACAAACATGTCAGTCTCTGTCTTGTTCTCTTTCTGGATCCAAAGAACAAAATGAATCAGAGTTGGCAGCTGTAATGAAGTACGCACATTAATTTTGTGTTTGGATTTGTGCTATGAAAGCAAGAGTCTGCAGATCATGGGTTTATTTTACTTAGGTCACAGCATTTTGGGTGTTAGCAGGCCCTCTCGTGAGAACGATGTTGGCTTAAAACAGTTGGGAGAAGAACTTAAAAATCAATATTCCAGGGTACAAGGAAATGACAAATTAGGCATATCTATGTCAGCAGATTCTTAAAAGGAATCAGATCTGCAGTCACAAAGTTGGTGTTGATGTGAGTGAAATTTTGCATTTCACGAATTTATGCAGCCCTGGAAGTGCTGTATTACGATGATACACACAATTGGGCACCTTTCATCACAGTGCAAAGCATCTCTTGAAAGCAGAACCAAGAGACAGATGAGATTTTTGTCATGTCTTTTTTTCAGCTTTGTTGTGCAGTAATATAGAAGTGTTTTTGCCTTTGTGTCTTTGTGTTGAATTGACTGATTTGTGATGGGGTGTGGGAAATGAGTGTTTCCCTGTCAAGCCAGAGAACTGTGTTTAGTAGGGTTTTGTTTGTAGTTTGTGTCGCTGCCTTCTCATAGGCAACCATCAGCATTGCTCCTCGCAGAGGCTGGCAGGCTTTGCTCCTGGGCTCCCTGGGAATACCAGGGCACCAGTGGTCAATGGAGTACAAGGTCTAAAAATCGGACTTCAGGTTATCAAGGAGCAGGAATTACAGCTGAGCATTTTGAATTGCAATTGAATAACAAACCATATTTTCATTTAAGATTGTTCCAGTTTGCTACTTTGTGAAACGTTCTTAGGTTGGAGTGTGTGAATCAGGTTTTCTCTTTGGGTATAACTGCCAAAATACCTGCTTCACATCCAGTCTGTATTTTAAGTGACCAAAGCTTTGTGTAATGACTGCTTACTTATATCTTTGAGGAAAGCAAATGGCCTCAACTGAGTAACCAGTGGAAAACAGGGTACATCGTGAAACCCAACAGCTGGCTGTGACTGGCATCTCCTTAGTTATTGTCCATAAAAGGGGCATCAAGACTGATTCACCCCCTCACCGTTTGATGGTACATTTAGGTCAAAATAGAGGCTGCTGCCTTTGTGGTACCCTCAGAGATAAACGGCAGATGTGAGTCTGATCTGTCCTTTTTGTAAGCCCTAGATTTAATGACAGAGAAAAAGTCCTTTGAATTAAAAAAAAAAAACAACTAAAATGTGTTACAGTGAAGCATTACCATAAACATAGTGTTGTGTGCAGTACAGTGATTACTGCATATGAAAAAGCTGTTAAAGAAGAGTAGTCGAGCAAGTTATTGGCACAGTGGTGCTTATTTTTAAGCTGCTCTTTGCCATTGTTTTCAAGCTAGGAGCATTTGGCCTTTATTTCATGTAACTTGTGCATACCATAGTTCAAATGCTTTCATTGTGCTTTGCAACCAAGCACTATTTCATTTGATTTTATTAAAGACATGTCTGCAGATGTACTGTCACAAGAAAGAGCACAGTGCCCTCTAGTTACACTTTATTGAAATAGAGAAATGTGCAAGTTGTGTAAACTTTAGGGTCTTGTTACTGTAACATCACAAAATTGTCTCCTTTTTTCTTTGTGTCAAAAAAAAAAATATAATCAGAAAAAGAAAGCCAAGAAAGCTGAGAAATTTAAAGCAAAGCTCTATGTTTATAGACATCTTGACAGTGACTGAACATTGCCACTCAAAAACCTATTTCACTGCTGTTGCTTTATTTTCTTTTACAAGTTAAAATTTGTATTAACACAGCCGATAGACACGTCACCTTCTACTAATCAAATTTAGGCCTTGATGTGCTTGGAAATGACTTAAAAGTAGCATCTGTAGCATACTTAATTAGGTAACCCAGTCTCAGTGCAGTCTTGAGCACTCCCATTGCCATTCTTCGCATTGTCAATCTGAATAAGTCTCCAGCGCCAGAGATGTGAGTGGACTCCATGTGTCCTGTATGGATCACAGCAGGAGTTGGATACCTTGCTACTTTGGAAAGCTCTGAGGTTTTCTATAGTGTCACAGCAGTCTCAGGTATCGCTGGTTTTTACTCTTTGCCTAGTAGGGCTAAGCTATTGTCTTACACCCATGCGATCATGCTCTGTTTAATTATTTGGTTCTTCTTTTTTCCTGCTGATGTGAAATAATTATAAACAACTACCTGCTAATGTGCCTTACGCACTTGTCATAAAAACAAATATTGACTTGGAACGCAGTTCCTCTGGGAATACAGTAAAGTACTGTCACACAAATCTATGGTCAGTTGTAGCACCTTAATTATGCATTGGTATCTATGTAAAGCAGATATGATATTTCTAAGAGCACATAGATACTATATAAATAAAATTCTGAATTTTCGAGAACAGGATTTCAGTAACAATGCTATAAATAACTAAAAATTAATTATTTTGTTGCTGTAAGCAGGATGACTATAAGAATATAAAATATGCATAGAAATAACTAAAGTGTTAATCATATATGCATGATCCAGGTGATTTGTTTAAAGTTTTCCGTAAGGACTGTGTGGAGTGGTTTTATTTTTGTGTTAAAATCTTTGTAAGAAGGAGTTATTGTTCCTAGCTGGAAAAATGGTAGGGCATGTGACCCAAAAAGAGATTCAAGAGCTTTTTAATTGATCCCCTTTCTTTGGTGAAGTAGGAAGGCAATAAATAATTAGTCTTCCCTGAAGCATAATTAATAAGTTAGGATTCTGATGAAACTTCATTTCAACAGTGTTTTGAAGCAATGTTTTGTATGTTGCATGTATGCTTTCCCTGGTTAGCTCAAGCTCCAACCATCTTGTACCAGCTTATCACCAACTAAGGCAATTTATATGTTTTTAAAGATCAGAAATAGAAAAACATTTCTCTAAGTATGGGATGAAGCATCCATTTCTGCAAGTGGGTCTTAGGGTGGTTGGTTTGAAATGAAAGGATGAGAAGGATGCTTAGTAATTCTTGAACAGGGGTTTTTCATTTTTTCATTTTTGTTTTTTTTTCCTTTTCCAGAGCTAGTACTGACCCAAGTTCTGCAGAAAATACTCTAATAACCTCTTATTTATCTGTGGGGAACCTTTCCATGATGGAAACAGCAATCCCCTTTTGTTTTTGTTCTAAAAAATGTGACCTGTGGTAACTGAGCAATAGATCAGTTTCTGCACAATCAGGTCTGTCAGAATGCGTGCATTTCACAGTGACCATGATCACCTGTACCAGGAACTGAAATCCACCCCTGTGTGTGAGGGATTAAGTGGATCTGTAATATTTTGAGCCCTGGGTTGATATTTTGTCTATTTCTCCTTTTGGAGCCAGGTAAAGGGTCAGACAATTAAGTAATACATAGTGTATATAGAAAAATAATTGGCTTTTTTGTTACATTGCCATTTATGGAAGGAGAAGTAATCTTTATCAGTACTATCTCTTGCTTTCTGGTAAACTAGCTGGAGATATCAATGTAGTCTTTATGACCACTGCTTGCTTTCCTACTTCCACATCCCTGAAACTTAGCACAAAGTGGAGAGCATGTTCCTTTTCCATTCCCTGTCAATAAGGCCCTTCTTGTTTCTTCACTGAAGATCTTCTACTAGTTGTCAACATAGCACAAATTCAGCAAGGAGACCTGGCAGAAATACACACCAGTCCAACTACCATTATTGTGATTTAAACTGATGACTGAAGAATTACAATGAGCACAGCTCTGCTGAATACTTCTGCCAATGTAATGATCTCACCGGACTTGCAAAAAAGAATCTGAACTGATACAATGAATGGAAACAAGAATGGCATCTTATACTTGTAGCTGTATTTTGATTACTTCATGGAAAGATTGGGGGAGGTGATTATTCACATCTTAAGGCAAGGGAAATTGAGAACATGTTTAAGACCCCACATGGGGCATGGCAGCCCACATGGTCACTCCAGCATCGGCCAAGGCAATGGACCTGGTTTGCCTGGAATCTGTACTGTGTGCTACTGCAACACAGTAGTAAACGATAGCTCCTTCCCCTGTTTGTGTAGTACCACAAGTACAACAGAGCCTCTAAGCATGATGATAACAGTCACAGTAAGTAAAAGGGTCTGGTCCTGCTGTGCAAAAACTTCCTGCATCTAGCATCTCTTCTTACCAGGGGTGTGGAATAGAAATGAATTTGTGAGGGAATGTAGTAAAATGCGGTACATTCTCTGCCAGTCAGTTCAACTTAATCTTAAATCTTGTTCCTTGAGAAGAAAAAGGGGGTACAGGTATGGTATCAAGACCCAACTTTCATATCTTCCAGTGCTGAAGCCATCCTCTGATGGTTTCTTACGAATATTCTTCTGCAGTGTCATACAGCAACAGAATGCAAAATGAAAAAAGTGAGATTTTTCTTAACAGCTGTTCAGAGCTAAAGGTGTTTTTATTCCAGAGAAGTTCTTCATTCTATAGTAGAAGTAAGAAATATCATGAGTTTCTTGATATTTACCTTTCTTTATTGTTGAAAATCTAAGCAAATTGGAGTCTTGATAGAGTTTTAAAGATAGGACTTCACCCTAATTCTGGTTTTCTTCTTTTCAGAGGTTAAACATGCTGTGAAGATTCCTGTGCTGATTGGGTCTGGAGTGACTCTGGAGAATGTGAGGAATTATTTGGATGCAAACGCTCTAATAATTGGTTCGTATTTCAAGAAAGAAGGTTATTGGGCAAATGGTGTTGACCCTGACCGAGTAAAGAAATTTATGGAACACATAAGTAAACTGAGAGAATGAGTTTGTCAGTAAACGGTATCTTTGTGTGTGTGTGTATAAGTGCTGTATGATACATCGTACAGAATCAAAGCACAAATGTGTACTTGAATGGCTAATAAAATTAAATGAAAACGCACATCATCTCCATAACTAGCTGGGAAACATGATGACACTTTACAATAAACTGGTGTGCTGATGTTTGTAGGCAGCACATTTCTGTGGCACTCAAAGCCATTGTCAATGCAAAACCAAGTCTCCGAAGGTTTGTGTAATACATTCTCTCCTATAAGTAAAATGCTTACAGAGTTTAAGAATTTGTAGTAAATATTCATCACAGGTGAGCTGAGTTTTGTTTTGCCTGTGAGTACAATAGGATGTCCTAAGTTTACAGCTAAGAGTATTGTAAATTGGCCAAGTTAATTAGCCTTTCAGTTTCCCCATCTGTAAAATGATAATAGTACCAACATCACACGGGGGTTGTAAGACATAATAAATGAACGAATGTACAGCACTTTCATCTCCTCAAATGAAGGGCTCTATTAAAGTTCAAGATCATTATTTTTTCATTAGAACTGTGCATTTATTACAAAAAATGTAGTAATTGTATACTGTACAAAAATTTAAGATAATTTGGAAATTGATTTACTTACAATACTTATTAGAGAATAAATGTAAATATTTAATTACATTTTAAGTAGAGCTGGAATTTAGTCAAAATGGTTTTGCAAAAATTGGAAATTTTAATAAAGGTTTATTGTTGTTTTTCAGCAAGCTCCCACAGCTTTGTACCTCTCCAGACTAGTATTAGTAATGTTAACAACTGCCAGGTTCCTTCCAATACACAAGGTGTAATTATGATGGAAACCTTTCAACCAAAGCTGACAGGTAAACACAGATTTTCATTATTCCTGTAAAATGTAGGAGGAAAAATATGAAAGTCTCGCTGTGTATGTTGTGAGAGTTTCCCCTTGAATTTGATCATTTAGCTCTAAGGAAGTTTAAAAGAACCCAAAGAATACCTGTTATGTCATGGCTGTATAAAAAGTGGGCATATGTTTTCATTCCTTGGGACTGGGAGCCAAGTTTGTCCTCTGGGATCTCTCTGTCTCTTTTCTTGATATCTATGCATCAGGCTTCTGCTGATGCTACTGGAAGTTATATTATAGACATCAAAGCAAGTATACAAACACATTTTTTGTGTCAGCTGGCAGAGTGCCTGTGCTTCTCTGAACAAAAGGTACATCCTCCCTCCAAAGGCAAAAAGATTTTAAAGAAATTTAGTTTCATTAACATAATGGTGATTTGAGGATGTTACAGTATGAGATTAAGTCTTCTCAGGTTTCTTTTTTTTTGGACTAGTGTGTCTCCCACATGGCTCCCATCAAAAGCAGTGAAATGTCTTTGGTGTGCTGATCTCCTGCAAAAGAGATTCTTTAGAGCCTATGACAATGTTGGCATTCTTTGCTTTTCTCCCTTTTCCTCCTAAACATGCTGACAAAATTTCAATGCATAGAAATAATTTCAGGTGCCTGTTTATTGTAGCTGGCACTACTTTGTGTAAATGTGGACTTCGACAGATATTTTAATCTGCTGTGTGTTTGGACTTCCATCAAAACCGACAGTTCTGTCCCAACCATTTGTCCCCACCATTTCTCTTTTGCCAGCATGAACGTTCATGTGGCCTCATAGGGATCAGGAAGCTGATTCCAGCTGAAAGCTAACCCAGTCTTCTACCAGCCATGCTCAGGGTGTGTAGGGGAGAAATTTAAGTCATCTTCCTCATTCTTTGCATCTGCAGCTCTAACTCCAAGCTGCTGGTATAGGCAGGGCAGAATTATTTGAGGATCATGAAGATGCTTTCTAAATCTGTCTTCCACACACTCATTCACCCTAAGCATATTTACCAGGTAAAGCATTGATCTGGTTTAGTCTTTTAAGTTTTTAGCCTGAGTAATGAGTGCCATCTTATGTACTCTTTAGTGTGAAAAACACCACATTAAATAAAAAGGAATGAATTTAGATATCAGTAATGTCAGTGTGCTTGAATCAGTACGTATTTTTCACTTTTGTGTATTTAGGTCTGTTTTCAGACCTATCAAAAGTTGCATGTATTTCCATACACCATTGCACAGAAGACTTAATGATGGTTGTCCCAACATGTATTTTCTAGTACTATTGTTACCAACTTTGAAAGTTATTTTCAGTAAACCTGTAAGCTAGAAAGGCTGACACATAAGCAGTGAGCACTAGCCAGTGCTCTAGTGCCATAAGAAGAGTAAACATCTTCAAGTAGTCAGCTGAAAATGACAACTGATACACTGATAAGGATTGTTGAATGATGATAATTATTCTTAAAGAAACTGATTACAAACTGATTACAGTTGCCTAAAGTCACATTCACCACTGTGAGTGTGCAAATATAATGTGCTACCAGCATGGTTCTTGAATTGGTTTCTACTCATTCACATCCTAAAAACTCAAAGGGGTGGTGAGAACTACTTCAGTGCTATATGCAAGGTTTAAATAAAGTAATGTCATATGCAGTAGTCTTTGAAAGACAAAAACCCTAATGAGTTGGCATGCTACTCATAACATGCAATGAATACTGTAGAGAACACTTTCACTGTCAGGACTACATTTAACACACCACTGTGTAACACTTACGGAAGGAACAAGCCATAATGTGGGTCTGTATTGATACATATGAATGGTAAGTGCAGAATTTAGGGAACAGAAGTAAAGGAAAGCTGATTTTAAAGCCTGGAAGTGTGACTGATCGCCAACTCTTTATCATTCTTTGTGCTGAAAGTATTTGTCTAGCAGCATTAAGCATCTGCTTGCCTGTTTCACACAGATGCTGTAAGTAGAATTTGACCTTTTGTTCAGAAAGTGTTTGAATATTTAATGTAAAAATATTAAGTTATCAGAAAGGGTGTCTCTTTTGGGAAGACTGTTCAATTTTTATACAGCCGAAGTTGTTAAAGTACTTTGGAGCATGAACGACTTCAGAGCAGAACAAAGCAGGCAGTGCTAATGTGTAGAAACTCCAGAAGTAAATAACAGCTGTTCAAGAAGACTTCTATTAAATATGTATTAATTAATTTGAAGTGCATCACTTAAATATGTGAAGAGATTATCTTGTGTTAATTTACATTAAAACACACAGCACTTGTTAGCCTCATTACAGTATCCTAAGTATATCCTAAGCTATCACCTCGTCCTACATTGAGCATTTGGTTGAGTGTTGATTGCTTTCGATTTGCCCTTTTAAAATGTCAGATAGTGGCCTCCCTTTCTTGTTGGATCTCTTCTTCCTCTCAGGTTTTGCTCTTGCATAGTTACTGTACTTACTTGTGTCCATTCTGTGCTGAGCAGAAAAAAAATAAAAATAGATTGTGAAAATATGACAGTAATTGCCCACAGCTCAGTTCCCTAATGTGCCCATCCCAACTTCACGTGTGGTTCTTGCTGATAACTTATGAATGAGCAGAGAGAATGTAAGTGTCCATTTGTGTAGCAAAATGACTTTACGCGAAGATTCAGTATCACCTTTAGGAAAGGAAATATACCTAGTAAAATGGGGGTCTCTAGTGAAATGATAGATAAATAACACTCACTGGTAATAATAGACTTTGTGGTCTAAATCAATGTATAAATCTTAATAAACCCTCATTCCATTCATAAAACTTAAGTATTTTTATCGAACCTAACAAGACAAATATTTTTTTTACCTATTTCAGTGCTGAAATTTTCAGATATTTTCTTCCCTGTGTGGTTTAGGCAGCTGATCCAGCTGCTAAGCTGTTCTTTCATCCCATTATTTTGATTCTGCAGACTCCCTAATGACAAGTTGGAGTTCAGTTCTTGTTTCCTGCACCTATTCCAACAAACTCTGCAAGGGGGGAGAACTGAGGAACATAAAGGACTTGCAGGCAACTCCTGGCAGAGCAGGAAGGGGGAAGGAAACCGAAATATGTGGCTTTAGCAAAATCTTGAAGTCCATGACAAATTGCTACATTGGGTGGTTCTCTGAGAGAAGTGAATGGGGATGTTTGCGGTAGTTTCAGGTTGTTTGCAGCCTCTTCAGTTAAGACTTTGTGAGTTCACACCTAGGTTGTGGTTTCCGAGATCATCTCTGCTGGTACGTGTGCTTAGGGAGACATTTTTTCCTAAATGGTAGCTGAAATTTTGCAGGATAATTATGGCAATAAGGGGTGATATCTGTAGCAGAAGCCAGGCTTGAAGTTTACAGCTCTGATTTAAGAGCAGATTTATATGTATGTATCTTCAAAAAGAAGTCATTAAAGGTTTCACTTACTTTGCTTAAAACTTCAATTACTTCCTGCGCCTTAGCCCTAACATCCAGTCAGTGTTTGCTGTGCTGAGGAACTTAGAAGTTGAGTTTAGGAACAGAACTATCTGTGGAACTTTCTTGCTCATTTGCAGTGCTTATCTATGCAACCTAAATGATATATTTTTCAGAAATGGTGGAGGATTGGGCTGAGATATTCTTTTTGTGGGTTAAAATGCCATGGTGTGTAGTAGAATTGACCCTCCCCTCCACTTTATGGTCCCCACTGCAGAAATACCCTCAGAATTTAAAATCCTTCAGAGAGAGACAGAGCTGGATTCCTGCCTTAGCGGTGTCAGGGCAACCTGCCCAATTAGCTCCTTGCTTTTATAAGAACCAGTGCTTGTACTGGGGCTTGCAAGAAATTGTTCATGTTGAGGCATTATGGAACTCTTCTCCATTTTTTTTTTTCCCTATTCTCAACCATTGTTTGACTGCTAGTGACAAGGATTATTTGATCCCTTGAACACTTGTTTTGGGGATAAAAAGCTTATTTCCCTTAGGATGTCTGTTAAAGAGCTGTGTTAGGACTAAGAACTTCACTCACATTGTTCTCATATGGTGACTGGTTAGGAGTCTTCTGTTGAAAAGTCCATACTTGGTCAATATTTAAATTGAAAATGGTGCATAGTTTTCTGACTGCATTCATATTCCTAACCTCATCTGTCAAAAAGACTCTTGGCACTCACTCACTCACTCACTCAGGTCTAGACAGACCTATTAAATACTTTCCTTGGATTATTCTTAATCTGGCAAAGTCACCAGTTGCCTATGCACTATCTCAGGCTGATGCCTTTGGGGCAGTGAAGTATTCCAGCTTTCATTGATAACTCTGTTTCTCACAGTCAGAGAACCATCGCTCCTTCCTGTCAGCCTCTGTAGGTCTGCAGCAAAGAGAGGGAACAGAGACAGCAGCTGAAATAAAAGTAAGGCCAGATGGTTTCTGGTGAAATGTTGAGAGTAATAGATGCTTTTTTACCCCAATCTTTAAATGCACAGATAATTTGGGGGAGAAAAAAGCCTTTCTGCAATGCAAATAGGAAAGCCTATTTGCAAACGTAAGGCAAAAGGGTTGCTATTCGCAACACAGTCTTGTTTCTTTGCTTACAGTTTGAAGCTTTAGAAGTAGTAAAGGTAAGGAGAACCTAAGATGTTTCTTGTTAAACACTTAAGGATAGGAAAAGGTAAGGAGAACCTAAGATGTTTCTTGTTAAACACTTAAGGATAGGAAAAGATGTGTGAGAGTAATTATCTTGATTAAAAATCTGTTGATCTTATTAACAGGTAGGTTTCTTTCAAGATGTCAAAAAGGGCTTTTGCTCATTTGGGCTGAAATTACTACTCTGGCTATGGTTAACTTCCCTCTTTCCTGTCACTGTTGAATTTTCATTGTTTCACAAAGTAAATTCAGTGTCACACAGCAAATGTTAGTGTTTCATAATTTCTTTTTCCAAAGGACATCACTCTCCTTGAAATGAATGGGACAAAAATGCTGTTTAGTTGTGTGGATCACTGGGTTATTGGGTGTTATGTATATTAAAATGCAACTTCTACTTTTGTCCTACTGCCTGTGCAAAGGGAGATGGAATATCCAGTGTAGGGGGTAGCAGCTGATGGGTATTTAGGACCTTTTTATTACTTAGTGAACAGTATTAGGTATACAAGTGTAAGTTAAGTGTACAAAAAATTTTAAATATCTAAATTTGCCAAATCTGATATGAAATTAAATGTTCAAGACAGTAGTTAAACTCAGAATTGTTTGACTTTGTGCCGCAGTCACTGTGTTAGCTGTGCCATATCATACTGCTGCCAGAATGAGGTCACGAAACAGAGGACATTGAAATCATGTTTCATACAAATGTAGAAGAAATCCCAAATTCAACAGTAAACAAGGATGAAAAGGAAGACAGCACAGTAAGGGCAAGAAAAGATGCTTAAGCTTCCTGCAGTTCCTGCCTCATTGTTTATTCCAGCTTCCTGCTTTTTCAGTTTGCCTCTCAAGCCTTTCTTGTGCATATACATAGATTATAGTATGCAGAAGACTAAGAATAAGCTGAAGGCAGAAACTGACTTAATGAAGACATTCTTGTGATAGAGAAAAGATTTTGTTGTCCACAGATGCGCAAAGAAAAATAGAAAAGCAGCTGCCCTTAGAAATGGAGTAAAAGTAGAGATGAGTGCCACGTCATGATGCTTTAGTCAAAATCTGATGTGTTGAAAGTCTTTGAGAGGATCTGTACTGTTGTACAAGGATATAACCAAGAGGAAAAACAATAAGCTTCTGCTGGAAAAATACTGCAAGTCTCATGTCTTAGATACTGTCCTGAATAGTGTTGACTTTTTGTCAACTATCAGCTGGAGAATAAGGATAAAAGGAAAGAGCTTTCAACTATTCTGTTATGGATGACAATATTAATAATCAGTTTGGGGTCAAAAACTGCTGTTTCCTTAAGACCAAGCTATAGAGGTATAATCGTGCACTGTCATCTTCCAGTGGAAGACTCTGAAGGGCAGAGGTCCTCATCTCATTAGTTTCCATTTCTTCTCTCCGGGTAGTTAGTTCGTCTTTTCTGAAAGCCTTTGTGGGCAGAGACAGCATAAAGGTGACAGACGAAATTTATGTGGCAAGTGAGATGAAGTAGACTTGAGATACAGCAATCAAGTGAAGGCTTCCTGGGTCACCTGGCCTGCAGAACTAGGAACTAGGGATGTAGTTGGTCAGCAGCAAGTTATTAAATTTACAGAGTATCTGCACTACACCCATGAGGTGGTGAGCACTGCAGTTTGAGTGAACTGGGATGGCTTATTTCACTCCTTGCACTGTCTGTTTATAGCATCAAGTGAAGCATTCATGAGAGCAAATGCAGCTGGTGGCATTTGGGCTGTGGAAAGTATAGTTTGTAATACTTCTCCAATAGTCATTTGAGAGCTTAAAGAATTATATGACTAATATTTCAGTCGGACACTGAAAACCTTCAAGTTTCAGGAAAGATTTTTTTTTTTTTTTACACTGCCTTGATCAAATAGCCAAAAATATTAGAGGATTCCTCTGAAGCACTAGCCATGGCTGCAGCAATGTACCTGGTGAAATAGATCAGTGGTCCAATCTGCTTTGACAACTTCTCTGTAACTAAAAATAGGAGAAATAGAAGAGAAAATTTGTAGGGCTGGTAGTGGCTTGTATTTTTCAATAATTTATCAAGATTCGAGAGCACAGATTTCCTTTGGGAAATATTAGTTCTTAGGTTTACAAAGTGCCTCAGTTGTAAATACCCATAAAAATGACAATTTGGTAGGTCGTATTTATTCTTAAGCGGGTCAAAGGACATTAGCGTATTCCTACTATATAAATCTGTCAAGTCCAGAATTTCTTTATGCTCCCAAATCACAAAAGCGCCTCTTACAGTCAAGGAGAAAATGTCGCATTATTGCCAATCAAGGACAACAAGCAAGCATATCGATCTCTACCCAGTAACTTTTGCCCTGCTCACTAAGTTTTTATCACTGAAACTAGACACGCGAAGGGATTGGATTTAATATATACATATAGTGCTGATTTATTACAGGAGGAGAAATACAGTCTGGCCTTACTTTTAGCTCAGTATTTTAGCACTTATTTCATTCCTTGCATGGAAGCTTGCAATGACTTTTTCTACAGGGTGTATACCTCTCAGATATCCCTGGATGTGCACAAATCTTCAGCTTGCATGGGTACATTGACTGTTATAGGTGTACATGCATCCTGCATTTGGTGGTCGTACAGTCCTGAGTCTTGATTTTAAGAGTTTATGTATGTGGAAGCCTGTAGCAGGGTTGTTGTTTCAGAGAGACATAACTAAAGATAAGCTTGGGGAGGAGAGATTGGAGGGCATATGGGCACAAAGGGTCTGGGTTCTCCTTGCTGAGCCTGGTATGAAGATGTGTTGGATTTCATCTCATCTGTGGAGCTTGTGCCTGTAGGGCCTTATGTGTAAGGGCTGTTTAACCAGTCACAGATACTGCAATGCAGCAGAGGACTAGCATCATCCTCCTTGGTCTCTTTTGTTGGTAAAACTTCATATATTTTGGTCATTTCTTGTTGGTCACTGCAGAGGATTTGGGCCACTCCACAAACGCAGCATCTTTGAATGCTTTGTATACAGTGATAACCATGGCTTATGGTAGAGGTATGATCACTTAATTACTTCTTGGAAGGCAAGTGCATCTACAAAACTGAAGGGGCAGATCTTCACCACAGAATTACAGAACAGTGGAGGTTGGTAAGAGCATCATCTAGTCCAACCCCGTGGCTCAGAGCACAGTCGACTAGAGTAGGTTGCTCAGGATCTTGTCCAGACAGGTTTTGAATATCTGCAAGGAAGGAGTTTCCACAACCTCTCTGGGTAGCCTGTTTCAGTATTTCATTGGTCAAGGATAAGCTACTGAGTTAAAAATACAGGCCATGTAAGTCAGCAGGAGCAGATATCTGCTAATTTTGTTACGATAAACGTATGAAACAAGTATCCTAGAGAGCAGGCAGCTCTTTATTATTGAGTAATTATAAGTCTGGCTGCCTTTTTCACCTGTCTGGGCAAAAGACAAGAGTTTTGATTGACCTTTGGCCTCTTAAGAACTGGGCAACCCTTCCATAGAATAAATGGATGCAGAAGTAGCTGATAGATTTGCTGCTTACGTTCATAGTGATGTGAAGAGAGCTGGAAAGGCCATACTCTCCTCTACGCTATTTCCTGATGGAGCGGGCAGAGAGATGTATGTTGAATTTCTCCAGACATGCCCTTCCCCAGCCAGATATTTTGTTGAGAGGTTATATTCAAGGATTATTTATGTTTGTCAAGATTTCCAGATGTTTAGTAGTCCCGGCCTTTTCTCAGCACGTGAGCAAATCCTTTTCACCATGCATGTATAGCAAATCTGACACTTGCTGGAAATGCCCACTGCACATGGCATGCACACTTGCAGTAAACCTGATGTGGCTGGGGCTCTTGTGCGTGTGCCCTCCTGTGGATTTTCACAAGCACAACAAATTGGATGTGTCCCAGACATTTTGGATTAACTGTGCATGTTCAGACCATCTGTGCAACACATGTACCACAGGTCTAGTGATACTTTGTTGGACACAACCCATACACTACACAGCTCCTGGTGATGTGCTTCAGTATAGGAGGAGTTCAGAACAGGATCACAGCATGCTTGGAAACCACACTTTTCACTGGGAACCTCTAGGAAGAATTCTGCCATGGGAAGAAAATGATTTTTTGGTTCTTCAGTCTCCAGATTTGTCCAGTAAGCCTTACCCTACCTCTGGTGCGCTTTCCTATTGCACAGATTTCAGAAGGATCTGAGAAGGCAGTGGATTTTGATTTTGGGGGGGTGTTTGTCTTGACTGGAATATAGTTTCTTCACCAATGTGGATTCAAGCCAGAAAAGGAGAGAAAAAGAGAGTGAGTAATGGCATTGAGAGGAAAATGTGACCCAGGGTACATTACCCATTTCCAGTGTCAGGTGGAAATATTGAGCGTTGCCAGCCGCCTTCAAATCACCTCTCAGAATCAGGCCCAGAATAAGAAAGTTAAAACTACTTCCGTGCAATTCTCACCTTTCCAGGTAAATGCAGAAAGCTGTAGTTGCCAGAGCAGTGATGAATCGTGACTTCCTTCCATCCAGAGAGCCTTGGGCTTTTTCGCCCTCCAAACATTTAACTTACTTGCAGGGCTGACAGAAAAGCAGTAGATTTTTTTCCAAATATCCATTTGCCTTTCCATTTATCTACTTTGATCTAAAATATAGAACCTGATGGATGCCCTAGGTAAATCAAACATTTTCCATCTGCCAGAACGGTTTTGCAAATGCTTATTTCATGCCATTACCATTTTTCTGTTTCTAGCAGTAAATCAAAAAGTATCAGCCATTCATCCACTTTAAAAGTAATGCCTTTCCTTTGCATAATTACACATACCCAGTGGAGATCTGTATGCACAGTAAATCTATTCCTTTAAAAGGTTTCGCCTTAAGTACCACAGTGACATAAATTGGTGTAGTGCAAATTTATTTATTTAAAAGGTTTATTCTTTTAACTGATCAGGTAACTGTTATCTTTCCATTATTTGATTTGGGTGGGGAGGGCTTTTGTTAATGTATCAGAGTTAATTCTGCAGCAGATGTTTATGTAGAAAGGTCTCACTCCTTACAGGACTTGTAGCAATTGATATGTGTGTGTAATTTATTCTCATTACAGGTTTATTTTTAACTGGTGTTCAGGGGGTCTTCACTGTATCTCCAGTAGATCCTTGAGAATTAAATAGTTTAATGAATATAATGAGCAAACCTGAAAGAAGAACACATAGGTAAGCATATGTATTTGGACATTACCTCTCCAAATTTGCAAATAACTTAAGTATGGTATTAAAAGTGAGTGAGAAATTGCCAAAAATATATATTTTTTTTCCCAGTAAGTGCCCCGGACAGTATTTTGGCAAAGATTAAAAAAATTGATCTCTTCATCGTTCTCATGTAAACTTGCTCATCTTTATAAGACGTGCTTGTAGCTCTCAGGGGTGTCAAACCTAAAGCAGACAAGCCCAGCTGGTGGAAGCCTGGGAGTGAAATGATGAATTTTTTTAGCAGATCCAAGTTTATTTTTAGGCTTTATAGAATTATCTTTCATTTCCCTGTGAGTGAAATTGTAGGAAGTATTTAAAAAAAAAAAAAATGGAGAAAATTTACCAGAACAACAAAAAGTAGCAAAACACTGGAACCTAACTACAGTTGAGCACATAAGCACATAAACGTATCCCGATTGCATTTGAAATTGTGGCTACAGTATAATCCTGCAAATATTTACATACATGTTCAGTTTAACACATGTGAGAATTCTTGAGACATGCACCAAGCATGAAGATACACCAGATTGCAGGTTAGGTTGCGATGTAAGCGATGTCATGGAGAACTGAACAAAATTCCAAGTGAGAATGTGTTTTCTGTGGATATATTTTCCGTGGTACTGGATGTGAAAGTGAAACTCAAGGTGGCTGTATTTCATTAGGTTATGCAATAAAAACATGCAGAAACATTTTGGGGAGAGAATGGTTCCTAGGAAAGTTTGGAGTCTTGAATCTCATTTGGTTAATGAAGGTAATTTCATTAACACAATCAAAATATTCAACCCTATAATTTCACACTGTCCATTTCAAAATGTTATCTTTTTTTGCTGGCATTATAGAGCTGTCGACACTCTTTACTACAGTAGGAAAGGAAAAAATGCTTTAGTATCCAAGGTAAACCTGGGAGAATGCCGTGGCCTGGGATGAGAAGATGCATATGATAATTACAGATCTAGCAAGGGCTGTATATTGGAGGTAGGAAGTTTATTACATGCAGCTCCGTATCCCATGTCCTTTAAGGTCACACTTTTGAGATTTCATTTAAAGTGGATCTGGCTTTTTGGGTCTTCTTCTAATACATTTAGTAGATCAGAAGTTGCCAACTGTCCTTTTTGATCAGAATTGATGGTGGTGGTTGCAGTCATACAGCTTCACAACGGTATTGGGGCAGAGTAACAAATGCTGAGCAGAGGGACTTGGGGAAAACAGTCCAGACTTCAGGGAGCAGGTTTGGTACTGGTGTTTTGACTAACGTAGATTTACATACTCTGAAAGTCTGACTCTGATTCTCATTTTACATCAATTCGAGCCATTCCATTTCAGACTAATACTGATCTATGACCAGTCTAGTATTTAGTTTGATGCATAAAGATATACAGTATAGTCCAACTGTTTCAGCCAATCTGAGTAACATGTATGGAGATGTATGCCCTGGGTAGGAAGAAAAAGTATTCTTAACTGGTTTGTAACAGTTTCTTATAATTTTAAGGGCAGGATTGTGTGATGTAGTTGCCTGTGATAGAGACTGGATTAGTAAGTGACAAAGATGCCTCTTTGAATCCTGTGTCCTAGAATGTGCTCATGGGAGCTGCTAACTGGGAGCACTGGAGACTGCAGCCTTCCCCACTGAAACAGCCTCCCCTCTGTTCTGCAGTTGGGAACCAGAGGAGCCACCTTAAAGGGTGAGAGAGTACCTCAGCTCCCAAACCGGCTCAATCTTTGTCTTCCCATGCTGTTTGCATCGATGCTAATCAATGTTAATTATGGTAGTGGGGCTTGTGATGTACTCATTATAAAAGCTATCCTATTTTTCTGTGCTTGTACAGTCTGTAACACAATAGAGCCCTGATTGGGGTTCCCTAGATGCTACAAATAGTAATACAAATTGTTATAATAATGGTTCATAGTGTAAGACTACCAAACGCAGTTCATACAGCCTGCTGAAGCATCACTTGATAATTCTGTTTGCTGTTACCACTGACTATGGTGTGTACTGGATACGTCTTGACAGTTGGGGCCTCAGCAAGCTTTTGTTTGTGTTTAAATAGGTGCTTCTTTTTAAATTTGCATTTGAGTCTGTGGTTGTTAGTGTGAATGTATGCTTAAAGTTAAGTGTGTTCTTAAACTCTTCTGATTCATCATCCTTATTGTGCTGGGTTCATTGTCCCGCTGCCACTCCATGGCTATACTGGGAGTTGATGGGCACTGAAGGACAGGGTGCCATCACATATGTGTCTTTCCTAGGCTGAAGGTTATAGGTGCAAGAGCGCAAAGATGCTTCCTCCCAAGTGCCGAGCAGCTGGTTGGGTGTTGGTTGTAGCAAGGGGTTCCACCTGCTGCAGGGGCTGGAAGTGGGTGGAAGCCCAGAGCTGGGAGCTGATGTTCTCCTTCCTCCAGAGGCTGCGGTCCCCTTCCCAGCGTCACTCCGTGCTGGGCACCCTTGTACTAAGAGCTGGTACCTGACAGGTGCAGTCTCCCGCGATGAATTTGGTTCAGTTCTACTGTTATCCTCACTGGGAATTTCAGCACCATTGTTTATATGCATTAATTGGTATAAATAATTACTATTCGGCCCCTGCCTCTGCATGCCCAGCCCTTACACTTATGAGTTCCAATGACTTAAATAGTCTCATAACTTGTTTTCAAAGAAAGTTTTCCACAAAGAGTCCCTTATTGCTTGTTACCTGGTTTGTTATGGATATTGATTCTAGTCCTATTTTTTCGATCCCCACCAGACTGCATGCCTGAATTTCAGTTATCTATGTGCAGTTTAGGCGTCTGATTATCTGCCTGACTGTAGTTAGTTTTCTGTTGTGTACCACACTGTGCTTACCAAGCCTGCATAACAAAAATGTTTTAAATCATTAAGATGTTATATTACCTTTCTTGAGTGTGTATGTATTTTTAAAAGGAATTTGAGTCATTGTTGAGTTGCTTCTATGTTTGTAATTAATTTAAAATATTTAGGATAGCAGCTAGATTTTTCGCTGTTAACTGTGCTTTACTGAAATTTCATGATCTACAGCACACCCTAGTGATAACTGGAAATCATTAAATTAGACCCAGTCAATTTTACTTCTTTTGTGGTGAAGCAAAACTTAAGACTCCACTGAGCAAAGTCCAGGAAAGTAAATGCTTTTGTATCCAAGATGGGAATCAGGTTGAATCCCTTGGTTTATAAAACAAAAAGCAGCCTGAGAAATTGAGACTACAGGATATTCTTCTGTGAAAAGAGCATCTATATAATGAGTTCATCTGGTTTGCAATCTGTGATGTTAGATGTATTTTACAACAGACCGTGGGGAAAAGCAGCCCAGGGTTGTGTAAGAAGAGGAGCATATTTGTTGGGTTCCCCTTTAGACTGGAGAGAGCAACCAGATCTAAATACAAGCATTGTAGAGGAAACCTGCAGGCAGTCTTCATAGGTCAGAAGCCCAAATAATTGTTTAGTGTCTTTCTTACAGCTAGAACATTAAAATCTATGCTAGATATTCCATTCCTCCTTTTGTAGATGGCTAGGTTACTTGTTTTTCAGGTGATGGTACCTATATTTAGTTTTCAGTGGCCAACAGGCCCCATATGATCCTGCAGAGGGATGTACACCTTCCTAACTTTTTAGGCTACCATGCAGTCACCCCTTTCTGGATTTCTGTATTTCAGTAATTTGATTTCTTTTTAATTGTCTGAATGCACAGAATGTCAAGGGTTCCAGATTGGCTGCTGTTGACCCCCCGATGGGGTGAGAGGAGAAAGCAGGTTTGAGAAGGACTCTGAGAAAGAAGTGTAATTAAATAGTCAAGAAGGAAGACAAATACTTATCAGAGGCGAAATCAAATTGTTAACATGTGTGTAACACTGAATGGAAGTGAAAACAATATAAGCATCAGAGAAGAGTGTCGGCCTTGTAAGTTACGGTGGTTGAAGTTAACCCTCATAGGAGTTCTCGATGAGAAACAGAATTCATCAGAGAAATGCAAATTAACAGTGTCCTAACCTCCCAGTGTGTGAAAGCTCTACCGAGTACCTGTTGCAGACACTGTTGAGCACTCGGGTGGCTTGTGCAAGTTCAGTATGCCTGTAGAGTTGTTGTTCGTGTGTGCTTTAGCTGCAAAGAACTAAGCTATCCCAGAAAAAGCAGGTTTGGCCAGCAGACAAGCAGTGGTGAGGCTGTTGTTATTTTCATGAAGGGCCATGAAACCCTGACGAGTGCAAGGCAGCCTATACCGGTGCCCTCGACCAGCTTGCAGCTCCAGCTTGGCTCAACTGGAAGATGTGATCCTCTATCTCTGTTTCCTGTACAGAGCGTTACTGGCCTATGTAAGGCAAAGCTAAAGGTGGGGTCCTGCTTTCTGGCATACTCACGCAGGAGAAACCTATAATATTTTGGGGAGAGACAAGCTTCCTCTCAGACCTCTGCATTTCACTCTTGTCAGGTAATCCGGACAATAATGGAAATGAGCATTTTGTTTTATGTAAATAAAAACAAAAAGTTTGCAATAATTTATGGTATTTATTTAAATGACATGCAAATTACTTTGTGAAACTTAGGGGGGAAAGCAGCACAACTGAAACAGCACAATTGTTTCCAAGAACATTCATTTCAAATCCACATACAATATTTCATTCATGCTTAATTATTTCCCCAATGCTAGTCTAAGCATTACTAGTTTCCTTTGTCTCTTTGCTTTTGCATGCAGTGTGATTAGCAAAACTGCTTGTGCTCTACCAACTCCTGCACATATGGGGTTTAGCCTCATTGTTCAAGGGGTGGAGCAACAAGCAATATGAACACTCAGGCTGCCAAATTTGGCACACGTGAGCCCTCCAAAGTATACAGATATCACCCGTTTCATTTAAATCCCTGTCCATATTTTGCATTGCTACCATAATGGCAACTCCATTGTCTGGGTGTATTATTTGAAGCAGCTTTTCTCCCATTGTTTGTGCACTGTAATCCTTGAGGTTTCTGTAGTCATCGTGAGCAGCTTACTTGAAAGAAATCACTTAGCTCTCACAGATCACTCTCTCTGAACCTGCTGGCAAAGGAACGAGCCATGACTAAAGCATGAGACCTGTGATCTTTCTGAAGAAAATCTCTTCAGTAGAGTTTATAATTTGTTGCTTTCATGGGGCTCTGTTCTCAGGGTTTGGACTCAGTGTTATCTTTCGTCCCCCATGGATTTTTCTACGAGGCATGATGGGAACGTAGGCTGAAAAAAAGAGTAATAATGCTGGCTGTGGATGTGTACCCTAACAACATTTTACACACGTTTCAAATACTAGCAAAGGGACACATCTACTGTTTGACAGAAATTAAGGACAGTTGTTTATTCTAATTGCAGCAAAATCTTAGCCTTTTATTCTTCCGTGGTATGGATTGGCACATCCTGCTGTGAGTCTTTTCAACAGACTTTTGAGAACTTAATGCTTGTCTACTTAGAGCAGAATGAAAGATCCCCTGGAACTTATCATAGAGAAGGGGCTGCCCAGCTCTTTCCCTTTCTAGCATTCAGTCATCTGCTTGGTCAGGGCCCTCTGCTCCAGTGGCACTTGCCTCTCGTGACTGTGTATATGCACGCTGTTGTAGGCAAAGCCATTTGGCATTAGCTGTTCTTTGTAAGTTATGCCCGCTACCGGTTTTGAATGCACATAATTTTACTCCTGAAACAGTCATTTATGACATCTTTAAGGCAGTAGTTCCCAGACTGAGGTCTGCAGAAAGCCAGCAAAGGGCCTCTGTGTAGTTCACAAAGATTCTCCAGTTCTTTTTGTTCCCAAAGTCTAGATCACATTATAGGACAACCATAAATATGGTATAAACAGTGCCCTGCTCTTCATTTAGCTTAGCAATAGCTCTTTAGAGAACCCTGTGGTAGCCACATAGGCATGATGTGATCCCAAATGGTGACACCCTTGTGATTGCAAGTGAAGCAGTGAGGTAGCCCAGGAGGAAGTATTAAATTATAACACGCTTAACTGTGTAAGTCTGAAAATCCCACTGTAACACATTTGAGTATTTGCAGAGACTTTTGGAAGCTTTGAATATGGTCCATCATTCTAGAGTGATTCAAATTCACCTTTCCATCTTCTTACCTCCAACCTCTCACACGAGAAAAGAAAATAGGGCAACGCAATCTGTACAAGCTGGCCTCTTCCTTTCCACCCTACTGCCTCGCTGGCTGCGAGCTCCCCTCTTGGCTGCCACATTATCAGAAGTCAGACCCAAGAAGGCTGGAGAGAATTGTCCTGTGTTCCCAGAGCAACAGGAAACTTAGACTAACAGCTTTGTAAAATTTGGGCTCTTGTTCAGCACCCATGAAGTCAGTGTAAGGTTGGAAGCGAAGTCAGCCAACGACCCTTGACTCTGGTGGGACTTAGGTCAGCTTCTTTGTGCTTATTCTTTGCGTCTCCAAAGTACTGTATGTTTGGGACCAGAATTATATGTAGCTGAACGTTTACTATTCTCAGGCTCCACAAGCACCAGGTTATGGTACAGATTTCTCACACCGCTGAATAATATCAAGCATGAAAATATATCGCTGATGTTATTCCAGACGCCTTCAAATGTCATTCTTCCGTCCTTGATACTAGAATACTTTGTTTCTTAACTGAATTTACGATATGCATTTTAGATCTGATTTTAAACTTCATCTATTTTATGTATGCCCTTTAATTAGAGGTTTGAAGAAACCTCAGATGCACTTTTTTTAGATACTTTCTGCAAAAGAGTGATGAATGGAGGAAGTGGTTGTAGGAAATGGTCTCTTTTTTTAGCTCTTCTCTGGAAAACTTGCAGGTATTTTGTGTAGATATTTTTTTAACCAGGATTTTATTTCCACCTCAGTGTTCATACATGCTATAACATATAAACATGTGAGCTATTTTCAGGACACAGACTTTTACATTCAGATTTGCTGTAGCTTTTTTCTGAAAAGGTCACAAAATGGCTACTCTGTACCAGTAAACACAATTACTGAGTTAGGCTGGCAAGGAAGTTAAAAAAAAAACAAAAAACACAGCATAAATGACTACTGTAATATGAGTCTAAATGAGCAGAAGATAGGTATACTGTTTGCCGTTAAGGTTATGCCTTAAATATCTTTAACAGCTTGCTTGGATAGTGCTAGCTAGCAATGTGTGCTTTATTCCAAAGCACCAGCCTATATTTTTGGATCATCTTTCAAGACTGAGATGATATAAGGCAATTAATAGTGTTTTGTGACCTTCTGCACCAGTAGTCCATCTTTTTGGCATTGAAACTGATTTTGCCCAACTTGGCATTTTATCACCTAGGAGTGCACGGGGAGATCAAAGAAGCACCTTTTACAGCAGCAGTGGAATGATTTAGTTCAGTCACACTGTTCTTCAAATTCACCGTTTCCTACAAGCTGATGAGGCAAACCTCTTCTTTGCTTAATGTCACATAAGGTACATTGAAAGGCTGTGAAGAGACAGATGTTCTATATCTTCACTTCATATGCAAAAACCTGTTATATTCTTTATTTGCATTCAATTAGAAGTCAGACCCTGATGAATATCTGATGTAGGAAATAGGGAAAAGATTTGCCATCAAGCATATGCTTGGCTCTTAGTGGATCTCTGTACAATGCTATTGTGTCTTCCTGTAGCAATTTGGTCATTTTTACTGTATTATTTACACCTGCATGTACAGAGGTGAAGAGTGTTAATAGGTGAAAATTGGAGTTACGTTCCTGGTTTTAGAAATGTTGCCTTTTCTCATTGCACAGAGTTCTGGAGAAAGTGCCGTTCCTTTTAAACAGCCATTCTGCAGTTGCAGAATTTTCCTTACTAAGTGGCTCTGTTTAAGGATATAAATACTGTAGCATTACTCTTATATTCATTTTCTCTTTCGGTGTAGGTTTTGCCTTTTTTGATCTTGTGAAGCTCACCATTTTCTTGCCAATCCAGAGTATAATATGAGGAACTCAGAAGTTATAAAACTGTAGTTGTCAAGAAGGGAAGGTTCAAATTAATATAATATGAAGCAGAAGTGGCAGACTCTTCCAGAACAGATGCTGTTACTGCTGTGACCCTGTAAGAGTGTGCATACTGGGGTATTACAGTAGCAAGGGAGAGCTATAGGTTATCTAGAGCCCTAGACATTAAGGATAAGCAGAGCAGCTTTTCTTCACTGCAGCATAGGATTTCAGAGACTTCTGGGGGAACTGATGGAAATTCTTACTCTCCTAAATTTGGATATGATTAGAAACCCGCTTTGTTACATCTTCCGTCCCCTTTTTTCTCTGTGGACCACTTCCATCACATGTTCTGGGGAACACATGACATTTCTTCCTTTTTCTTCTTGCTTTGATGTAACATTGTAAATTAAACAGCCTCACCCATATCCAAGTTAATACATTGACACGAAAGGGAAATCTCAAGAGTATTCTTAGGTGCTTTGCAAGCTTAGGCAAGTGGATCTATATTACTTGCACATTCTTCAAGTTTTGAATGTTTTGGGTTTTTTTCCTGCCATTGTGATAGTAAGACATTATAATATTTTAGGGGGGGGGGAATTAAAGTCCAACTAGGTGAAACGATAAAACTAAGTCTGTCACATACAGTTGCCTAATTGTCATGTTTTCTCCCGGAATCTCTGGCACAGAAGAAAACTTAGAGAAATAACTTTTCTCCTGTCCAACAAGATTCAGTGCTTCCTCATGTTAAAAAAATCTGTCATGTTTCCTGTGAAGGTAATAGGTATTTCATATAATTGCATCAGGTATTTCTGGACAGTTCCTCCAAACTGAGCCTGCTCCTGTTGGGCGTTTTCTCGAGACTCTGTAAGGAGCAAGCTGAAAGCCAGAATGAATCATTCTGTTGGTAGCAACAGACCATCTCCAGCTGAAATTGTTCCTGGCGCCCCTTGGCCAGTCTCCTAGTGTGTCAAAAGCTGTGAAAATACGCAGTGAACCCAGCACACTGAGGACATGCTGAACTGGCTTGTAGTTATTTTGGGTTCTGCTGTATGTTAGGAAAGGTCTTGACAGAAATCTGCCAAGTGACTCATCAAACCAGAATGCCAATACACCATTGCTATGGTTGATTTCTGATGCTTGCTTTTGACAGATGACTGGAGGATTTTGGAGAGTGAAAGGGAATTTTTTTTTCCCTCTTGATTATAGAGTTCCTAGTAACCTGAAGAGGAAAAAGATGTAAAACATCCTGATAAAAGAAAGTAAATAGTGGATCAATGCTGATAAAAGAGTGAAGGGAACTATGATATAGGAATAGCAACAACATTAGTGCTTATGAGAGCCCAGCATACTGCAGTGGATACAGTGAGGTTATTGACAGGATGCGATTTGCAGCAGGACCACCTCGAACTGCTCTCACTCCACCAGCTCCTAGAATTTAAAAAGCATGTAAACGTTTATCTCAGGTACTAATTATTTGTAAAGAGTGGATGTTGAAATGCATAAATGCAGGCGAGAATTACAGTGACAGATCCAGCCAGAACACACAACCCTGTACAAGAGAACACAGCCGGCAGAGCTGTCCCTTCTCCCATGTCGGATGCCTTTTGCCCCGCCGGCAGGCGTGCAGCCCAAGCCCTGCCACGGCGAGGTGCGGGGAGCCACCAGATGGAGCCCGCCGGGCAGCAAACCTGGTCGGGAGAGAATCTTACCGCGGGTCTCGCTGCTTCAGTAAGACGGAAAACGGGACTTCTGCGCTGTTATTGAGCCCAAACTCACAGAATGCTTGGTGGGCGGATTCATGTGCATCGGTTAACGCTCACCAAGGAGAATGACAGGCATGCTGTCAGATGCTGGCTGGTGACCGCATACGGAATCAAATCTTAATCCAGCTGATAACAATAACCAGATTCCCGTTGACTTCAGCAGAATTAGAATTTCTCTAAGTGTGGTATGATTTACAGCAGCACGTACATCCTTAAAGGATACACTCTGTGCTGTTACCTGGCATTTTCAGCTTCTACCATAGAAAAAAATAGACCTAATAAATACCTGCTGATGTAGCCCTAATAATCTGTGTTTATTTTTAACCAGAGAAGTGAAGTAGTGATTCAGTTTGGGATAAAGTGATAAAATTTCCCTCCTTCGATGGTTGGCAGACTTCATTGCTTTTAATTTTGCTCCTTGGAAAGCTGCTTACAGCTGGAATTTGGGGTGTTACTTTTTAAAATGTACATGGCATTCTGGTTCTTCGCTCATTTTAGGAATTACATTTGCTTTTTACATCCAAATCATAAAAATCAAGAGCACCAGTAGACCTGTAACATTTCGAGTTGTTACACAGAGAGTTATTTTATGTGATCGTATAAAGCACGGGCAGGCTAAGAAGCCCCCAGTGCAGCCACAGGAAAGGGACAAAAATGGTGAGTTATGGTCCTCCTGCTTTTCCTCATCCTTTTTCATCTTCTCAACGAGGAACTGAGGGGAGGTGGCTTACCTTAAATCAAAAAATGAAATCATAATGAAGGTTTAGTTGGCAAAAACAAAACCCTCTGTTGATAATCCCTTCTCGGGAAGCAGCAGAACGTGCACCATTAGGCAGTAATTGTCAAAGACTGTGGTGGCGTTGAGAACCGGCGCGGTATTTCACACGCTGCTCTGACATTTCCCACCCTCTGCCCGGGGGCCGCAGCTGCTCCCCGGGGCGGGTTGTGCCGTTCCCAGACGGGCACCGCGCCGCACCCCCGGGCCGCTCTCGGTGGGGCGGCGGGAGGAGGCGGCACATCCCCGGGCCCGGCCGCCTCTCGCCGTTGCGGGCTGCGCGCCTTCCCCATGGAGCAAGCGCGGGAGCTGCCGTAGAGCCCGGCCGTAGCGGAGGGAGCCGGGCCCGCGCCCCGAGGCCTGCCGCTGCCGCCGCCGCCGCCGCCCGGAGGTGAGGGCGGGTTGCCGCGGGCTCGGCGCTCCCCGGGGCGGGCCGGGCCGGGCCGGAGGCCGGGCTGCGCGGGCGTCGCCCCGTTGGGCCGCGCTCCTCCCCGCCCCCGGCGGCGCCGCAGCCCGTTCCTGCGCGGCCTGCGGTGAGGCGGGCGCCGCCGGCTGAGGTAGGCGGGCGGGGGAAAGGGCGAGGGCAGGGCCGCAGCGGTGCGGGTACCCCGGCCGTGAGGGCCCCGCTCTCCTCGCCGCTTCCCGGGGAGCTCCCTCCCGGGGCTCGGCTTTGCGGCGGCCGGGAAGGTTCCAGCAGAGGCCGCTGGGGAGCGGGGCCGGGGGGCCGCCCCGGGGAGGGTGGGCCGGGAGCGGCGCGGGGAGCCCGTGGGGGGCCCTCGGCCGGGGGTGGGGGGGGGTCCGGGCCGCGTCCCGGCGCCGCTGGGGCCGCCCTTGGGTTTGGGAGCGGCGGGGGGATACGGCGAGAGGGGCCCTAAAAATGGTGAGATGGGACCGAACCGTGCTTCAGCCGCCGGTGTCCCTTTGCCCCAGGTTACACTGCGGCTGTGTCGCCGCTTCGGCCACGGGAACCCCCAAATTGGCGTTGTAGGAAGATAAAAAGAAACACATCTGGAGCGTAGTTCAATTTCAGCTGTTTGAAAGAGTTTATAATGACATTCTATGCTCGGCCTGTTTTAGTCATAAAGATTTTAATAAATATTGACATTCAGAACATGCACATTGAGATTAATCAGCATGTTTTTGTGGTGGTGAGTCAGGGGAAGCACCTTTAATTTTCAGGCTTTGTTCAGATTTGGAAGGTACCACTGCGGTGTTCTGTACCAAGCATCTCTACAGGGGAACAAGCTCTGCTATTCATGTGTCTTCCGAGTGTCAGCTCTTCTTTCTTAACTGAAAGTCTGATTGTGTTGGCTTCAGTGTCAGCGAGCTGATGCAAGCGACTGGTAACTCTTTTTCTAATACTGACTTCAAAATGGAGAAGCTGGCTAGGAAATGAAAAAAATAAATAAATAATCCATCCTTAACTTATAAGTTAAAAAGATGTTGAGTAGGTCTAAAAAAATTAAGGGCTGAAGGAGTTATGGCCAGTCTTTCACAGATACTTTGTAATTTAGTAATCCAGGTAAGCAGGATGTCCTTAGTATCTAGACAGGTTAGGCCTCAAATTTCCTTTAATCTTTAGTGGAAGGAGATAATTCCCACTGAACATTTACCTGCATTTTTAGGTACCCGAGAGCCATGTAAAATCAGCTCCTAAGTTCCTAAAAGTTATTTGTTCATACGAGTAGATTCGTTGCCTCTTTTGTTAAAAAAAAAAAACAGTTAAATGCTTTGATAAATACAGAAAAGAAGAAAGCGCTCTTAAGGTTGCAGTTCTTACAAAGCAATATTAAAATGCTTTTGTATGCATTTCAATTGAATTTTCAGATTGTCTAGCAAATAAATGAGTTTCTTACCATCTCCTAATATAATTGAAACTCAAAAAATTGAGCGTCTGAATATAGGTATAGTCAGCAACATAATTATATTATTACAATAAATATTTGTAGATGTAGTGAATCTTCATGGTTGGGAAAGAAAAGTACCAAATACTGAGATAGGAATGGCAAACAACATGTTTTAATCTTTATGCCAGTAAGTAGGAATGAACCCTGTCTCAGCAAAATAACTGAAAATTGCAAATGCAGAGCAGGGTTAAAACTGGTATATTTAAACCAAGTTTTACTGGCTGCTGATGCCAGTCATGATTTCAATCAGACAGACCACCTGCTCTGCAGATTTTAAACACTAGGCTGGGCTCTAAAGGTCGGATTTTCAGAAAGTGATGATTTAGGAGCACAAATGCTACTCAAGACAACAGTATGCATATGGACCAGTGATGAGACAGTCCTCTGTTGCAGACAGGAATATCTTGATTCCCTGCACATCCACCAGCTGTTATGGTAATAGTATTAACTATTGGCCACTAACTATTTAATCATTAAGTCAGATCTTTGTGCGCGCTGTTGTTTGTGAAGTTGTCTTCTTTAGTCTGCCTCAGTTGCTGAGTACTTGGCATTCGGTTTTGCTGTAGTGCCGATCTCATATTTATTATAAAAAGTTGCAGTACAGATAGAGCTGTTGCTGTACAGTCGAGACAACCCAGGACAATTTCTTCTATCTCCTGGGCATCTGTGTTTGCATGAATATTTGCTGTTGTCTTGAAGTTTGTTTGAAGTTCTGTACAGATCACATGGAAGCTTTCCAGCAATTGTATGGAGATTTTCACCCCACGTTTTTGCTTACCACCATATGGTGTCCACCAAGATAAAGTTAGCTCCTGGTGAGAGGATTTAGACCTATGTATTCATTGCTTGGTAGGTTTGGAATTTGTCCTGTAGGTGATTTTTGTTATATGTACATGCACATTGCAGAGATGTTTACTGAAGAGTATACTCCCTTAACCAGGAGGTTGTAAGGAGCAGTGAGGACAGCTCAGCGGTGGGCCAGGTTGTGTACTGGTTAGAGTATCTCTTGTGTGGACATTTGGGAGGGTGTTCATTTTTCTGTAAGTGGGACAGTGAACCCAGGGGATAAAATGGCTTTTGCCGCTCTAAAGTCATCCCTCAAAGAGGGAAGTAGGGTAATGAGATGGGAATGTTAAACAGGAAAGAAATGAAATGAGGTTCACACCATAGATTAATCTGGGGACGTTCTTTGGTTGTTTGCATTAATAGGACTTTCAGTGAGTTGGGTGTGGTGTGATCCTTTTGTTATTTTAATTCTTTTAATGACATTTTTCTTCTTAAGAAATTACTTTTTAGTAGAACCCACTGGTTGTAGGCTCAAAGATGAGGTACAAACACATGATGTTATCGTTGTCTTTGGATAGATAGAGCAGGATCATTGCTCACTTTTCTCGCCAGTCTCTGGGGTGAAAGAGAGAGCATCATCTAATTTAGTCAGAAGTACAGAGTCTAACATTCCAGATGAGTATTTGGGGAGACCACAAAGAGAAGAGGAACACAGCTACTGATTGCAGTAGAACAAAAAAGGAAGGTCTGTTATAAAACGAAGCTTGATTTCTCAGTGACTTCATTTTCCAAAACTCTTGGTATTTTTTTTCATGAAGTGCTGAATATTCACAACGCCACGTGAAGTCAATAGGAGCTGTGGGGACTCAACACCTCTGAAAGCCGGGCTAAATTTTATGGATGTCATTGGCATTTCCATCCATCCATTAGTGCACATCCAGTGTTTTACATTCCTAGTGTTTCTTAATGTCTGGGTAGATTTTGTAGAAAATAATTTGGTGCTAGGATCAAATTGCATTTTGTTTACTAGTCAGTTACACAATCAAAGTTTATAAATATTTTTGGCTGCCTTCTGGTTCTGCCTCTGACACATAAAACTTACAGCTCCTTTTAATCTTGGGTAGGATTCTTGCTCCCTTGTAGTTTGCTGGTATTTTCAAATATGCTTATCTTCCTTTTCTGCTCTCCCAGTGATTCTGATCATTAGGTTGATGTCAACCGCAACTTTGTGCCCCACATTCTTGCAGTTGGCTTCTTACAGACCTTACTAGCCCGTGAGGTGTTTGAGGTTTGCAGATGCAGGGCTTTATAAGCCTTTGTTTGATTTCCTCAGCTTAAAGCTAGCTGGCTGTGTGTGGATTTTTTAATTTTATTTTTTTTTTTTTTGTGTCTAGTTAAACTTTTTTGTGGAGTCTCTGCTGCAACTTGTTAAAAGATCCTGCTTTCATGGCCTGTATTGTATGGTTAAAAAAAAAACAAACATGCTCACTGAAAATTGTCTGATTGAGCACCTCGATTCTTCATCAGAACCTGAAATTTTCAAAGAAATTCGTAATGATGTGACTTCATAAAAGATCTCTGCAACATTGGTCCACTCATCTGTGTCTTTGCACTAAATGTAGGAATCTCTGGGATTACTTTGTGTGTGTTGTAGTATGTGGTTTATGTTTTAATGTCTCCCACTGATGCTCTTTATGTTCACTTTAAAAAAAACCCAAACTTGCGTGTGCTGTGCATCAGCTACTGCATTCACTACAATTCACTACAGGACTTAAAATACAGTGAATATGCTAAGAGGTTACAGAAATACTTCTAAGGCCTGAGTGAAAATGAGTGCTCCATGTAATGCCTTTGAGAATTTTGAGTGTGATGCTCACATTAGGCATTAAGCAGGAACAGCTCTGCTGTGCCAAGGACCTTCTTCAATCAAGTCAAAAAAACCCAGATAAGTGTTAATTTTGCGAGTGGAAGTTCCCTTCAGGGAAGCTGTGAAGGGAGTAAAGCAGTAAAATAATATACTATGGAAAATATATTCACACTTGCTTGAGTTCCAGTCTCTTTTTTCCCTCCTCTGCCTCTCTCTTTGAAGAGGGGTAGGGGGGAGCATCTATCGCTCGCCCGATGGCTGGTTCAGCCTAAACCACGACATTCTACTTTACCTTGAGACTAATACAGTATTGTGAATTTGTGTGTTTGCCACACTGTACTCCACCAGATAGCACTGTGATTCCTGTTTTCATTTTGGTCTTTTTTTTTTTTTTTCACTCTTAAGCCAATTGCACTTTGACTCTAGTCATGAAAGAGTTTTTTATTTATTCAGAGAAACCTCAGAATGGCTGATCACCTTTGCGCTGCCTGAGATGCCACGTCACCGTGAGGAAACTTCCTAGTATTGGCGGTGTGCTGGATAGAGTGCCTGTCGGTGGATAGCCAGCTTCTGCGCACTGCAGGACCCTGATGCTTCAGCTTTGGGTTTCTTTGCTCACAAAACATCATTTCATGTATATTACAATTAGATAGGTTTAGGAAGTTGTGGAAGTCAGTTGGTTTGATTGGGGGAAAGCAGATGCTATTTCTCTGTGAGAGCTGTGTTGTGCTGTCAGCTCTCTCTCTGACTTGTGTAGTCCTGTTGGTGCCGCAGAGCCTTCTTACTGAAGAGCTTGCATGAGATGTTCACTGTATTTAGTGCAGAAAGAAGCAGCAAATTCAATTCAGCACTCAGGCAACCAGGTTAGTCCATGGTAATGCTAAGGAGGTGCAGGACAAGCAGGAATCAGTTCCTGTCTCGCTGAGGGGAGAGACTGAACCCTGCAGCACTTAGGGCTTCTCGGTGCTGGTGTGAGTGTTAGTCCGAGTGTCAATCTGCTCACCTTTTGTTCAGAATGTAAAAACAAATACTTAATCTTCTCATTTTCTAACATTACCAGGCTTGGCAGTATGAGCTGTACCAGTTGTGTATTTTGGGTGGGTTTTTTTTCCTGCTGCTCTAGGACGAACAGACCAGCCATTTGTTTATTACTTTGAGTTTGAATCATATTGAATGAGATGATATATAACTGTGGAAGCAGCGTGTGTCACTCTGCTGTCACTAACCATCGTGCACTGCCGTTCTGATACACTGCTGTGTCATAAGCCTGCCAAAACCCCAAAAGCAACAGTGGTAAAATGAAGAATTTTGATGTTTTCCTTAGACTGGCATGAAGATGAATGAAGCTGTGAGAGAAATGCAACTATTTGATGAATTTCCTGCTGTGCCTCTCTGCAGCTATGGAGCTTATGTGGTCTTTTCCCCAAAAAAATGAATTTTTGTTTAGTGTCAGCAGTGCTTGGATACTGCAGTGACACAGATGATTTGGAATCAGCCATTTTAGTGCAAAAGAAAGCTTTCACTTTCACAGTAGTTAATTTTTAATATGAAAAATGGTGTGATACCGCTCCACTTTCACTTTGCACTGAGGAGATCTGTACAAGAAAGCCTTGAAGACAAGTTGGCTTGGGCCGACAAAGTATTACACATGCACTGGGATAAAAAGCGTTCTAGAGGGTGGAAAACCAAACACTCACCTGTTCGATAGTGCTAGCGTTACACGTACAACAATAAATCTGCATTCTCTGTATCTGGGATTATATTTTTAATCCTATTGAATACTTATTTTTGTTTTTCCCTGCAAACCCTTTCCTCAATTGGTGTGCAGAAGGTATCTGCTTCATGAGCAAGCTTTTTGTTGTTGTTCAGTGCTAAGTCCTTGGGCCTTATTCACTGAACACTCTTCCAACTATGCTATGGGGATGGAGTTTCTTAATTTCATTTTATGGGTTTTCCTCTGATCTCATTGGTCTGAATCAGTGCCTTTCATTAGTATTGAACCTACTTTTACAACATGAGATGAGGATATTTTTTAGTATATCTGTTCTCCTATCGTTAAAATAGTTGTTAAAGTCAAAAGTATCCACTTGCTATGCCAAACTGAAAGCCAAAGATGGATTTTTCAGTCCTTGGCATTGTGTAACACTGTACTCAAGCGGAGCTGTGTTTGAATTCAGTTGTTATTTCGAGGGGTCAGCAGTTTGGTGAATACCTCTCTGAGATTGCAGGATGGGTGCGTGGAAAAGTTAAGAGCGTAGTTACCATTTCTAAAAAGTTTGATTGTAGTGACTCACTTAACAGCAAGCAAACAGTAGGTATAAAATAAAGGCTAAATTCTTTTTCTTGAGGTAGAATCTTTTCTTTTTTTTTAAAGCAGAGAAACCATACTGTCTTTTCATAAAGACTCTTTCCTTCCTACAACTCTGAGGCGTGTGTTTGCTTCTGTTATGCCTCCTGATTTACCTGCTGTGACAAGGCAAGCAACCTGGGGAAAAGAATATTTAGTATGCAGAAATTCCAAAAAGGTGCCCTGTATTAGTGTGTTTTTTTAAAACTAGGTCATGTTTGCGTGCCCATTCTCAGGGTTGCGTTCAGTGCAAAAGCATGGCTTCCTGTGCGTGCACGGACGGGGCTGGAACCCTCGCCCGAGCATGCTCCCCTGCCCTTTCTGTCAGCCGTGGCTGCGGCAGCAGCAATGGATAGCCACGCTCTCTGCGGGCCTCTACGGAAATGAGTGTGCCTGGATAGCAGCAGCAAGTGAACGAGGTGGGAAAGGTTCAGTCTCGGAGGGATCATTCTCAGGGCCAGGCATCTGCCCCATGCTGGGGAATTGTCACTGCGTGTGAGGGGGCAGAGGTCCCATCTCTCTGCCTCCCCGTACACATGAGAGTCATCCTGCATGTCTGCTCTGAGTTCTGACCACCATACGCATATACCCCTGCATTTCTGATGCCCTGTCTCTAGAGCTCCCCATTTATTCCTAGTCCCAGGTCTCTCCTCCAACTCCTGAAATCTGTTCCCTTCCTCAGGCTCTTCTTGCTTGCAATAGACAGACTCCCGCCTTCAGAAATCAGCACAGGAGTGTTTAAGCATGTAACAAACCGGGGAGAACTGATATGTGAAAACAACCAACTGATTTATGGCAAGAATTAGGACAAGGAGAAAATACCTGGCAGATTTGTCAATTATAATCTGCTAGTTACAGCAGAGTGAGGCTCTGCTTCGTCTTTTTCCCGGAGCTGTGCGTGATGCTGAACACACGTGGCAATTGCTCAAAGCAAAGGCAACGTACTGTAGAACTAGAAACTTTCTTAAGTCTTTAATTGCTGGTACTTGTCCTTGTTTGGTCTTCTGAATTTGTCATAAAACCATATTTTTCTGGTCTGCTCTGTGGTTTCAATTGCAGTTTCAGTAACCTTTAGCTGTTTACAAATAGGTTTGGTTTTCCTATAAATGAAAGAGAAAGCAATTTTTTTTTTCCCTGTAATCAATGTGCTTCAGTTGTTTTAGTCTCACAGACTCCTGAACTGTTTTCTCCTAAAACTCGTTTAGCAACATTATTCCCTGTTGCAGCAATCAAAAGATAACTTAAAGCGTCTTTTCCAGGATCTTAACTCGCCAAGATGCCCATCAGTGTTGATGATGTGATGCAACTGTTCTGCCATCTCTCCCAGGAGAAGGGGATGAAAGCTGCTGTCAAACACTCTGGTCGAGGAGCGCTGCTGGCAGGTGCAACAGCATTTCTTGGGGGTCTGGTAGGAGGTCCACCTGGAATTGCTGTGGGTAAGTGTGTTTTGCTTTAGGAACAAGAAGTGCGGTTAACTCCTTGAGTGGAGAAACTAGGAAGTCTGTGTGGTAGGTATGGGTTAAAGGAAAGGCACTTGTAGCACTGAGATTTCATGGGCTTTAACAAGATGCCATTTTACATGTCAGCTTTTTAGAAAAAAGGTGTGCATCAGGAAGGCATGTGTCAGTGTTTCCTTCTGGGGTGATAGTGACCTTGCTGACTTTGACTCCTGTGTGGCAAATGGGAAGCCATCCAGAGGTCTGAGGTTGAGATTGTGGCACCTTTGAAACCCTTTGAATAAGCTGTTGACAAACCATTTGCTTTTGGTGGGTAGAGCCCTGGTTCGTGTCTGCTGAGGTACACCAGTGCCTGGGGTGTGGGACGAAACAGAGAGCAAACTGAGAGGCTCTGAGCTTGTTAGTGCGGGCTCTGCTCCAGCGCTGCCGTGGGGGAGTGAAGAGTAGAGGGGTGAGGCAGTGGTGAAGGAGCACAAGAGGCGATGGGAGCAATCGGGGGGGGATGTTGGTACCTGGTGGCACAGAAGAAAGGAAATCGAGGTGTAAAGCGAGGGTGAGTAAGTATTCTTAGACTTAGCAAGGGACAGGATCATCTTCCTAATGATCTTACTGAAAGTGATGTTTATTTCTGTATTTTAAAAGTACCTGCTATCTACTTCTCGGTGAACTTGTGTTTTTTTTTTTTTTTTTCCTCTGGAATTCATTATTCCCTGTCACTTTGCTTTTTTTTCCTTGTGTGGAAAATTACAGGAGGGTCAGAGTCTAATAGTAGAGTCCTGTCTCCTCTGTATCTTTTGAATTAAGAGTTGTCCAGTTTGAAAGCTGCCTTGTCACTGAAGTCGTGGGCCTTAGTCCTTTAATGCTCCTTACTCCTGCAAGCAGCTCCAGCAATTTCACAGGCTTACTGGTATTGGAGTGATGTGCAGTATGCCTGCGTGAGGGTTAGCAAGGTTGAGTTACAAAAAATAAGCAAATAATATGTGAGGAGTGGTAACAGAAACTGCAAAATCAAGCTGTGTATTTACTCCTGTTACAAGTACAGAGCTTAATTAATAGCCAAAAATACTATTTTGACAAATGTATGACTGAAGTTTTCAAGAACAAAGAAGTGAAATTAAGCTTTTGTAAGGAATTTGTGAGCTGTAAATCAGAAGTAAAAGTAAAAAAGTAAGTGGCCTCTTGAGTGAGATGATGAGAAACACTGAAGTTATTCTTGGATGTGTTTTCTCATTTTGCTTAAATGTTTGGTTAAGTTTTCATAATGTCTCCCAGTCAAGCTCAGTGTTCTTCAGCCACTGATGAAGGCACTGGAACCAAAAGTATACAATAATAAGTATATATAATAATAAGTACTAAATATACCAAAAGCCATGTCTCCGATTACAGTGCAACTAAATCAGAAGGCTCTCATTTAACTTTTAAAATTGCAAAGGTAAATGGCCCTGGGTCTTTAGTGGGTTTTAGGACAGTACAGGGACGTTTGTAATCAAGTGCACTTTAACTTAGACAAACGGCCTGGATAGGTGTGGGACTGGGTAGCAGGGATTGTCCTTATTGCTGCCTTGCACCAAGAGTTAGAGGATGAGTTACCTTCCATCTGCAGCAGTCACTGGAGAAACTTGCAGCGTATTGTGCTTTTTAAGGATTGCTTGCTCTGGGAAGAATGCGTTGTGGATGTGTTGCTTGGGGGGGGGAGGGAAGTGAAATCATGTAACAAATCTTGTCTCAATAGACAAGGAACTTGGGCATCAATACTTCTAGTGGCTTTTGCATTAAGTGCCCCTAAATCAGGTATTGATGTTCTCGTAAAAGTTCCTTGAAGATGAATTCAGCCATCGTAGGCTTTCAAGTATTTCTGTGGTGTCATGGGAAAAATTGTCAACAGAGTAAAAGCTGCAAATGACAGAATTTTTGTCTAATGAAAACTGCATCCGTGTGAGCGCATAAATGACTTTTTAGGAGCAGTCACTGGGATGGGAATTTTGGAGGCAGGGTCAGTTCTGACACCCCTCCATTGCGAGGGTTCTTCCTTCCACCAGGACGTCTGTGTCTCTGGGCAGCAGCGTCAGTTGTGTGAATTCCTGTCGGAGAGCGCTGTGCTGCAAGTTAGACTGGTAACTCTTTGAAAGAGAACAACTGTGTAGGGGTGTAAGGCTGGTTTCTCAGCAGCAGTCACAATCTTGTCAGCTGTAGGGGATCCCTCTGCTGTTATCTTTATGACCTGGAACCACTCTACTTACCAGAGCATTTCTTGGCCAGTTAGGGTGGGTGGTGCTGGTGGGGTGTTGATTTGGTAGATGAAAGCATGAATATGTCTAACCCCACGAAGCTGATGGGTTTGGTCTCTTGAGCATCTTCTGAGGGGTGGACTTCAGAAGCAGAAAGCTTGGATCCTTCTGGGAATCTCTAATAAGAGATTATTTGTTAATGGCACGGGTAAGGCAATTGTTGGTCAGATGTTTTCCTTGGGTGTGGTTTTATTTAGTAGTACAGTTTATCCTAAAGAGACCAGTGCCGTAAGGAGTGTTGTTTTGTTTCTGATTTCTAGCTTGAAGCTATTAGCTTTGATTGTGTAAAGAGTTCCTTTGTGATTGCTGTGGATGTAAAAAGCTTTAAAAGTCCTTCTTAGTGCTTTGAACATCATGTATAAACCTAGTTAAGGTAGACACATACACAACGCTGCATTGATTTCTAATAAAGGTGGGAACATTGTTGATGTAGGCTGTGGATAGAATTTCAGATTTTAACATTAACTGGTAAAGATTAACATCTCTGTCTTTTCTAGGAGGCGCATTTGGTGGATTGCTTGGTGCCTGGATGACTACTGGACAGTTCAGGCCGGTTCCGCAGATTTTATTGGAATTGCCTCCTGCTGAGCAACAGAAACTCTATGATGAAGCCGTTGTTATTCTCAGGAGACTGGACTGGACTGATGTTGCTCAGCTGACTGCTCTTGTAATGGGAAATGCTGGTCTCCAGCAGAAGTTGACAGCGGTGCTGATAAATTACCTCTCCAAAGAGCTAAGAGCAGAGATACAGTATGGAGAATAAACCTTTCCAGAACAAGCTTTTTACAGTGTAATGAATTTTACTCTGACAATTGTCATTCTTCAATATAGCAATTATTACTTATGGGTACTAATTATGAGTATAGGCAGATCTAAGTATTATTTTGGGTCGGGTTTTGGTGTTTGTTGTTTTTTGGGTTGGTTTTCTTTTTTGTAAGGATAGTATTAGATTACCGCATTATCCTGACACTGACTGCCTATGTAATTTTGAAATACTCTGCACTAGGAGTGAATTCAAAGTCTCTTGAAGGGAAATACGCTTCTCTTACAATGATGTATCACTAGTTAAAAATTTCAAAGTCATTGTGTTTTATTTAGGAGATTTAATCCTGTTTGTGTAAGTGCTTTAAATTTCTTCTGTGAATGACATATAGGTGCCAAAGTAGCTAGGGCACTTCGAAGAATTTTACCTACTTTCTGTTTCAGTTCTGCAAAGGAAAGCTGTAAGAAAGTATGTTATTCTACTGTGAACTCAAAGATCTCAATCCTTACTTTATTCTTTGTTGCATTTTTATTGTAATTCTTGAGTTATTTATTCCTTTCTGTAATAAGTGAAGCCAATGCCTAAACAAGATTTAAAACAACAGGTAAACAAACTGCACAATTAGTAGTTCCTAGGATGGGAAGGCATTGCAAGAATATACTTTTAAAAAAATGAGAGCTGAATCTGCCATTTTTGTACTGTCCCCAAGATTAAGGTTGTCATTGCAGCATTGGTTTCTTGACTGAACCTGAACAGCTGGTCCTCTGTTTTCATTAAAATATTCGTAAGAAGCATCATAGTGGTCTGGGTTTTGCTTTAAAGTAAATGAACTCTTTAAGAAATGGGTACTGAAATTTGAGGAAGAAGCCAGCCTTGCACTGGACAGCCAGTGGTTGGCGGCGGTGGTGGTGGTGTGGGGTGACATGCCAGCTGCAGTTAACGCTGTAAGCTCCAAATGCAACGTTGCTGAATGTCCCAGCCAGTTGTTCGCTGATTCAAGGCACTTGTAAGACAAGTTCGTAAGTAGAAAAATATGCAGGTGTGCCGCCTTTTGTATGTAATAACAAGCGAAACTGCTCTGATAATTTCATTTTCCCCCTAAAATAAAGGTGTATCTTTGTGTGTGTGATGAGGTTTCTAAAAGCTGAGTTTTAAATGGTGAAGCTTAAAACTCAGAAGTTGCTATTGTATACATTTGATTAATTTACTTCTGCAGGTGCCATTTGCTGTTAATAAATTCAGTGTACTTTCCTGCCTCGAGTTCAGGGCAGTGATTATTCTTATCACCTGAAAACACTTTTTCAGTGATGTGAAAGACGGAAGTGAATGCTAAGTGGGTACTCCTTACCCTGTCAGAGTTTCATAATGTCAAGCCCCAAATCAATGTTTTTTCAGTTTCGTTGACAGATTACACAAACTGCAGCTGGCTTTTTAAGACTTTATATGCTCCGCATATCCATTTTAAAATACTATTTTTATTAATTCAGTTACTTTTATTTGCAGTTTTCTGGTTATTTCACAAATAGAATTCACTCTTTCCAAAATAACACACTGCTTACAGCAGCTGATGATTGAATGACACACTAGGATTGAACCCGCCGTCTTATAATCAGCTGGTCAAACCCAGACATGAAAGAAGTTGACATCTGATTGTAAAGCAGGCCGTATTAAAGGTGTTGGTTTCAGTTAACTTGTAGTGATCTGTTTATTACAGATTTCAGAGTGGTTTCAGACATCAGTATTATGACTCCCATTTTACAGGTATTCATAAGTTTGGGCCCAAATGTTGGTACTGATTGATTTTTATCACTTGTATCAGCGTAATAGACATGAACACGGCTTAGATTACGCGAGTCCCATCCTGTGCTCTCCTATGTTACTTTATTTCTTGGAGTATTCTTTCAAATGCTTTTTATTATACCCTTAGAAATTATAAACCTGTTAGAACTACGATCTTTTAGCCCTCGCTGCGGTGTCAGGGGAGCATGTGTCATGGATACCAACAGAAATCAGATCGAAGTAGTTTGTAGTTCTGTGTGGACCGGTCTAGCTTATGTTAAACCCCACTGCTGCTGAGCTCCCTAGAAGCTTTATACTCTGTGCCTCAGAGTAGCATGCTCTTAGTAATTATAATAAATTTAACTTCCCTAGGTTTTCAGGTGACTGAAGTAGAACCAGGAAGAAATGAATTGGGTTCTGTTTGTTCCCTGTATCTGTATTTAACAGGTTTGACGCTTGTGCAACTTCTTGGAAGGTGGCAGGTACCTGTTTTCAAAGTAGTGCCAATACGTTTGCAGTTTGGTCTGAAACACATTTCACTGCTGATAATAGAAGAACAGAATCCAGCCCAAGCGTTCATCTGAAGTGAGTTTGGACATTACAGAATTAGGAAATAATCCCTTCTGATTGTGCAGACCCTGGTATGTAACTTGAGGGTGAATAAGCGTGGCACCCCACAATGGTTTTGTTTGTATTTTAGTAGTTTATGGCAGTTCATACTGTTGAATGCTGCAAAAAGATCAAATTCTACCTTTATTACTCTGACTACAGGCCTATGCTACCGTATCGAGGCCACTCTGATATTTGGTATGTAGCCTTAATGCAGGGATTTGGGCAAGTTAAAAGAACTCTTTGGCAGATTTGATCGTCTGAGGAAAAGACCAGCTGCACGAGAATGTATTAATATTCATCTGTTGCTGTTGTTGGGCAGAGACATGGCTGTCCACCGCTGCGTGCCTTGTTGGTATTGGAAACGGCCACAGGCAGGCGATGGCATCTTCTGAAATCCATTCCAGCTGCAGAAGGTCCAGGCTGAGTGTAAGGCACAGCTGTCGCCTAGGAAACGAGGTAACGCAGTGCCAGCAGTTTCGGGAAGCAGCTGAAGGAGTCACTATGGGGAGATGTACATATTTATATAAAGAAACCATCTGTGATGCTGGTTATTAACCTGGTTTGGTTGTAGATCAAGCTAGGTTTTCACTGACAGATGGTGTATTTTTAGTTAAAAATTCCCTTTTTTTCTATGTGTTTTTTTTTAAGCTGTCTGATTTCAAAATAGAAAGCAAGCATGGTTATAAAGTGTTATGTTAGCAAAGAGGAAATACAGGAAATATTTTTTTTTTTTTTTTTAAAAAGGCAATCCTGAATTCAAAGATAGATTAGTAATTGAGATGTGCCATCTAGTGGCAATTAGATTATTTCTTAAATTCAGCCTATCAAGGCTGCCTCAGTATATGTATAACGCTCTTACCTTTTTCCATGAAAAGTAGGGTTAACTTTTTTTTTCTCTTACTCTGTTAAATGCCTTGCTTTAATGAATTTGTGTTATATTACAAATATCAGCCCAGCTACAGACTAGACTAGAATTCATATACATTCCCTGCTGAAGTTGGGATTTTTTGGTGATTATCAAACATGAGCTATGACTGCACAAATATTTACTGCAGCTGCATGTCACATCTAATTACAGTGAGAAAATACACAATCAGATGGAGGAGGGCGGTTTCACCCTCATCATTACTGAAGGATGAGTGGGTTTTGTGAGCTGAGCTGAGCAGCAGCCAGTTTGCAAAGACCAATTGCCCACAGTTGAATTGGGAAGCCAGTCAAGAGTCATTGCTTGTTTCCTGGAGGGCTGCATTTTGCTGTGCAGTTTTGTCACCTTCAAGCCTGTACCTGCAGCGGCTCTACCTGGGCCCGCACAGCCTTTGGAGCGGTGTTCCCCTCTTGCGTACGACCGCCCCGCGTGTAACAGCTGCTCGCTGCAGGACCGAGGAGTATTTGGCTGTGAAAATTCTGTCTTTTGCTAGTCACTGTCACAGGGCAGGCTTCCTAAAGGTCCCGTTCCCAGCGGCATCGCAGAGGCTCCCAGGCTCGGTCCTCTGGAGGAGCACGAGAACTGTGACAGAGGGTTCTGCAACAGTTGAACTAAGGGTGGGGAAGAGGGTGCTAGAGTGGTGCACCGCGGTGGCACACCACAGTGCCCGTGATACTGCTTAATTGGTTGCTGTAGTTCTCACTAACTGGAGGTTTTCCAGCGTTTTGGTGAGATCCTTCTGCTGTGGAAGAGGGTTCCCTGTATGGACCCTCTGACTCCAGAGTGCACAAAGAGCTGTGAAAGCAGAACAATCCTGCGATCCCATTAACTGACAGATGTTGAGTTTACAGCGGGCAGCGAGAACCTTGCCAGCAGCAGTGATCTGCCCAGAAGGTGATCAGGCAGAGAGCTGCTTTGAACCTCAGAGCTGAGGTTCTCCAGAGTAAGTATGTGCCCCCACGAAGGAAGGTCTGGTGGCCCTTGGCTCAGCCCATTTACATCGTCTTTGTTACATCATCTCTCACTACTTATTCCAGTGCGAAAAGTTAACACGGATTAGCATTAATTAAACTCGTGCTGCAAAGGAGTCGGGTGGGCCAGGAGAGCTCCTCTTCTGAGGCAAAATTCTGTGTAGCTCACACAGCATAAAGCTACCGAGACCCGGTGTGTCCACGTTTCTTTCAGGTGACACCTCTTTGATGATTGCAACCCCATGGTGATTAGCGTGCCTTTTCTTACTTTCGGCCGGTTAATAGGAAATTAGTATTACAAAACTCACTGAAAGATCTTATGGAAGGGGAAGGGGATTGCATTATTCAAAGTAATTAAGCGAATTGATTTCACACAGTGTACTCTCATGGCATACCCGCTCATATGGTCTGAGCAGGATTGCTTGCGCACAACATGGAGGACGACTCAAATCCACGCTTCATCTCCTGGGTTCTTCTTGATTGTCAATGATGAGCTAAGTTTTTGGGCAAATCCTTTATACCCTTCGGGATATCTTTTCTATTGCCATTATCTTCCTGTTAGCCCGCTGGGCTGTCGGAAGGAGGACTGGCATATGTGGTTTGCTGCAACCTCCGCCACTGCCGTGCTGTCCGTGCGGGGTCTCCTGCTCAGGAGCCGCCTGTGCCGTCATCTCACCAGCGTGGGGCCTCCGGGGCTCCACAGCAGCCACACGCTCCTCCGCTTGACGAAATGGCATCCCTCGCTAGCCATATAGGCCTCTCTTAATTGTTCACGCACACGTATTTCCAGTCATACAGCGTTTATACCAATCTTAATATTTCTGCTAAAAGCTATGCAGATTCACGTGGAAATTATTTTTTTTCCGTTTTTTCCTCACAGTGTTGCAGCAGCTCCGGTGGTGCTCACTAGTGAAGTACGGGCAGACTCAGGGGTTCAATCCTGCATAGCTGCAGTGGTAGGACCTGCTGAGCTCAGTCTCCACCTGCAGTTTAGCAGCACCGGTGCAGCCAGAGGATGTAAAAGTAATGCATTTTTTTTCCCCCAGAGTTAAAGCTCTTGCGGAGAGAGCACTAGCTTCTTAGAAAGGCTGTCATTGCTTGGCCAGCTGATGTATAACTCCAGACTAATTGAATAGCAGACTTTCAGCTGAGTTGGAAAGCTTTTAAAAACCCAAAAGCCTTTGCATTGGAGTGAACTAAAGCTATTAGCCCCTAATTAAAACACGAGGTTTCATCTTTACCTTTCTAGAGATCACAGAAATCTATGTATTTTTCAGGCTGTAAGCCAGAAATCAAACATTCATCACGTAATTGCAGTAAGTGTGTGCTAATACTTCTCATTAAGTGTGATTTATGAATTCCAGAAGAGCCTAAGAGGTAAATATATAAAATTATTCTGAAGTCTGCAAAAATTAAGGCATTCATTTCTTTGGATGACTGTTCAGCAGGAAGGATTTAGACAAACATGAACATTACGGCTTTCAACGTTCAGTAAAGACACTGCGTTTGAACATCTGTACCTTTGCAATTGCCTCAAAATGGTGTGGTTTAATCTAGTGTCACTGCTGATCTTCCAACAGACAACGCTTCAGCTGTCAGCAGGTACAGCAGTGTGGCTTGGTGGAAAATCTTTTCTGCTGGGCCTCGGAGGAAAATCATAGAATCGATAGAATCGTTTTGGTTGGAAGAGACCTTTAAGATCATCAAGTCCAACTGATAACCTAGCACTGCCAGGTTATCACTAAACCATGTCCCTAAGTGTCACATCTACATGTCTTTTAAATACCTCCGGGGATGGTGATTCCACTACTTCCCTGGGCAGCCTGTTCCAATGCTTGATAACACTTTCAGTGAATTTATTTTTTTTCCTAATATCGCATCTAAACCTCCCCGGCGCAACTTGAGGCCATTTCCTCTTGTCCTCTCACTTGTTCCTTGGGAGAAGAGACCAACCCCTAGCTGGCTACACCCTCCTTTCGGGGAGCTGTAGAGAGCGATAAGGTCTCCCCTCAGCCCCCTTTTCTCCAGGCTGACCAACCCCAGTTCCCTCAGCCGCTCTTCACAGGACTTGTCCTCCAGACCCCTCACCAGCTTCACTGCCTTTCTCTGGACACGCTCCAGCGCCTCACCGTCCCTCCTGCAGCGAGGGACACCTTCTCTGGCTCTTCTGCTTGTTCGCTGGGTGACCTTGAGTAACTTCCCAGCTCGTTCCTGAATGCGTTTTTTGTTAAACGCTTTGCAATCCATCCATAGGAAATGGTGTGTTACCAAAATGAAATAGTGCTATTATGCAGGTACCCGCTCTCCGGTCCCGCAGTCAGGACGTGAGCACCGAAGAAGGAGGAGTGTAATAAATGTTGGTAGTGGCTCATAGCAATGGGGATGGAGAGGAAACTGCTAGGCGGGGAAATGTAGCTACTTTCTTTGTTGCAGGGGAATGAAAGATTTACACTGCTGTTTGACCTTAACTAATTATACCCCACATAGGAATGTCTAACAGGATGCAAATGTTTTGTATTCCTGATTTCCTGCTCAGCCTCAGTGGGCAGCAGTGATTTAGGGTGAAATTAAACCTTTCCTGTGCTCTGGCATGCTGCTTTGGAGTAGAGCCCTCTCAGATACTCCCTTGTACGTGTAATCTGGAGGCAGCATGAAGGGTTTGCTGTCTCCGTATCAGTCAATAAGATATGGTGGCTAATCTGTGTAATTTGGGGTCAAAACTGATCTAACAAAACAAAAGCTTTGAAGGTCTTATTTGTACCTCGCCCTGCTGCAGCTCCCTGAGCAGCTCCATGTGTTGAGTCGTTATTACAAATTAATTGGAGAATCACCCAGCTGAGTCAGAGCCGGCCCCTGAACACTCACAGAGACAGCAGGGTTCCCGACGAGAGAGCTCATGGAGCCGGGGCAGGGGTGTGTGCAGCCCTGACCGTACCTCCCGGGGCACCGGCGTTCCCGTGGAGCTGGAGGAGATCCGCGTCTCCTGCTGCAGCGCGTGAGCCAGTGGCCAAAGCCTATCCTGGGTGCAGAACTGCAGGTAAGCACGTTCTCCTTATGTGCGTGTGCATTTCCAATGTGATGTTTTGTTCTCGCCCAGCTAGCTGTGCCCACGGAGGGCTTTCTGCCCTCCCCCCGGCAGGCAGTTCTGTCTGATAGCAAGTGCCCGGAGAAAGGCAGGCCAGGGCAGCTCTGAGCTTTAGCTGCCGTCTGCAGTTTACTCAAACCTCTCTGGCTGTAAGAATCCCGCTCTTTCAGGCCAAAGTGAGAGGAGCATCTAGCTTCTCTGCCTTGCCCTTCCAGCTTGATTTTAAGCTCTACGTAACCAGATTTTCCAAAATCCCGAGTTAGACTCGCTCCCTTTAGAGCAGCAAAGGATACAAAAGGTGCAGCATCTGGGCTTGGGAGAGACGGGGCGCAAGAGCAAATGCTTCGCATAGCTCAAGAGGGCAGGGGACAGGGCAAAACGGTTTAGCAAATACTGCGTTAAAGCGGAGTGCTTGCCAGAGTATCGGTAGGAATCAGCTGCCTGCTCCGTGCCTGTCCGCCAGCTAAAGTTCAGGCAGCAGACTTTTGACCAAACTGCACTTTATTAATTTCTTATGCAGGAACAAAGTCGGCAATAAAATGCTAAACAGGGCGCTGGCGAGGCAAGCTCTTGGATGTGATTTGGTTGGTTTCCATAAAAGGGGCTCGCTTGCTTTTTCCCAGCCGTTCTCTCCAGGAATCTGTGTATAAAAATATTTGTTCCATAACCGCAGCAAACAGCCTCCCGTCGCCTGGCAGCCGCCTGCATACTTGAGGCTCTCTGCCGTCTCTGAAGTTTAACTCTGCAGGAGCCTGTGCTGCCACTGAGTCTAATCCTAATTTCGGGCTTTCATGTCCCCAGCCCGGCCCCGTGGGACTGGGGCTGCTGACAATGGCAGCAGCACATCCCCCGTGAGTACGGGACCAAGATTAGCCTTCACATTGTGCCGCTAATGATAAGTAGCAATGAGGATAATAAGGAGCACTCTTGTAGTGCTTTACGTCTTCAAAGTGCTCTGCTGATATTAACTAATTAAGCTGCCACGCAGCCTTGCGACAAAGGTATGGATTTCTACTGCGCATAATTTAACTGTACTGTATTGTTATGCAATAAACCAAAATCGGATGGTGTCTGCAGAGCGCAATCAGGAAATCAATTAACTAACCGCTTACACCCCAACAGCTCAGCCAGCTTCAAAGCTGCCCCGTGTCTTCTGGTTAGCCGTGGCGCGTCTTCGGGAACCTCAAACATTCACCCAAAGCAGCACGATGCCAAGTGTTTAACAAAGCGGCTCCGGTGTTTTGCAGTACCTCAGTTTCCATCCGCGCATACGGTGTCCACCATCTCCTCACCCTGCCCAGAGGATGCCGTCCCGGTGCCACCGAGTCAAACCCGGGCACTGCTGTGCTTAACGGAAGAGCCCCGGTTTCTGTGCTGCTGGCGCTGCCTTGTACTGACAGTGCCGTGCTGGTGTGTGCTGGTGGCAAAGGCAAACAAGGTCACACCGCACGCGCGTGCTGTGCTGACACGTCGAGGAACAGAGCGGACGCTCTACGTTAACGGCAAGGTTTCCAAGCCTTTCCGGGCAGCCGCGCCGCCTGCCCGCAGCGCTGCAGCGCCCGCCATCAGCTGCGAGCAGCGACCTGTTACGGCGGGTACTGGTTAGTATTGGTAAGCGCCCCCAGAAGAAAGATAACCCTGGTGATATGGTCACAGTGCTGGGCTCTGAGTGACCTGTTTTCTCTCAGGAAAGAGCTTGAGGTCACTGTGGACGGACTTCCGACAATACGAGCTCGGTGCTCAGCAGCGGGTCAGAAGGCGATGAGAAAGGACGGACGGACGGGGAAGGAAACCGAGAAGGCGGCAGTAAACGTTGCTGCGTCACTGAACGAATCCAGGTCACAGCCACGTGTTGAATAGTCTGTGCAGTCTGCTCAGTCCATTCTGGTTAGTCCTTTTTGGGCCCAAAAGGGCATTGTGGAGCCAGGAAGGATACACAGAAGGATAACGCACTATGGGAGAGCATCTGTGTAAAGAGAGATGGGATAGCTTAAAACTGTTCAACCTGGAAAAGACACTAATGGGGGGAGCTTTGGTGGCGGCTGTGAAGAGGAGGAACAACACCGGGGCACAGAGGCAGCGTGCACCCACCGAACTGGCGGGGGTGAAGGGGAGTGCCCCTTCACACGGTGTAACGGGGAATTGCGGTGCTAATTGGCGCAGGATGCTCTAGGTGCCAAGACAAAAATGTGTGCAGAAAGCAATTAGGCAGGTTTATGGCAGCCAGGGCTATTAAACACACCGGTCCGGAATCAACCACTGCCTCGAGAAGGTTCTCACCACGGGCTGACAAGAGACTAAACTAGTGGAAGTATCGCTCTGTACAGGTGCCTCTGACATGCCGGCCCTCATGATTTTGGGGTAGGTGAACTCTGGCTCCGTTCTTTTAAGACTGCTTTCATATGTCATCCCGAACACGTGCGGCACACCGTTTCTGCAGTGTTGTGCCAACATATGTGCTGCTGCAAGTGAAATATGACTTCTGTGCTGCCAAAGCAATCATGCTCTGAAAAGAGTGTGGCACACTTTGTAGTGTACAAACGGGTTTTCCTGTGACAGGGGCAGACCTGCCCCTTTGCCTTTGTGCCTCTTACCCGGCTCAGGCGTGCAGCCCGCCCCCCTGAACACTTTCCTGGGTACGAACAAGCAATTAAGCAGAGGTAGGAAACCCTAACCGCTCTCGGTCCGTCAGCTGCAATCTGTTATTTCATATTCTTGAAATTGCAGTATCAGCTTAAAAATTAAACCAAATATCTTTACTGCTTGCACCAAGCAGAAAATGTCTCCGTGCCACCAGAATCCAAAGGAAGGAAAGCCCCTTTATTCACACCCACGTACAGTGGAAGTTGTATTAAGATATGGTCATGCTATTGCTTTGTTTTGCAGTCGTTGTTTTGCAGAGAGAGATTGCGTGGGTCCTACGCTGATTGAGAAGTTCTTCACATTTTCTTTTTTGCATGTTTAAGTGTTCTCACAGAACTAATTTCAAGTTTATACCTGAAAAAAGCTCCTTCTCTTGCCTTATCTTGCTGTTCCTCCCGCACCTGCAGCCGGCCCACCCCCAGCTCGCAGAGGTCCCTGCTGTGCCGGGCTGGTTCAGCGCGTGTGTGTGAGGGGGGGACACCCCGACCACAGTGCATCGGGCGGCTCCGGCATCCCACGTAGCTGGGCCCAGGAAAACTCAGCCTCCGAAACACAGGAGACAAATTCCGGTGGGGGCGGATGGGCAGGGAGGAGAAAGTTCAAGCGCTGCGGGGTGGGCGGCAGAGCGGGGTCAGCCTGCTGTGTGTTCCAAACACCACATCTGGATCTGGAGCTGACTGTGCCGCGTTGTGCGCAGGGAGCTGCGTCGCTGGTGCTTGGTGAACGACCAGCTCCTCTGCCCGCGTCCAGCGCTGCACCCTTCCCCGCCCGCCCAGGGGAAGAGGAGCTGCGATCCTGGGGGCTCCCCCCGTGCTTCGTGGGTTGCCCAGAGGATTCTCCTGAGCGGTGGGAGTGCCGAAACAGGGGGAAGCTGTGGGGGGGAATAACCTGATTTTTACCAGTCTGTCTCTAACTTGTAAGGTCTAAACCGCCAAACGTATCCTTTAGACTCCCTCCTGCGAGACTGCCGTGTGCTGGGCTTTGGCTATCGCGTGTCCCTGCGGAGAGGAAGAGAACCCCAGCCGGCGGGGGGGATGCTCTCCTGGTGATGGCCGGGATCGCAGAGCACCGCTCCGGGAAGGACCGTCTTTGGGTTCCAGCAGCGTGCTGCCAGGGGCTGCCCTCGCGCGGGGGCTACACCAGCTGCGTTACAGACCCCGCTTTTATGACGGTAACGTACCTCTAACTGCTGTGTTATAGGGATAGCAGTGGTACTGCGCAAGTCTTGAAATAGCAAAGCGTGACAGTCTCCATTCGTCATCCTCTCCTGAGTAACACTGTAGCTCTTCACCAGTGGATTTGGTAGACCCTCTCATGGTCAGGGCTGTTTCCTTGCAAACAGATGGCTGCAGTATGTGACGTCCCCAGCGCCTGTTGGGGCCCAGCACAGACATAGGGGCTTGTCAGCCTGCTGGGCTGCGGGTGCCACGTCTGCCTCGAACCTGGCACTAGTAGAACGAACAAATGGGGCTGCAGCCCGGCACCCTGTGGGACAAGTCCTCCCCTGGCCAGGGGATGGCTGTGACTGACACCAGCCTGTCTCTGTTGAGGTTTGGGGGGAGGTAAGGTGTCTCCCTGCCATGAACCGCAGCAGAAAGCTCTGTTGTAGGGGCCGTTGCAGGGTTAATGCTCAGCGTCTCTCCTCCCTCTGCTCTGCTGGGGTGATGCAGTAACATCAGCTGTGTTAGGATTGTGTCGGGGAGAGCAACTGGATCCTGCCAAGCTGGTGAGAAACAGCCTCTCCCGGGAGAGGAGCCACCCCTGCAAGCGCTGCGAGGCTCCCTCCTGCCGCCGGAGCTGTGCGGGGGAAGATGCTCGGGCAGCTCCCGGCTTCTGCGGCCGCAGCCGCAGCGGCTGGACCAGCGTGCGCGCGCCGGTACCAGGGTGGGATGCAAAGGGCGTGCAAAGTTTTACAGGAGAGTAGGAAAGACCTTTGGACTAAGCAAGCCGTGCACAGTGAAACCTTGCTGGGCCGGTCAGTGAACAAGTGTGCTCAAGGCCGTTTTTTGGAAGGAGCTAGAAACTCGGTTTGGTTTGCTGCTGAATCAAGTCAGGGGCTTTGATGGAAACCAGACAGTTGTGACCTGGGTGCTGGTGGCTCTGGTTTGTGGGTTTGGTTTGCCGGCTCACGCCGTGGTATCTGAGCCGTTCCAGCCGTTTGAGGACGGCCGTGTGGGGCGCTCCCGTACGCACCGCTCTCCTGCGCGCCCTCCCGGGCACGGGGCTCGTGCTGCAGCTCTGGCACCGAGCAGAGCCGGCGTCCCGCACACGGAGCCGTGCCGCTGGGGCAGGCTGCCCAGGGCTTCCCCCGGCACACGCGCTCGCCCTTGCTGCCTTCTCGCAGCCGGGCCATGCTCTGTAAGGGGTCATCACAGGCTACGGGGGGTGCGATGTGCGTTAGGGGACATGCTTCCTCCTGCGGGCGTCAGTGGGAGGGGGAACAAATCCGTGGAGAGGCCTCGGTGCCACACTTGCTTTTCCCTCTGGTGTCTCTGCCAGATCCTTTGTATATAGAAACCACTAAGGGTCTGGTTTTACCTTACGTGTAACTCTCCTGATAAAACCCACGCGTGACTTTTTTTTTCTTGTCACTGTCTGTTAGAGGAAAAGATGCCTGTCTGGCCTTGAGTTGATGCTTTTCCCTTCTCAAATCCATTTCTTTCTCAGGTTCTCGCCAAAACACATTGTGTTTAGGACAAAAAAAAGAGAGGCTAAATAAAGCTCAAACAGGGGCGCAGCATTGCCTTGTGGCGTGGGGCAGCCGGGGCAGCAGGATCAGTGCCGGGCAGCAGGATCAGGGGCAGCAGGATCACTGCCAGCAGCGGATGCTCTGCCTCAGGGTGGTTTGACTGTGCAAGAGAGGGCACTGCACAGCAGTGCTCTGTTGAAGCAAAACCTCCTAGCTAGATCCCCCCCTCCTTTTTCCTGCCCTTCCTACAACAGCAAACTGAGGAGGTTGTGTAACTCGCTCCTGGCCATGAACCTCTCGATAAGAGGTTTACAGAAAACCTGCTTATGGTTTATTTGCATTTCTGAGCCTTACTGGAAATGAAGTCAAATGCCAACTTCCAGGGAGCCGCTCGGTGTTCCTCAGTACTCCATACCACCTCCCCGACCGCCTCATCTCCAGCTGCCGTCTCGGGAACGCAGCACCAACTGCTCTGTCTGTTTGGAGGTTTTATGAACAAGTGCACGGGCAGGAGAGGTTCCTTCCCATACACACGTGCAGCACTGGGGTTTCTCCTGCCTGTGACACGCAACATAAAGCAGACCTGGCTGTGTGTTGTCCCCGCAGCGCTTTACACCATGGTGTGCAGCCTGTGCTTCCCTGGAGCACAGCGCTCCTCCCCAGGTGCTCCGGAGAGCATCTCCAGCGCTTAGGTCTTGGGCAAGGGTTTCTTGGGGCTGTTGTGCTGTGTGTGTGTCCACCATGGAAGTGACAGTAGCGTAACATCGTCCTGCCAACACCTTTCTTAAAGATCCATGGCCTGGAGCCGAAAGAGTCAGGAACAGAAGCCTGTATTTTTCATTGGAGACACATTGATTTAAAGCTCAGCAGTAGTTGGGACCATCTGCGCTCCTCGGTTCCTCCTGCTAACCAAAAATCCCGGGCAGAGGAACACGAGAAACTGCCTTGCAGCAGTAGTGAGTGGGAAGAGGCCGTGGGCTGTGGCAGAGCCAGAACTCCTGCTTGGATAAAAACTGAGTGTCTGAGTAGCTGGGAGCAAGAATCTGACTGCGGAGCTGGCTCGCTTCGCCCTGCTGCCTCCCAAGGCTTGTGAACCGCTGAGTCAGCGCCGCGCTCGGGAGTGGGTGGCGTGCCTTGGCTGCGCCGCGGGATGGCGGAGCACACGTGCTTCACTGAACCTCTTTGATCCTTGCTTTTCAGTTTATTCACAGGGCAAATCTCCCCGTTACCTTTCCTTCGGGTTTTGTGACTGGCTGCTACAGAGGATTAAACGCATTAATCCTCTTCCTCACCTTCCTACCGGCTTCAGGCAGCAGAAGAGGAATGCCTCACTGCGTGGCCCTTCACTCTCTTTGCCTGGCTCTTGGCTGCAGAATCCCCAGCAGTTTCAGCAGGTCTGATGCTAACATTCAAGTTTTGCTTTCTGTTTTCGCTGCACTGGTGTTGCTCTTGCTCCTGACAGGTACAGGGACTGTCCTCTGGCTCTCGTGTGCCCAGCTGAAAAGGAACCATTTTGCTGAGGGCCAAAAAACTCTTGCATTTTTCTAAAAGTGCCTGGAGTCCAGTTTCTGCGCGAGGGAGCAGAAGGAGCGTTTTTCAGGCAATCGTTGGGGTCAGGCAGTGCCCAGGCCGGCATCCAGCGGGGACGGCTCCACGGTGCTGTGCCCTTTGGGCCCTGACACCCTCAGGCAGGGGCTGAGCGAGGAACCCCTTCTGGCAACTGATCCCCGCGCATGGTGTTTGGGAGCCCTTCGGGAGGAGGATGTGACCCCACAAAACCCCCAGCCTGCAGATGGTTTTCCAAAGTGAGCATTCAAGCTACTGCTCTTCCCAGTCGCATGGATTTGCAACCTTTAATGAATCCCTGGTAAGGCATTTATTTAGCTCAAAAAAAGAAAAAAAAAAAAAAAACATCAGGAAATGCCCCATTAATGCACTGGAGATGATAGACTCAGGCTGGAAAACTCCAGGCTGGACTGTACAGCACAGCCCATGATGTAAACCCCTCGTGTTCGGCAGGCGAGAAGCGCCGGGCTCTAATCCCAGTGCTGAGCAACCCGGCTTGGCTAATCAAACTACAGGAAGGGGGGGGAGAGGCTTTGTTTAAATTTCCCCGTTTTCCTGGGCGGGCTCCTTTCACCGTATGCATGAACAGTTCAGGAGTCGCTAGGTTACTTGGGGCTTCCATGTGAAACGTCTTCTGGAACCTGTGGCCTCCCCAGCCTTCCCGGGTCTCCTTACATTCCTGTAAGGAACGGGGACGTACCAGCTGCTGGAAGGCGTCTGCGTTTCCAGAGAGGGCATCAACTACAGCACGCACAGAAAAAAGGGGGCTGGGTGGTTTTGGTGGAGCTTGCTTGTTTGGTTTTTGTGGGATTTCTTTTCCTGCTGTGATTAGGAGAAGGTCTTGCTCAACAAGAAGGCATTTGTTAGAGGCATGCCTGTCCTTCGGCAGTGATAAAAACAGTTCATAGCTCTTTCGGGGCTGATAATAGCGAGACCTTTGGACACGTAAGATAACGAAAAGCTGATCTCTAAGACAACTTAAGGAGTAGGTTCAAAACTGGAATACATTTCTGGAGCCAGTTACTAGGAAGAAAATGGGAGTTTCGCCTCAGGAGCAGGGAACTGGAACGCCAGCCATGGACACGGATTCAGCGGCTGGGCTATTTTTGGCTTGTGAACCATTCTAACAGCTGTTTATTTTTAAGGTCATTTTCTGTTTGCATAGCATGTACACCCTTCTGGTGGGTGGGAGGCATTATAAAAACAATCACTGCTGCGCAGAGTTATGAACTAAGCTTGGAGAGGGATGGAAAAAACAGAACGCGGTGTACTGATTGCTTTAAAACCCAAAAACATCTGCTTAGGTCATAAGGTTTGTTGACCCACTCCGAGCTGCGCCCCCACCGGAAAAATACCGTTTCAATTAATACAGACTACTGCAGGGGCTCGCAAAAGACTTGGGAAAACTCGGTCAGATGATAACATGGTGTAAACAGAAAGGAAGCATGGGATTTGGCAATTTTTTTTCACTCGTGCTTACCTTCAAGCGGTAAGTAGAAGCCCAGAGCATTCACCCCCCGGCTGAGGAGTCGGAACTCGTGCTGGCCAGCCGGGCCTGAATCCCAGCTCCTGTTTAAGACTCTTGTTAAATAACAACACGCTTTATTGTCATATTTTCCTGGCTTCTTCCTGTTGGCCATATCTTTATTCACACACAGTCAAGTGATACAAATTCACTGGAACAGTGGCAGTTTACAAAAGACAGTAAGAATGATTACTTTGAACTGAAATTTAAGAAACCCTAAGTCTGGCCATCCGGCAGACAATGCACTGTTTGGAACAGGTCCTGGTAAGGAAACAGTTTATAACATTGGCAGTGTACTCCCAGCCATGTTCCTTTTCCAGAGCATAAAATGCACAATACAAAAATATACTAAAAGTAATAACGGAGTTTGTAGAAATGTCTGCTGCAAAACAATTGCTGTTGTCTGACTTTCAGTATATTTACTCCCACGCTATATTATGGTAGAATACTTGAATAAACATGGTTTATTTCTAACTTAATTTGAACTTTAAAGTTGATCACAAGTTAACTGTAATGTCTTGGGCTCCAGTCCTGGAAGTACATACGGAACCTTAACTTTGGACTCCTGAGACTGATAGACATGAGGTGAGCCCACAAGTGAGCATTCAATGCTTTGGGCTCCTGTTTGGAAGGCAAGTGGAAGATGAAATGCTGTGCTTTGTAGGATCTTAATTTGGGGCAGTTTCCTGGATTTTTCAAGACTTTTAACAAGTCCTCCCTGGGCTATCCTTTTACCTGACAGGCCTGAGTTCATAAATTGCTGGTAATCTGGTGGAAGTGCCTGGTTTTGAGATGTGGGGCTCTGCACTTAGTTGAGTCACTGCGGTAAGCGTCTCCCTCCTTATGTCACTCCTCTCTGTAATTCTACCTGTGCCTTTCCCCTCTCTTTCCTCCCTCCCGGCCTGCTACCACTGAAATGGCCTCTTCCCAGGTGAGGGAGCTGGATGCTCCAGTGCTTCGCTAAGGCTGCTCACACCGAGCCGCCCATGAGATCCCTGCAATCGGAGCACCGTTTCCGTAGTGTTTCCAAGGTTGAGAGACCCGGGTGCAGAAATGGAAGCCCGTGCCAGCCTTACCGTGCAGGGATGCGTGGCTGTCCCCTCGGGCTGGCATGCCTGCAGTGAGAATCTCTGATGTAGATGCAATGCTCATGGGAAACGCCACCCGGAGAGCCCCTCGCCATGACAGAGGAACGCACCGGTAGCAGGCGAGCGTGTTTAAGTCCAGGATTTCTTGCTCCTTTTTCTCCTAAGAGCCAATCTCAAAGCATTTGAGAAAAGAAGTCAGTATTGCTCTGTTTTTGCAGACGGGAAGCCGAAAGCACTGAAGGGTGAGCTCGTTTGGCCAAGGCTGATCCGCAGGTCTCTGCCCCAGTCCGTGCTCCCCACTGAGCTGTTGCTCTCTGTGCTCCCGTCACAAGAGACACAGTCCCAGAGGGGCAACCCCATCTCTGCTCCTCACGCAGACACCACACACAGGGGCCAGGTTCCACCTTCCCAGGCACGGCCTCCAGAGAACGCATCAAGAAGGACATGCACTGGAGGCCAGAAGTCGGCTTCCCAATGTCTAAATGCCACCGACTCCCAAGGAGGTCAGCTATGGAAAGATGACCAGGATACTTCTGAGGTATAAAACTCTGTGTCTGCTGGCCACTGGTCAGCTTTGTCGTCGTCAGACTTGTCGCTGTCGTCGCCGCTGGAGGGTTCGTAGCCCGGGACGGCAGAATGGATCGGCTCCGGCTGCCTGCGATCTGCCTCCGCCTCCTTCTTCTTTTCTGCCAGCAGCTGCCTGTAGCAGAGGTTGCAGACCCTCAGGGGCTTGGGGGACAGCCGGGGCATCAGGAACCTCTGCCTGGAGCAGTCTGCGCAGACGACAAAGCCGCACTTGCGGCAGTGGTGCCTTCGGGTGAGCGTGGAGAACTTGGTCTGCGTGCAGCGCATGCAGATGTCCGTCGCCTTGTCTGGGATCCAGGGGGCCGCGTGCTCTGTAGAGGGCTGCCGGCCCGTCTTCGTCAGCAGGTGCCTGATGCACTCCTCCAGATGGCTGATCCACTCCTTCCTCTCCGTGAGGGAGGCTGCGGAAACCACAAAGGACTTCTTGGAGGTTTTAATCATCCAACGGTTCTTCATCTGCAAGGTGTCTGGCAGCATCTCCAAAGTGACATCTTCAAGGGGAATGATGTGCTGGGAATTGTACTTCCTTTTGTTGATGACTATGCTGCCGTAGACGAGGATGTCGTTGAAAAGGAAGAATATGCGAGGCTTTGGTTTCTTGCGGCATTCTTTGGTTAAAATCCCTTCTCCTAGAAGGACCCTTCCCGGCACGGCTAAGGGCTGTCCGGAAGCCCCAAAGCAGTTTTCCACAGCAGCAATGCGCTGGCTGTTGATCTCAGTGTTTGCAAGATGGTCCACCATCTCCAGCTCGCTCTGAAGGGAGGAAAATAAAGAGTGAAGTGGTGAAGCTGCAAATGTCTGCACCGGGCCGAGGCCCAGTATCAAACGCAGGCACAGGTGAGACTCTGCTAATGCAACCTGAGGTTACGAGCAATCTCCTGACTACTCTTCGCTTTAGCTTGTTACCTTTTTAAATTTAAATTTCAAACTTTCTGATCCCACTTTGCAACAGACCTGTCTATACCAGGATAGTTCAGTTTGCAGCAATGGAAGCCCCGGAAGGCAGAACCAGCTCTTCCATTACAGTTGTGCTTTCTACCAGTACAACTGCGTGCCCATAGGAAAGGAAGCCAGTTGGTCTGAACCTGCTCTTACGCAGGTAAAAGTGCTTGCTCAGGAGTTACCGTACTGTGACAGCTGAAGGTGACAAGGATTCCCCCTCACCACCACTTTCTATCCCTCTTGGTGCTGGGAGCTAACTGGTGCTGGGCTGGACACGGGCTGCGGGAGGACATCCATGGCCTTGGGAGCAAGACTCCCGTTCCTGAGCGCACGCCTGCTTTCTCGAGGATTAGTTACAGACACACACACCCCACCACCACCATTTTGAGCCAGAGCTGAAGCAGAAGCAAAGCAGGGCGGTATCACTCGTTCCTGCTGGTCCTCCCTGCGTGACAAAAAGGGAAATAAAAAAAAAAAAACCAAGAAAAAAGCACCTGCTACATGAATAAACCCACACATGCTAAGCCCTTCCTCCGTTACCCCAGTTAAGCCAGGGCTGCTGGTGCTTCCAGTTACAAGACACATCATTCTGAAAACAGTCTGATCTGTGCTGAAGGGGAAGTGGAAGGCAGCACGCTCATCCCTTCCCACACCTCCGCACCCTCCTTCTCAGTTTCAATAGGTTTAATAGAAAAACCTAGATAAGGGTGACTCTGAAGCAAAAGCAAATGTTTTGCTATTTGTAGTTTGCAGTAAGGAAAGCGCTCCACGCTGTAAGTGCAACGTTTCGCTGCACCTAGCCTGCCCTGGGCTGGCGGGTGCTGCCCGAGGCCGGCTGGCCATGGGAACGTGAGTCACTTCCTCCTCCAGCGAGGTACCTCAGCCATCACGAGGCAGCTCCGAGACCACAGGGATGCGTGGCGCCCTGGCTGCTGTTAGCGGTTCACCAAATCACTATTACGGAGCCGCCCTCCACCATCTTTCCCGTCATCCTTGTCCAGAGTCCCTGCAGCCATGGAGGCTGGAGGGGAAAGGGAAGAGGAGGACAACACGCTTGGTCCTGTGTGTTTAGGACTATGATGATTACCATTCTTCCTTTGCCCTTCATCCCAAATCACCCCTTCGGTATGCCAGGAGGGAAACCACAGCGCCACCACTCAAAACTGCTGCCTGCTGTTTATGTCTCGCCTGAGCTATTTGACAAAAACTGGTCAATTCCTCTGAGTCCCCAGAATTTTCTCCTCTAGAGCAGGTTGGGGTGGCCTGCACAAAGCTAGGGTGCTAGTTTAGCTCTGGGGGACCTCAACGAAGCGACCTACCCAGCAGAAATAGCTTTCTCTGAGAAGTGTTGTGTGGCCAGTGCTCCCGAAGAGCTGGCTTCTTCGGGGTCTCCCTCAAATTAGAGGGAGGGCACCAAGGCCTCCTGCTTCCTTCTGGAAGGACGTGTATCTTCAGCACCTCAAAGCAACAGAATGGATTTGCGGGAGTTGGGACAGTGTCGAGCATATCCACTCGTGTGTGTGTTCTCCAATGTGGAGGGCAATTTATAATTAACTGCAATGCTCTGAGCAGGGGCCGTGGTGCAGCCAGATGGGGTGCGATGCCGTGAGCAGTGGCTGAAGGAATGCCCCGACCAACCTGCCGTTTCAGTACGGACACGCAGAAGTTGTGTGAAGGGATTTATTACTTACTGTCAGGAGAGGAGAAAGGCTTCGTTCCCCTGCTTGACCTGTCAGCCCATGTGGACCTGAGCACCGAAGGAGCTGCTGTGCTGCAGGACATGCATTCAAATCTATTCTGAATTACAACAATGCAGAATGTGTTTTTTTCTCCCTCTTAAATACACAAATTAGGCTGAAGAACAAACAGGCAGGGAAAACTACGGTCCATGACTGAACAGCAAACTCCCTGTCTTTGAATACCTGTCGTGTTGCCTGCTCTGGGATGTGGTCTCGTGGGTTTCTTACAAACAAATCCTTGGATGAGGAGCTCTTGAGTGAAAGAGCAAGATGAGCACAGGGGATAACAGAGGAAACAGAAAAACTGAAATTACAGCTTGGGAAGCTTGGTGTGGAAAGACTGCAAAAGCAACAAAATACTGTAAAGAATTTTTGGCACCAGCAACACCAAGTGGGATAAACCAAGCAGCTAATCCTGCTCCCACCAGTCTCCCTTCCCCACGTTTCCAGGTGATGGAGCCCCAGCTCTCAGCCTGCGTCCCTTTGTTTTTATGTATTTTAGAAGCATGGTCCAATCCCTCCAGCGAGTCTGATACTTGAGACAACTCTGTTTCTAGGGATCCCAGGGTTTCCCAGTGGAAATGAAAACATTTTGTCAGATATAAAGACCGTGCCTGCAAAGAGCCAGGAAACATAAGCTCATTTTCAAAGAAGGACCAGCGCGAGCCCCGCTGCCATGAAAGCTTTAGCTGTTGTATTGATTTGGGCCCTTACATAAGCCAGAGAGGCCCTGGACTTGCTGTGTGGAGCTGTGAGAAGGGGCTGGACAGAATCCTGCAACGCGAAAGAAATGAAAGTGAGCTCTCATCACACGTAACACTTCCACCTGCAGGGTATGTCCTTATTCCTCCAGCCTTTGGTTTGTTACCTACTTAAAGTGCCACGAGTTAACCAAAGCAAAGCTAACTGTTCTAGGAAAATCTTCTCTGCTAAGACTAAAAGAGTCAGCTGCTGCTCTAGCCCAGGGTATTTCCCAAAGGAGTTTTCCCAAGGAAGCAAAAGCAGAACTTTTTTCTTCCATGTCTCTCCCCTCAGGCATAAATGACTGGAGAGGAGCACATACATGAACTGAGCGGTAAAGAACAGGAGGGGTGGGATTCACATCACCTACCTTTAGACTTGGACAACTAACTCTATCCCTCTACACGCTCCCTTTTCAGTGAGTGGGCAGAAACAGCCATCTGCAGAGCATGACTCGCCTCGTCCCACCACATGCGAGACCAATCCTGCCCTGAGTTCTCAATAGCACCCAGCCCGAGGAACTGCATACAGACCGATTTCACGTTAGTATTGTGACTCACTGCAAATAATGCTCAGTTTGACTTTGGAATGGAAGTACTAGGTGAATTTGCTAAATAAAGATAGCTGCTGAGTGCTATTATGGTCTCCTTTACTGGGAGGCGAAAGCCGCTCCCTTTGGAACAACAACGATGAGATATAAAAATGAGGATATAAATCCTAATTTATTTGATTCGTTTTGATAAATATTTTTTTCCTGTTTGTTCAAGCTTGTCCTGTGGGAAGATGCACTTTACTGGCGTGCTCCTTTTCACAGGAGTTTTTGGCATGGCAAAGTTTGGGGTTGTTTTTGTTGTCAAGATCTGTTCATTCTGCACGTGATCAAATATTATGCAGCAAATATACAACTCGGTGAATATGACTGATATTCGAAGGGAAAAAAAATACAATTTGGCACTCTACTCCAGAAGTAAGCAAACCATGTCTTTTAACAATAAGTGCTTGTTCACTTGTGATTATAAACAGCCATGTCGATGCACGCCAGGCAGAGTATTTCAACTTAAGCTCCCGGGTCAGTGAGCCTGGGGTATGTTTTTCAAGTCTGTACGTATGGAAGGCTTAGGAGTAGCAATGCGGTGAGCTGTTCTACCTGATTCTTCAGTTCTCACTGTCAAACAGAACGGACAGTCTGGGTATCCACTGCGTACCTCACGCATACTGCATGGAAGGGATGGTCCATGCTGAGAGCACATCTGACTGCTGGGCTCTGCCAGCAGAAAATGCCCTGAGCCTCACCTCTCTGCAGCTCTCCCTTACTCATTATTTCTGCTTTGCCCAGCTGAGAAGTCTCTCCTGGAGTTAGGGCTGGCATAAGCTCTTCCTCGCCAAGCATGGTAAGCAGGACGCAGCCACCTTTTATCCAGAGCAGTCATTTAGAGCGAGAAAAACATAGTTCCTCTCCTTTTCCTGCCTGAAGGGATTTCAGCTTGCCTCTCCCTCTTTCCCAGCATGCGGTAACTGCTGGCCACTGGGGCAAGGGGGGCAGGCTCTGGCAACCCCCTTCCAGACATGCTCGTGAGGAACCTGATCCAGTGCACGCACGTTCTGGGAACGACGGCCACATTGGGCCTTTGACTGAGAAATGGCACCAGTCCCTGTGGGACATGGACTAGCTAAGTTACTGAGCTGCTTGCTGCTGTTGCTTAGCATGCTCGGGACTTCTGCCATGTAGGGACAGAGCAAGGGGACAGCTGAGCGGTGGCTTTTGAGGAGCTCAGACTGATGCTACCAAAACCAGCAGTTGGTAGCCCGAGCTCAGTTGTGGCTCTTGCACGTGCCACCCAGGCTGAGATGTCCAAGCAGCTTTGTACGGGAGGAATTAAGGAAAACCTGAAACTCAAGGAAGAGCCTCCCCCCCTCCCTCTGCCCAGGCACACATCCTCAGGTAGTGCAGCAAGGTAGAACTCCACGTGCACCTCCTGCTCCCCACTCTGCTGCCCACCAGCACCAACCTGGTGACCGGCCACTCTCCAGAGACCTCCATAAGGAACTCTCAGGTGCTGGAGCTGGAGGCAATGGGACTAACATGTCAGCATTTGGTCAAGCCACCGGTTACAGGCTGAGGCTGGACAAGTGCTCGTGACAAAGAACTCACTGGTGAGGGCGGGTGATCACCAAGGGAAGACATGAATTCTCCGTCTCTCCCAGTGCGTGAAAGCCCACGTGCCTTTTAGAAGAGATGTATGGCCAAAAGTGGGGATTCCTCTTACAACTCCCCAACGGGACCAATTTCTGTGATTTCAGTACTTGGTCAAACTTTGCAATGTAAGACTCCCTTCTAAAGAAAATCAGCAAATCATCGCTCTCACCGGCGTTCAGGCCGCGCAGAGAGATCAGGGTGCTGCAGAGCAGCAGGCGGTGACTCGGCGCCGACCGGCTCCCCCGTGGGCACCGCACCGCACCGCACCCGCGGGACGGGAGCCCCGTGGGTGGGCGCAGGTCCCAGGCGGGCAGGGCACACCGCGGGCCCCGCAGGGCCGAGCCCTCTCAGCGGCGACCACGGCACACGCCTCCCCCTAAAGCGGGCGGAGCAGCAGACCGCAGCCGCCGGACCGCTCCCCTCCCGCCGGCACCTCCCGCCGCACCGGCCCGGCGGCGGAAAACCTCGATTCTCCCCAAACTCTCCCCCTCCACATAAGCTGCTCGCCCAGCCACCGCGCCGGGCCGACACCCCCCCACACCCCCGCTCGGCCCCGTACCTCCGTGGAAGTGCCCCGGCCGCCTCCGGCGAGTGCTCCCCGGCCGCCCCGCACCGGGCGGCTCCGCTCCGCCGCCGGGCCGGGCTGCGCTCCAGCGGCCCCGCCCACCCCGCGCCTCTCGGCCAATGGGCGCCGCTCGGGCTCAGGGCGTCGCGGTGGGCCGCGCCCCCTCGCTGGGCGGAGCGGGGCAGGCGGCGAAGGGCGGGGCGGGGCGCCGCCAGGGGGCGCCCGATCACCGCCTCCCCGCCGTGGGGCGGGGCGGGGCGGGGCGGGGCGGCTGCGTTGAAGAAGGGCGGGAGCGGGCGCCAGCGCGGGATGTTACTGCTCCTCGCGCCGGGAGCCGTTAGTCGTTAGCCGTTTCCCGGGGCTGTCTCGCGGCGCCCACGGCCTTCAGCGCTTGTGAGTGGGCCGGGCCGGGCGGCCCTTCAGGCGCCTTTGGGCCTTTCCTGCCGCCTCTCCTCAGCCGATGCCCCTTCAGCGCTGGGGCTGGTGGCCGGAGATACTCGAGGGACGGCTCTTGCTGGGGCTGTGCCTCCCCGGCAGCTGCGTGTGCCGCGGGCCACCGAACGCCCGTCCCGCCTGTCGGTGTCGGGAGGGTGGTGGGGCTGGTGAGCGCAGGCCACGGGTGTCCCTCGGCACCTGCTGCAGGCAGCCCAGGCCAGAGGTGTGGGTGAGCCGAGCTCTGGTCCTCGCCTGGTGCTGTTGAAACAACTCCTGGTGACCGGGACCTGCATTGATGTATAATTCAGGTGCCTGCTCACTTTCTTTAATAGCTTTTCTATTTTTAATGGGAACTGATGGACCTGTCAAGCTTTAGAAATGTTTTTTGTTTTTTTTCCAAAGGTTTTCATTTTCTTTGGAAATGAAAAAAATATACAAAGGGCTGAAAATACAAAATATACAAAGGGCTGAAATAAATATGTCGGTTTGTCTTAGCTGCCATTCAGGTATAACCAGCCATAGATTATTACTCCTAAACCTTTTTTTCCCCTATGTGTTAAAATTATTCTGAATTTGCTCTCATGTTATCTTAAACATAGTCTTTATCACTGAGATATAGTACTTCGATTTATTTTTCTTCTTGTTTCTCAATACGCTCAGCTGGGCAGTAATCATTACGTGTTGGCCAAACAGCCTGGGATTTGAAGGTTGTTGCTACTTCCTCTTCAGACAGAAGTGGCGGTGTGTTCAGGCAACTGCTGCACAAGGCGAGGGAAGCGTCAAGGTACACGCTGGGTGTACAGTCAATATTAACCAGTTGCACTTGAGAGCTGACTTCCTGTTGGTTGATTGGTTTGGAAGCTGTTACATCCTTGATTGAATGCTGTATTGAGATACAAACTCAGAGTGTAACCAGTATTCTTAAGAGCTATTTGATAGGCAGGCTTAGGAGCTCTTTTTTCCTGGCTGTAAAAGCGAAGCATTTGTGGGACCACTTGGAAAAGCTGCAGCCCAAATTACCAGCTTTTAAAGTCTCTTTACCTTGCTCCAGTTGGATTATCTGATGTATTGCCTCTGGCATTTTCTCCAAAACCACTTGTTTCTCAGTAGCAGAAATATCTTGCCCAACTGGGATGCAATAATTTCAAAGCAAGTAAAGGAAACTGCAGCTGCTCAGCTGAGTCAGCCAAAGGTAAGCTCTGCAGGGGAGAAAATGGCTTTTTATTATCTTCTAGTGGCAAAATTACTACAACAGCCTGCAGGAAAAGATTAGATTATAATAGTAACAAAAACATCTGTTAAATTCTGAGCTCAGTGTATGTTTAGTGCATGTTTTTAAAAAAACAACAGGCATTTCATAAAATTATTTTGAATAAAACTCAATATTGAGATTCAGTTTGGGATGTTAGGATCCCACTGCGATCATAGGATAGACAGCGGTTTTAACTAATCGACTACATGGGGTATTTCATCAGTGGACAAGACAGCTTTTAACTATGGCGATTTTATTGAACTGAGCTTGGAATACTTCTGTTACTTAGTGAGTGAATAAGTCAAAGTGTGTTCATTTTACGGGTTACTTGTGAGCATGAATAACCTCTGTCCTGTGCTCTGTGAGAGTGTGGTGTGCATGGCAGGATGAATGTTTGTCTGATCTGGCTTCTGGATTCAGCTAATCAGCCTATTGATTGATTTGTGTCTCTGAAGTCCTACAAGCATAATTTGCGTGCTTTAGAAATTAGGTGCTTCCAAGTCTTACAGTGCAGAAATCAGAGCCCTACTTGGCTCCGTCAGTAAAAACTGAAACTTCAGAACATTAGTTTCCAAAATATCACTAGTCCACATGTGTTGGAACCGCTGCCAGACAAACTCGTTTCAGAGGGTCATTGTGTCCTCAGGGCTTCTCTCAGCCCACGGGCAGGAAGTTACCCACTTTTTGAGTTGTTCCTGGGAGACTGGCTGCAAAATGACTGTCAGAGTGGTGAAAGTATTCCTGAAAGCAACCCCGAAACCTGCTTGCTCCTCTGCCTTTTGCACAAGGAAGCAATACATGATCGATGTGCTTTTGTTTTTACAATGGCACTGCTATGCTTTGCATGTGTGCAGCACTTCATTCTAATGATCTTGAAGTGCAGCATAGATTCTGGTAACTGTGTGAGGGTTTGTACCCTCCTCACAATGAAACTTGGAGAGTTACATGTGGTCATATGCAGCTTGATCACTGAAATAGGAATAGTGTGTTGTTTGCTATTGTTTTCAGCAGCAACAGGCTGTGGCTCAGAGTGAATCACTTGGGAGGCTGAGGAACATCCCCCAGAGCTCCTGACTCATGGCCCCATGTGCCTCACCACAACAGGGTCGTGTCCCAGCTCAGAAAACGCAATGACCATTGCAAAAGTTGTCCTGTGCAAGGAGCACAAAACCATTCATGCTTGCAGATTCTAAAGGTGCAAGTTTGCATCATAAGAGCCTTTGTGTTTGCTGTTTCTCGCCCTTCCCTGCTCATACCTTGAGCCCTGTTCTCCTGATTATGTGTGCAGTGCTGTGCATGGCCTTTAGGTAGAGTTGGAACTGAAGTCTTGAATAACCAATAATGATCAAGCAGGTAAACAGCACAGACTAAATTTAAGTAAGTGTTGTGTATAAATACATAATAATTATTTGCTCTTGGTTGTGTTCTAGGAAAAAGAAAGAGGGGTCTGTGTTTTCTCCAGTAAAAAATGTGTGGTTGTCAGCACTAGAAGGGTTTCAAACCCATGTTATCTTCAGGCTGTATGATGGTGTTAGTGTTAAGCTTTGCAGTTGCATGTGAATTTCAGTGCTGCAAAGGTTTAAGGTATTTTGCTTGTTCCTTCTTAATTTTCATCGATAAATAGCAGTGGTGAAACATACAATGGGAGAGAGGAATGCTAGGGGTTTCCCTGCTAAGCCAATTTTGGTTTTAATAACTTGTTCTCTTCACGGTGATCTGTAACTGTAATCACAGAAGTGGTTAGAAGATCTGATCCAAAACTTGGCAAGAGTTCCAATTTCTGTTTTGGATAAGGATGTAATATGTAGTTCCATTTATATCCCCCTTCTTAACTGTAAAATACTCAGGGTATTTTGTCACTGAAATGTTCTTTATATGATGTCATCATTGTGTAACTGTTCTGCATGATAGAGTATACAGTGAGCAGAAGACATGATAAAACTTGAAACTTAAAACCATAAGCAAACCAAATACACTGATTTACACTTGTGGGGTCAAGCAGAGAGTGTGCTGGAGCATGGTGGATGTCAGGAGGGCATGCTGGACCTCTGGTGTTGGGTGCATGAAGTGGGGAGCGGGGAAGCTGCTGCTGCTGGGACTGGATGAGCCTTGCCTTGCGATGCAGAAACACCCCTACCGTCCCACACTGGAAGCCCTTTCCCTGCCTCCCGGAGAACCAATGCCACGTACCTTGTGACAATTCTGTGGCTTCTCCCATGTGGCTGTTGGGTTGAAGGTAGCAAGGGCATTTTGTAGCTGAAAAGTGAGCAGGTCCAAGCAAGGAAGGAGTTGCATTGTTTCAGTGGAAGAGTTGTTGGTTTGTGGTTTTTTTTTGTTTGTTTGTTTTTTTTAATGCAGGTTACCTTGTCTCAGTTTTTTCAGGTTGTGTCACTAACCCATGCTTTCTTTCATCCTTAACAGCATGAGCTTTGACTTAATTTTCTGAGTGGATTGATCAAGTGGGCGTCAGTCACTGTGAGTCTCCAGGTTGCCCCCAAGAGCTGCTCAGTACAGGGACATACAACAGGGAAAGCTCAGAAGTTTGTTCTCTTCAGGGGAGCAGGACAGGTGAGTACACATTGACAAATGAGCAGTAGGTTTGGCATGCTGCCAGACCACTATTTCTCAGTAGAGTTCCCCTGTAATGGGAGCAGGTTCTAGTCGAAATATGAAAGAGGAAGGTGAGAAAGAAGTGAGGTAAGAGAGTATGAAACGCCAGAACTGTGAGAAGGTGTAACATTAGAGGAAAAACTTATGAAATTATGTGGGGAAAAGAGATGTGTCTAAAAATGCTGCTGAAAGCATTTTGCGGCATGCTGTGAGAGAGTACTGCGTCTTTTGGGCTCAGCCTTCTTTCCAGAACAGCATCATTCTGTGCATGTTCTTCATCTGAACTCTTTTCCTACTGTTGCTATTCTATTTAAACAGTGATCTCATATTCAGAGTGTGCTTTTATTGCACAAGATAAGTCATGGTGAACAATTAGGTATTTCAAACACTAAACTTAGGTAGATTAGGCATTTCAAATATTAAAGTGGGGAAAAAGCACAGGGAACAAAAGTGTGATAATCATCAGTTAATTTAAAAAGATGTAAATGTGTTCACCTATGATTGACTGATTAGTCAAAGACACATAAGAGTTTCATTCATAAACCCAGTTTTGCCCATGGAAATACCTTCTATTTAGGTGAAGAACATGCTTTCGTCTCTTTCCTTTGGGACTGCTGCCCAGGCTCTGTGTGTGTGTGTTGCTCAGAAAGGAAAAATAATCTCTTTGTAAGGGACCCACGCTTTGCCCCACACCAATGCCTTTTGTGCAGGAAGGCATCTACTGCAATTGCCTGGGGAAGTTTTATGCATTGAGTGCATATTACAGAGAACTCTGTGAAAGGGTGGTGGGGGGAGAGAAATCCTTGTTTCCTTTTGTGTTCTTAAAATAGAAGGGAAAACAAAGGTGGTGTGTTTTTTTCAAGGTGTTCTGCTGACATCCTGTAAACCAAGAGAGCAAACCTCAGCTTGGCTGGGATCCCCATCCATTGGCATACTAGATTCTTAAATGCAGAGGTGCTGAGCTGAAGGAGGAATCATGGAGATTTCTTACCAGGTGGAAGATGTTTATTGGCTTCTAGAGAGTGTATTGCTGCCTGGGCTGTGCAGGGTATGAGATGTGACGTAGGCCTAGGTGCAGAGGATGTGTGAAGGATCACACCTTAATTTGTGAAGTGTAGAAATTGTTGCCTGCTTGAGAAACCAGAGGGATTATGTGTAATAGGAAGTATGGGATGGGCTGTTGAGGGACATCCGAAAGAGGAGTTGAGGATTCTGCTCTGTACTTCAGCTAAAGCTGTGCAAATATTGTCAATGTGTGTGTGCTGCTATCCTGCCTTTTTGGGAGTGGAAGGAATCTGCAAGAGTTAATGTTTTCCTGAGATTTCTCTCTTATGGGTATACTGAAATATGCGGGAAGCTTTGTTTTTTGTTTTCTGGTTGGGGTTTTTTGTGTGTGTGTGTGTTTTCTCAGAAAGCAATATTTCTTCTCTAACCTCAACCCTGAAGAGCAGCTGGGGGGAGGCAGGGGAGGGTACCGTAGTTTGGTTCTGTACCGTTTGGACTCTTTGAATTCATTAGCTTGGGAGCCCCCACAAATGCCTCAGGCCGTGTACCTACTCGTGCACCCAACTTGGGAGAATCTTTTACTGCTACTGCATGCATTAGCCTTCATTAATACAATTAGCATAATAGCGATTAGGATTCATTATTCCCTACAAAAAGATAAAGCCAGTAATACATATCTCAGAATCAAATTCCTCAGCGCCTTGTCTTGGGATTACTTTATTTTGGAGTTGTTTGCTCTTTATATCCTTCCATCTCCTAGAAAAAAGAAAGCCACTTAATTGTAAAACTGTTTGGGTCAAAGAAATGTGCTGAGATGATCTTTCACGCATGCTAAATAGGTGAATTGATCTATGGGACCCACACAGCTCAGCCAGCCACTCAACAGTCAAAACTGCAAACTTCATCTTCTTCAAGCACAAAAGCTACTTAGTTTCCCCACGTTGAAGACTTTTTATAATAGCAATAAGACAACTCTAGAGAGAACCATCTAATATTAACTCCAGGGAGTAATCATCTAATCACAATCTGGGGGTGATTTGAAGCACTCATCTGGACCAAATGCCTCACAACACCCCAGGAGTGGTTTTATTGCATGATAGCAGTACCCCATTGAGCCTTATTGCTTAATTAAAAACAAATTCCCAAGTAATTTTTTTGCCTTTCCATAAAAACACAGTAGTACATAGCATGTATAAAACATCCATTAAATGATGGTAGATGCAAATTTACATTGTGAGATACAATCCGTTTCTTTACCACTTGGGGTTGAAGTTAAATGTAAAACCATTTCCTATAATCTGTGCACTGCTGTGTTTAGAGAGGAATAAATATGAGAAAGAGAGGTTCATTGTAGGATGCCTTGTTTTTATTAAGGGATATGTTTGGTCTCCTTACAGAGGAGTTCAAATTCTCGTCCATCTTGCAGATACAATAGCCAATCAACAGGGTGGCCTTTTCTGCTTCCTCCTGGAGATTTCCTCACCTTGCTGTCATTTCAGTGCAGGCCTTCAATAGGAACCCTGTATTTCTATCTGGGATTTCCATTTCTGTCTGAGCAGAGAGAGCATGAACAGTGCAGGTGATGTATTTGGGGTACATCTAGCATATAAAACAAGCGTTGCCCAGGTGTCCTTTGTGGGTTTTGTAGTCTAATGTGGATTAAGCCTGGTGGATGCACAGTACAGCTGCTTTTGGTGGTTTTGCCACAGAGCTGACCTCTGTCTGCACTGGCTGCATGGCTGAGATGAATCCATCTCCTGCAGTTTGACTGGGACCACTGCTACAGCTGTGGCTGCTCTGCAAGGGACTGAGATTGCGGATGGGAAGAATATGAAAGTCCTTTTTGTTCATGTTGAGGCATGCCTCAGCATCCCAATCCACAGCTCCCTTTCACCTTTACACAGAGTGCTTTCATAGCTCCAAAGTGATTCCCAGATGTAGTGCTCCCCTGAGGACTTTGAGTATTGTTCCTATATTACAGGCAAAGGAAGTAAATCCAAGTTTTTAAGTGATTGTCCAAAAATCATACAGGGAGTGCCAGAAACACTACTCAGAAATCCTGGCAGCCAAAGCTGTAATTGGGCTTTTGGCCACAGCACAGAAGGAAATGGAGGGGGTCTGACATTTTCTTCAGATTAGTTGCTTGGGGTGCCTTAAATTAGTTGGTGGAGATAAGCTTGCAAGTACAACTTTTTTTACATAAAAGCTGAGAGTTAGTAGTAACTATTACCCTAGTTGTTCCACATGCCTTCTTGTGGTACCTACAAGCTCTGGATAGAGGGTGTCACTTGCGCCAATCTCACCCGCTGTGGACTGCATTCAGTGTTGCACACACCCTTCTGTTTTTCCCCATCAAGAGATGGTTCCCCAAGGACTGGCAGGACCTGAAGCCCCATGTGAATATCTACTGCTGATAGCAGGCTGCAGCATTCAGGGTTATAGAGGCAGCACACTTTGTCCCATATTTAGATTTTGTAGAAAGTAAATGATTTTTTGTTTGGTGAACCACTTTGAATGCTTTGCTGACTTTATTTTTCATGTCCTGTTAGAGATGTCTTAAGTGTTGTGGTGGAGGATTTGTTATAAAGAGGTTACAGTACTGTACTAAGGAAATGAATGAGAGTAAAACTAGTCACCTCGTGCTGCTGCCTGAGATCAGCCTGAAAGAGTGGCAAAAAGAATAATTAAGTCTGTGTATTTAAAACAGTTCTGTAGTAACTTGAGGCATTGCCAGGTCAGGAAAGGACATGAAAGGACCTGACAGTGTTCTTGAACAATAAACATTTTTACCTGAAAGATCTTTGCTGGCTTTATTAGGAATGTCATTATCTTGCTTTGATCTGACTCTCTAGGACTGGCTGCTCATATAGCTGACACAGAGCAAGTAGCCAACAAAGGAAAGCCCTAATAGGCTTTAATGCCTTTAGTGAAGAGTATCTCTTCCCCTCAGATGTATGTCATTTTATAAAGGCTCTTTTCATCTTAATGTATCATGGAGATGGCTGTATGCAGTGGGACAAGCACACACTCTGTTGGCTAAGGGGCAGGGTTTAACAGACTTGCTGTCAGACTTGACCAGCCCTGTCCCACCACTCAGCGTGGAGCTTTGGGAAGGGGGGTGGGGGCAGCTATGCTCCTTGCCTGCCCTGCCTGTAAGAGCAGCTGCCACTGGCACTGCTGCAGCCTGGATGAATCTGTGGGGCAGTGAGTGAGAGCTGCCCCAGAACAGGGCCTGAGGGAGCAGCCATGGTATGGGTGTTGTGTTTGGGTTTGTTGTGTGTTTGTTTTTTTTTTTTTTTTTTTTTTGGCCAGTAGGTTTTGAAGCAGAACAGGGGGTTTATTGGCCTTCAACTGAGTGAGAAAAAATGGCTGTGCCCTACCTTGTGGCAACTGGTTGTGCTGGGCAGCAGTGTACTGCTGGGGTGAGCAAAGGCATCCCTCAGCCATATCAAATGTGTGGCTTACTCTGAGGGACTGCAGCAGTGCTAAGGGTATAAAGAGTATAAACCTAGCCTATTCTCTCATCAGAGCACATATTTTTAAGCTTTAGGACACAGTAAACATGATATATCTACATTTATTAGGCCTTTTAACAAGATGAAGTAAGAGTCTTATGTTGATAGTTCTGGGACATAAATTACTTTAAGAGTATATCCTTTCATGAAGGAAATGAAAAGTGTTATATTTCAGTAGTTGGAAATGCCTGGCTTAGTTTGGTTCTGTTTCCTGATTTCGTTTTGACATGGTAGGCAATTTACAAAACATTTGCAGTAAGGAAGACTCAGTTGTTATGGAAACATTTGAGAAAGGCAACTGACATAGGGTAAGGCATGCACTGAATTAGCAGAACACATAGATGCAGTAAAAAGGCAAGTTCATGTAAGGTAAGGGAGCGGTTTCTCGGCACTGTCTGCTTCACGGGTGTTTTTTCTGTTAGAACGGGAAAAAAAAAAAAAAAACAACAAACAAACCAAACCACCCAGCTTTAAAACTGTGAGCGTGTGGCTCCATCTTCTGGTACTAAAGCAAAATGTGTTGCTCTGGGCATAGAAGGAGGTGAGATTTCTATAGCATTTTTATGTTAGTTGCAGCAAAAGCAACAACAAAGGCAACAGCAACAATAATAAATTAAAATACCTGTGCCTCAGACCCAAGCCACAAGTTATTAATGTGGTTTTCCTGAAGCTACAAACCATTCTGTTGCATGGGAAGAAAACTGTCTTTTAAAACATTCTCGTAAGTGTGTAGCCCAAAAGTGGCTTGTCTTCCAAAGCACAACACTGCTCTCCTACATGAAAATAATGTTTGACCAGAACATGGACTGTACCAGCAAAGCCTGATGCCTGTGTAGGTGCTAATACTGTCTCCTGCTTGTAGCTGTAGGATGTTTTTCTTTGTTTCCCCCTCCCCAACAATATCTTTGGCAAAGTAGCTAAAATTCATGATTCGTCTTCACGGAAACACTAGCTGGGTAGAAATAGGAATGAACAGTCCTTTCAGGTAGACTGCCAGAAGTCAAAAGAAAATAAAGCTGTTTTATCACTTCACCAAACAGTGAATGTTGTTACATTGCATATTGCGCATGCTTAATTGAGCTTGATTACTCAATCTGTTCACCTTAGTAACTCATTTTGTTTTAAATAGAAGTAATTGTTCAAAACCAGAAGATGTTATCATTCTCTAGGTAAGCCTTCGGTTTTCTAAGTAATTTTAAGGAATTGCCCCAACTTTGTTGTTTTAAAAAACAACACCACAACAAACCAGAAACAAAGGTAATTATCTTAATGCAGTGCTGCCCTAAAGCTGTTCTCGTGAGTCATTGCAAAAAGGAGGTATTGTGCTGCAAATGCAAAATTAAAAATATGGATCATGTGTTTTACTTATTTTTACTTCCATGTAGGCATTTAAGTAGTCTCTTTTTTCCCTGGATATCAGCCTAGGATATAAGGGACCCTGTATTCTTTGTATGAAGCATTAGTTTTCAGTTGAAACTACTGCATGACAGAACTGTGAGAATGAAGGTGAGGGAACATAAATTTAATGGCCCCACTGCTTCTGCCTGTACTTGTGCCACTCTAACACACGTGGTGAGTTATTTGCATGCAGCACTTACCTGTGGGGAGGGTTGTGGGAGACCTGTTTGGAAAGAGTGCATTTGTGTCAATCCAGCTCCTGTATGGCAGGAAATCACTTCACAAAAATCATCCCTCAACTAAGCAGGAGCCGGGGTTTCTCATCATGGCCTCAGCAGCAAGGCTGTGGATCAAAACCAGAGGTAAAACGAGCCTTTACTCTTCTGTGTGGGGGCCCCACACAGAGGGGAGCATTTTAAATGGCCACAGGCTATGTTGATATAATAAGATCACATTCTCTATGGCTTGTATTTAGCATTTCTAACCTGTCCCTCAGCCAGAGTGTATTGGACTTCCCCTTGGCACTACCTGAGGTTTTCTCTTGAGGCTGCCTCCAATTCCTATGATCCTCCCCTCCCCATATTTAACCTTCAGCTTCATCCTGTTTCACTTCATTGGCAATTCCAAGCTTTGATTTTTAGTGTCTGTGGTGCTCTCCATATCCTGTGGATTATTCTAAAGGGATCTACTCACCTTTCTGAAAGATGTCACAAGGGTAGCACCTTTCACCAACACTAACGGTAAATAAATACTACAGACCTCTTTTATTATGAAGTACAGACCCACAGCAAATCCTGCCCGGAGTGTGTTTGATAAATCAGATCTTTTGCAGACATCTGGAGATTGTGTTTGCAAATCCCCAGCCAGCTTGTTTTGTAGTCATTGTTACCATAATTCAGGTTAATGTTGTTGCCACTTTTTACTTGCTAAAACACATGTGCTGCTTTATTGCTGAAAAAAGTGGCTGCCTTGGAACAGAAGTTCTTTTAAAACCCTTCTTGGAAATTTGCTGCTTGGAGAAACAAATGTCAAATCAATTGTCCTAGCTCCAAACCGCCATTCTGAAAATGCAGCTGTGAAAAGTGATTACTTGGGTACTGTGATGGGGGGAGCACGTAAGAATCTGCATTGAGAATTATGTAGCAATAGAGACCTAAAATAAAAAGTGGCACAAGTAAACTTTTAGCTTTTCCTGCAAAGATTTGGTTAAAAAATACTAGATCCCAAGTGAGAATGCTCATGCTAAGTTTTAAATCTCATTTGAATTTTTATAGCTGTTATAATCTCTGATATATAACCTTGGAAATAGGGTCTTGTAACAGAAATGCCGAGTCCCTTGACTATTGCCTTGCAAAAAAGAGTTGCTGTAATAGGCTACAAGTCTGAGACAAGTTTGCAAGGCTGGCTTATGTCTGCATATCGTCACTCAAATGGGTCTAAGCTGGGCTCTTCATATTATTTGAGGGTATTTGTGTGGATGTGATCAGCCATATGCAGCTGTTCCATTAATGTCAGCCTTCTAAGTATAACAGGCACAATCCAATATATACTTATCCACTGAAATGTTGCCACAGGGAGAAGCTTGGAGCTTGGACATGCTGTCAGGAAAAGTAAAGAAGAGCTTATTTTCTTTTTTTTCTGTCCTTATTCTTCTATATTTCTGTGCAGAAGAAATGGAAGCTCCCAAGGAGCCTGGGCTGCAGAAGGATTCCACGTGCCAGTGCTCTTTTCCCTCTCATTATCATACGCTTGCAATCAAACTCTAATTTTTGAAATAAAAAACCGGCAGGATTCTTTATTGGGACTATTAAACCTTCAATCTTCATTATTTAGAATGGCTACTTACCTTTTACTCAATGAAGCCATAATGCAACTGCTCCTATAAAAACTATCGAAATGGCTACTGTGGCAGTGAGTAGATTTTCCTCCGTGTAAAATAATCCTCTGTGAGTGTGACATAACTATCATTTACATTAATTAGGCAGCCATATAATGGGGTGTTCAATAGCTATTACATCATTTAAATTCTTCAATGAGCACCTCAGCCGCCCAAGAACTATCCAGCCGAACATTTCCAAGTCCATAATTTTGAAATAATCCTTTAGAGGAAGAATATGCATGGCAGAGTGTTGCAGACAATTTCACTGAAAAAAAAGAATCATTTTATTCAGATTTATGGGATTATTTTAACACTTACAGAAGTGCACAATCCTATTTTTCCTGTCCCTCCCAGAATAACGGTGCCATTAAGTGGAGTCCGTTTTGGGGCTGATGCTGTGTGCACACTAGAGGATGGCCAAGGAGCTTGCAGCTGGAGGTCTCTGTTGGCCACTGGAATCACATACACAGCAAGCATGTTTCCCTAAACATTCTGTTACAAGCCTGGGGCCCCAGAGCCATGTGGCTCAGCTGAGAAGCCCTGACTTACAGACAAGTGAGTGCAGTCATGTTTGAGGTTTTGTTTTTGAAATCTTAACTTTTGCTTTTAACAAATATATGAGGACTTTAGCATTTATATTCAATTTTGGTTATTGATTTAGAATTTGTGAGGTCAAGCCAAAGCCCTTTGGTATTACTGGTAATATCATACTTCCCAGAAACTATTATATGAACATTATAATTAATGTTCTAACTATATTATTATATATTTTTGTATATTTTAAGATTAGTGTCTCAGTCAAAAGTATGAGCGTATGTCACAAGGCTAGGAGCTCATTCTGAGAACTGAAAGAAATAAGGCTGAATTTATTAACTCATACACCAGGAAGAGATTTCTATTAACAGGCCTGTACTGCAAATCTTCAACATGCTGTTCAGCTGCCTATAAAAGGTGATGGTTACTAGAAGATTGGTCAGTGCCTGAAAGGATATGAAAATAACATGTTTTAAATCAGTGTTATTTGGCAATACTTAGGTGCTATGGGAATAATTCCCAGCAGAATGAAAAAAAGTAATAGCCTACAAATAGGCTGGGGAGCAGGGCAGGATAGACTGTAAAGTTTAGGTTGTTCGTTTTCCTTCAGCGTCCTGGTTTGAAGCTATCAGTTATGTTACTTTAGTCAATTGTATACTCATTTTTTTTTTCTTAATGGTATGATACTGTACCTTATCTGACTAATACAATAATAGAAAGCACCAGAGAGCTCTCTTAATAGGGAGAGCTCTTAATTCAGTATTAAATGTTGCTGGGTTCTGTATTTTTCTGTAATCCCTATCCAACAGGCAGAGTGTGCAGAGGTAGGTGTCAAAACCTGTCTGTAGGTAGAGCGCCAGGTACTGTTTGTTCTGCAGCCCAGGAGGGTTGTTTGCCAGATATAACTGCTCCTCTCAGTAGCAGTGGATGCTTGATCCTCTATTTTTCATATTTGCTTGTTAATTTGATTAAACCAGTACACTGAGGGAGATTTCTGCCTTACCAAAAGAATACATTTTCATCACACGCTGTAGGGAAGGTGACTCAGAACTGGAGTTAGTTACCATAGGAATGACAACATTAAGGAATGGGAGTGCAAGACAAAGGTGTGTCAAACCTCTGTGAAGTTCCATGGAATTGGCAATTGTTGATGTATAATTTGACCTGGTATGTAGGACCATGGTCTGGTGAATGTTGTAGCATGAAAAGCTTTGTAAATCCAGTTTTTGTTTGTCTAACAAGATGAACAAAGGTAAGCATTTGTTATATAGGTCAACTAATGGACTTTACTCACCAAGGCCCTACATGCTAACAAGCTCATCTTGGGTGCAAGAAGGCAGTACAGCTGGGTTAAGAGGCACAGCTGACAACAGTTAGTCTTTCAAAGTACCCAGGTGTTTTCTATATCAAGAGAGCTTGTTTGGAGTTTTGGTGTTGCCAGAGAGGCCAGCTGGGCATTTGCCTCAGCTGTGATGGTGCAGGAGACTGGCTGGATATATCTGTTCTGGCTATTGGGGACCTTCTATCCTGCTGCTACTGCTCAAAACACACATAGTGTGTAGGCTGAAGAAGACAGAGCTGTTGGAGCCAGAAAGGAGAGCTCATGGATTGCTGAAGCCTTGTACTTGCATCATCTATGGTAAGGTCACTGCAGAGGCAAAGGGAGATTAATTAGGAAATTAATTGTAGTGTGTGCTGAGGGAGGAGTATGGACTATGGACAGTAGGAGCTAGAAATTAGCCACCCAGTGGTCTTCAGTGTGAAGGTGTCACTGTAGCAGGAATGATAAGGTGACCAGAACTTTTTGTTGGTGAGAAAACCTGTCTGTGTGTGGTCTGGGGACTTGTAACTGGGGAATAGGCTTCTGTGACTGCTCTGGTAAGGGGCTGGGGAATTGTCCTATTTAGATAAAAGCTGCCATCGTGGTTTTGAGAAGACACTGCTGCTGTTCCCTGAAAATATGCTGCTGATGCAGAGGAGCAAGATGGTGCCTCGGGTTTAATGCAGTACAGTGGGTCCTGCCTGACATCACAGCTGTGTTTTAAGTGAATTTTAAAAGGACTAGAAGGAAGTGTAGAAAAAAAATAAGCGAACTGTTCTGGTTATATGAGACAGAGGATGCTATTTAAGAAAGGAGTTATAAGTAAAGATGTAAGTTATTTGGTGGCAAACTTGTCAGTAGCTCTGCGGTGTGTGCTGGTTCTTTGGCACATGCACACCAACAGAAACACTGGGCAGAATGTGGGCCTGGGCTGCTGTAAGAGCTCTGTCACAAGCTCAGCATTTCCCAGTCATGCTGTTGAATACCCAAGGACAGCATTTTCCTTGGAAAGTGAAAAATGGTGATAATTTTTAGATCGTATGCTGTGGCTTTTGTTCAGTTTTCAAGGGCTGTTTCATATTTATTTGTAGAATGTTAAAGGTTACCTCTGAATCTTTTCTAAAAGCTTTATAACTCTGAGAATTAAAGAAAAAGTGCCGATGTGGGGAAGGACCAATAGCCCGCAGGGGGTTAGTGTGTGACACATGCAGTCTGTAGCAAAATTGGAGGAACTTTTTCCCTAGAATAGTGGAAGCCTGCAGATGATGCACAGAATTACTAGTGTCATGCCGGTGAATACCTGCAGCTTTTCTCTGCAAGATTTGTTTCCCCTATCAAACTGATTCTCCTTCCCTTTGTTATTCAGTCTGAACTCCCAACTCACTCTGTTTTTTCTTCTGTACTTTTTCTCACCCCGTGCCATTTGTTGGGTCTCTTTCTATTAGGAAACACCACAAATGTTTCTAGTCAAGGTTTCTAAACCTAGGATTTGCAAATTATAGTGAAAATAGCTAAGCCAAGCCAGGTTTGCCTACCTTTTATGTACACACCTTAGAACAAGAAGCTTCCTTTTCCAGATCATAGCAGCCTGGCATAGCCATATCCTGTCCTTTTCTTTTGCAGTTCAATAGGGGCGTTGTTCTAGTAAGAAGTACTAGTCGCCCTTGTGGGGACTTCTCCTTTGTGAAATGCAGCTGCTTATTAAAGACTATGTGTTACTGTTCCAAATTATTTTAAGGTTTGTTTAACAAGAGTTCCTTGGTCAAAGGTTGCAAAAGGCTTAGAAATTATTTCAAACCTCTTGCATTGACACACGTCCTCCCAGATCTGAAATACTAAAGTGGACAAAGAGAGTCTGCCAGATGGATGAACTTGTCCAAGGCTTCAGAATTCATTAAGAAAAGGCTCTGGTCCAGACCAGAATTTTATGCTCTTTCTTATGCTTCTCTAAAGCATTGGGTGGCTTGAATATGTGGAGTTGAAGTCAGCTACGTGATGCTGTGATTTCATTGATTTAATATGAATTTCCCAGGAGGGTTTTGGGGGTTTCCATTGTATTGCTGTATAATCCATCTTTCAGACGAAGTATGAAAAAAGCCTCAAATAGAAAATTCTGTGTGCTTTCTTGGATGTGATTTGGCTTTAATTTAAAACATTTCCTACAATGAATTATTCTGAGGTTTCAAAAAATTATGGGGGTGTTTTGTTTGTTTTCCCATTCTTGCTTAAATGTTCAAAATTCAGTAACTGTATTTTTACAATTGTTTCTGTTCAAAATGGTTATAAATATATGTGTCTGTACATATTATATATACATAGTAATAGGAAAGCAGAAATGTGTAATGCAGTGAGACTGTATATTGTTCGTTGTTCTTTATTGCCTGGTTAGCCTTTTCTTTGATGAGAGTTCAGGTATAAAACTCATAATGAAAAACATGGTTCTGCTGTATGCAATTCAGTATTGAACATTTGAAGGAAGAAGTATATTAGAGATAGTTGTGATTAGTTCTCCAATTTTCTAATATTAAACCTTTACGTATTTACTGTCTCAGCTAATGAAGAGATGGGGAATTGTCATGAATCAGCAGGGAAGGATTGGTGAGCAGTTATTTTCATGTTACCCGGTTTGTAAGGAAGTTCCTTCACAAGCAATAGGGAGTTTAATGTGTTCTAGTGAAAGATGAACACAGAGCTGCGCTCTGGAGAAAGTGGATGGGGTGGGGGTTTGGTTCAAGGAGCTGATGGGTATGTGGTGATACCAATGGTCTGTGGGAGTGATTTAACTTAAGTAATTTATGGGGGTTGCTTGGAACACCTCACCGAGTCATTACAAAACGGCCTCTTCAGGTGATTTACCAACTGCGGTAAAGGCATCTTGAATGTGTTGGCTGTTCAGCCGTCTTGTTATTCTTCATTTGTCATCTGTCTTTATGTGCTACTAGCATGTGATTACCTTGAGGAGATGTTTGAACATCTCTTCAGCACTCTTCACTGTAAATAATGAATGCCTTGCTATTATTCATCAAAAAGGACTGTTAGGCAGCGTTTGTCTTTTTCGGTTGCTGAAATAGTTTCAAACATGGAAATGCCAGTAGCTATGGGAAGCTGTATCATGTTCATCTATGTGTCCATATGGCAGAATATGGTATGTCCTTCACAGCACAATGAAACATGATTGTGCCTAATTCCAATTTGTATGGCACTCCCATTAATGATGTCTATTTAAGACATCCATTAAAGGCTCTTAATGTTAATTAATCGGACTATGCCAATAAAGTTCTATTAGCTTCCCCCTATTAATTTAATATTATAGGCATTTAACAGATGTCTTAATTAGATATTACACTGAAGGCTATGAGCAAAATTAAAATTAGGTCGTTGTCCTGAAAGGAAAGTTTCTGCTATGATTTATGCTTTCTACCACTTTGTTTGTTTTTCCTTCTGACCTCTCACAGGAAACAAAGGGATTTAATTTCAGAGAACGTTGAGAGGAGTAATGAGTACTAGGTAGAATAATGACTCGGGTCTAACAACTCTAACACATCTTATTCTTGCTTCACAGATACAAATTCATTGAAAAAAGCATCTACTCTTTGGCACTTTCAGGTGTGCTTATCTTTATTTTCAAAAGCTTTCCCAGTGTTTCTTTCTCCTAGTTTCTCATTGGTGTGAGATGAATGTATTTCCCTGTCTAAAATACACATCTCCAGCAAAACCACTGTCTGTTTTCTCTATCTCAAGGGCAGTACTTCATAAAATTGCAACAAAGATTTATTTCTGTACCAACTGCTCTATTTCCTGACTTCAAAGCAGGCAGAGCAGCAGTCTGTTCTTGAAAACTGGTATTGCCTGTGCTGTGATTTCAACTGGTCAGTCTGGTTCAGTGATGCTGCATCTGGTCTGTGTCTGAAGGATTGTGCCGGAGAGATGCAGCTCTCCTGTAACCTCATAGCAATAGGTCCAGAAAGGAAGTAGGAGCTCTGGAGACCAACTGACAGAGGGCTGACTGGCACAGTTAGTGTTTTCATGGGACAGGGTTGGAGGTGGTGATGACCTTCAGCTTTCTCGTGGCAGGTAAATGACTTGTGTGCCCCACAGTGCAGTTAAGATCTCTAGCTGCAGCTGTCCTCCTAACTCCAGTTACTAGGCTTTGGTGTGTAGTGTACGTGAGAGAACGGCTACGTTCTCTTTAAAGAAATGACCCTGGTTGGCTACAAGCACTTGAATGATGGCAGGGAAAATCTCCTCTTCCTAGATACAGGCCTTTGATCCTGAAATTGACTTAATAATTTACAGTGAAAGCTTCTGAAAGCTACCTCTATAATAAAAACACCATAGATGCTCTTTTATAATAGAAAAATGTTGAGTGATCTAAATACAGTGGTCACTATCACCACTCAAGCAAGGCAAACCTGCCTAGCTGATGAGAGATTGTAATCTGGGCAGTCAAAAAAGCACCCTTGAAGTATATAGTAAAAAAAATTACGACAAAAGGAGATAAAGGGTTTAAACACTCGAAGCTTCGTCACAAGTGGTGCTGTGTTAAGGGTCGTTGGTGAGTTTAGAAGACTTAGGCTATGAAACTACCTGACTTCTTGTGTTTCACTGATGCAGTGGTCACAAACAAGTGATATAAACCAAGTGCCATCCACACGAACCTTTTTTAAAATTGTGTAATGTGTATATTTTAATCAGAATAAAAGTATTTTTTAGGGTGTAGAACATAGATACCACCTCTAAATATATACAAAAATAGGCCAGAGTATAGCCCTGTGAATAGAGGTTAAATATTCAGAAAGCAATTTTTTGGGTAATTTAAGTACGAGATTGAATGGGGGTCATTTCCATCTTTGAATTTCTAGCTTCAAGTGCTTCACTGTTATGTGATGTGTTGTGTTCCCTGCACTTTGGCATGATACATATTTACTAATATAGACATATCTGTTTTAATATTAAAGTAGTACGTTATTGGTAAGCAAATAGCTTGCAGGGCTGCATTACGTGTTTAGTATGTTTGTATTTTCACACATACACATGTTGTCTGTAACTATTAACCACAGGGAAGGAGATATTAAAGGTGAAACATATCAGTTGAAACAACTTGCATACGCTTGGACCAGGCAAAGATGTTGATGTTGGCCCAGGAACAATGATTATAAAAGAGCAGTTATCATCACCTAGTCTCGTTATAAGCATATAATAGGCAGATAAAGCCCAATTTATACACAAGGCAACAATAACATTTATCACAGAGTTACAAGATACGATTTTCATTGGGCAAATTTATAAGTTGAAACAGAAGTTGGATAATCAATACCAATCATATAAGTGATAAAAGCCTGAATGTTATGTACAAATAACAAAACAGATACAACATACTCCCAACAGTCTGAGAGACTGCTTTAAAGACAACAGATACTAGTCAGTCTTCAGTAAGAAGAAATGCTTTAGAAATATTTCACATAGCTCTTCCATTTTCAATCTGCCAGAAAACCTGGTCTTTAGACTGCAGGAAAACAGCAGGCGTTTCCGTTAATACTTATGATTTTCCATGAAATCATAGGTCAATAGTTCCTTTCAACTTGAACTTTTTTGCAGATCGCTCACTTGCTCTAAGCTGGAACTTGCTTCCATAGATGTAGGAAATGAATCCATCAATCTCCAAGCTAAATACATTGTTAAGTTTGGGAACAACTGAAAATGCAAAAGGAATGGAATTAACAAAAATGGACTAACGTAAATCCCCATTATGAAAATATACTGATGTACCAGGGTATATTATTCACATGTAGACTTGAGGTTTGCCACATTTCAAGGTTTTTATGCTTTAGCAAGAGAAGAAAAACAGCCAAAACTTCTAAATTTTAAACTGGAATTACTGAAGTTAGTCCTCTTTCAGGAGCATGCTGTAAGTGTTGCAGAGAACATCTAATGTGAATCAAATGAATGAGCCATGTGCAATTATCCCATTGGGTTCCTTGGATTTTTTTTTTTTTTTTTTAATTGCTCATTTCTAGTGAGATACTTTTTTGGTAAGATATTGGGCTGTTATGTGGTCAGTAAAGACATTGACTTCTGCCACTCCATGCAAAGAAATAAAAGCACTGATATAAAACAATGTACTCAGAGGTGTAAGATGAATAGTGTGTTTTAAGAAATTTCTGATTATTCAAGTTGCACTGAAAAAATTATCTTATATACCTTTTAATTTGTCCTCTTTAGTGATAATTTTGAAGACATGTTTAAATTCTTGTAGAATGATTCCTGTTATCCCAACGTAAGAGGGGCACTTTGATTTTGTGACTGAAAGAACAGAAGTACATATGTATTAGAAAATTTCAGATTCAGACAGTTTATTTGCTCTTCTACAGTTGCCTCATGATTTTAAAAACTGGTTTGCAATATTCTGAAAGAATGCAATTACAGTAATCGCTGGTAAAACTTGCAGTTAATCTTTGCAACTAACAACATGATTTTCAAGAGCAGTTGACAAGTAATTAGCATTGCTAAGTAGAGAAAGAATTCATTAATGTATGATCTCAACTGTGTGATTCTAGAGTTAATGAAACTGAAAGGAATTTAAAAATAAGCACCTGGAATATAGGAGTGTCTACTGATCTCCAGATGAATGTGTAAAAGAAAACAAACAATACCTGTAACAATAGCTCCATGGAGATCAGCTTTTAGCAGTTTGCCCTGAATCATATGTGGTTGCCTTGAAGAAGAGGGTATGATCGAGGAAGAGGGAAAGAAAATATGGAAAGTTAGATTGTGACCGTGACTATTGAAATCATAGTTAAAGCTTAGAGAAATAGTACATATCCTTATCAAGTCACTGTGATGTTTCTAGCAATAACTCAGTAAACCTGGAAATATCTACTAAGTCAAAACAACACATATTTTAAAATATCTCAACTTACGCATCTGGCTTAAGTCCGTAACATAGGTCTCTGATATACTGTTTCCAGAGTTCATGTAGTGGTAGAAAGATGGCGTATCTGCAGCAAAAAGTCAAAAAGTATTATACAAGAACTTAATTATCAAAAAATCTATTGGTTGATTACTGAAGTAATCGATATTCACAATAGAGTTAAGACTAACATTTATAAGTTTTGTAATCTGCTCTCAACCTGTGAGGTAATCCACTCCAGACAACAGGTTTGCTTTATAAAAAAAGGCACAAACTAAGTATGCTCCTCTCTCTCAACCCAAAACGGTGATGTGCTTTAGAGGATCGAGCTACGTCTAAAACAGAAGACAATTCTATTCTTTTACCTCCCCACTTCATGCCAGTGACAGCAGGGGCGTTATTCAACACGCATTAGCTGGAGGTACTTGATGCAGAATTTTGACACTCTGGTCACAGGCAGTCTAACTTTAAAAACTGAAATCTGAGTTGATTGCATTTGGGTTTGATTTCTTGTTATATTTAGCTATACAAAAGGACAGAGAACCAGTAACAAACAGAAATGAGTTTTCCAACTATACAAACAAAATAATTGTTTTCTTATGGTGAAACGCCACCAGTCTCAGACTGACTTTGCGTACTAAAAGGTTAGTGTCCACATGGACGTGCTGCTGCTTTTACATACTTTTGATGTACTACAAAGAAAGATCTTACCTTTGCTGTTCAGGTTCAATTTCAAAAAGACGCATTTCTCGCCTTTGCTTGGCGGTAAAACCTTTTGGTTTCTTCCTCTTTTGCTTGGTCTTTTTTCTGGAATAACGCTCAAGAACTACAGCTTTCCGAGTTAGTATATCCTGGATAGCTTCATCTTTCTTTTTTGGCATACTGCGCTTCAGGAAGGCATTTATAAATGCTTTGGCCTCTTCTGATCCTTGAGGCTAAAGATATTTTTAAAAGATACTTTAAAATATTAAAGTGTAATTAAATTAAGAACTTGCCGCTGACTAGTAGTTTTATCAAGTTGACAAAATTACCCCAGGAGTTAGAGATCTGCACACTACAGTAAATGGAAAGCGTTCACGGGCAGAAACCCGGTGCGTGCGCGGGCGGCCGGCGGCTCCCGCCCGTCCGGTTGGCACATGCCGCTACTGGGGAGGAAACGCCGATTTTAGCGTTGGGTCCGACACGGCGCGTTCAGATGCCAAAGCCGGATGGGGCGGACTGGGGAAACCGGTGCCGGAGCCCGCCCGCGGTAACAAACCCGCCCCCCCCCCCCCCCCCCCCCCCCGTTCCGTTGGCTGTTGAGGGGGTGGTCATGAGGCCGTGCGAGAGAACCGCTGAAACCGCCACGGAACTCCCGGCAGCGGCGGGTCGCGGGCGCCGGGCCCGAGGGGCGCTGCTCCCGAGACGCCCCTCGCCGCCGGGTCCGGACTCTGCGGGCGGCGATACCTGGAGGCGTAGCCCCCCCGTCTCTCTCGACGACAGGCGGCGGTACAGCTCCCCTGCAAGGCAGAGCGGGGCAGGGCGTCAGGCGGGGCCGCCGCGCCGCGGGCCCCCCTCGCCCACCGGCACTCACCCTCCATCGTGGCGGCCGCCGGCGCTTCCGGCGCAGGTGGGTGACGACAGCGGAGGCGACGTGCGCCTGCGCGGAGCTGAGGCTCCCAGGGCTGGCCGCCAGGGGGCGCCGGCGCCCGCCGCTTCAGCCGCGCGGGGCGGAGCCAGCGGCGGGAGCCCGGGAAACGAACATCGGACAGCCCTTTTTCTGTAACTACCGTGTGCCAAAAGCACCTCCCGGCAGTGCCCGCAGCGTGCGAGGCTCGCAGAGCCCCTCGGGGCATGAGGATGGCGTTGCGGTGGCCGGGCGAGTTCAGGCTTCGAGAAACCCCCAGCGCGCCGGCCGTGGCTCCCGGGGGAGGGAATTGTTAGATTCTGCTTGCTAAAAAGCTTTCGTAGAGAGTTTATGCTAGTCAGCATATGAAAAGAAAGACCATCTTGTTACCGTCTGCAACACAGCTGGTTAGGGTAGCAAACCTCAGCCTTAACCCCAGATTTGAGAGGCTGCACTGCTAGAGGTAACCAAGACCCCGAGTGTCCTGGGAAGAGCAGCCTCCCCCATATACCAGTGGGTTTTGGGTTATTGCTAACGTGGGGTCTGCACGCTCAAGAGCCCCCAAAAGCCCTTTTCCCTCATTAATCACAAACTGTGCTAGACTCTGGTCTAGAAGGAAGCCATCACTAAGATCAAAATGCAAAGAAAAGGGCGTAACCCAGGAAGTGACATTGCTTATCACAACCCTGAGGTTCTACAAAGGGGGAAGCTGTGGCCAGAGTAGATTGTAGAGATTAGCCATTTAGATTAAGCTAGATAGGGACCATTTAGTGCCTTTAACTTCTGTTAGGTGTCTGAACCGTCACATTGCTATTATTACACAAATCACAGGTTTATTTCAGCAGAGACCAGGATGCACAATTAACATTATTTCTAGCCAGAATCAACAAAACAGTCTTATGAAATGAAACCTGGCTATTATTTATCTCTTTTATACTAACAAATTCTCTTACTTGGGAGAATAAGTTGATCACCAGATATTTCAGTTACTACCATGGGGAAATTTCTTTTTAAAAAAGTTTTGTCATCATGCTTTCTGTAATGCAGACCACCTTATTTTCTCTAATTGTCCACTGCTTCAGTATGATCATGTACATTTGGAGTAGATAAGTCTGTTGTTCGAGTAGTGATTTGTCAGCATCCTTCCCACAGTAACAGTATTGCTTTAGAATGTGGATGCTCGTTGTGACAGGCAGCCTGGACACATCAGCCCTCACTTCTTCTCCCTCATCCTGCAATTGCTCCCACCAGAGATGCTGGGACATTCATTTCCACCTTTCCATCCTGCAGCCCCCTCACCTCATTTGTTCTGCAGATCTCCCCTGCCCAGGATTTACAAACACAGTGCTGGAGCCAGCCACTGCCTGAACTCCCCAGGCCTTGGGCAGGCGCAGTCCCTCTCTGCCCCCCAACAAAGTTCTCCCCATCCCACTTCTCTTGGTAGGAGAGAGACTCTTTCCTAGTCCCAGCCTGTCCTTCAACGCCTTTCCAGCCATAGCCCTCACTGCCATTGCGGGTATCTGGCTCTTGCATGCTCACAGTCAGCTATTCCCAGTAGCTAACAGTGTGTCAAATGCTACCGTTACGTGCCTGTACTCACACACCCTGCAATATGACATCTTTGCTTAAAATCTATCCTCCTGTTTCTAGCAATCAAGGTCAACAAATCAGGAAGATGCCACTTGCTGTGGGCTTTACCTCCTCTGATATGTTGCTTCTTCTCTCCTCCTGGGCTAGGACAACGTCTTGCTTGCTGTACAACACGGAGGTACTTTGAAATCAGAGCACCAATTCCTTTTCCTTGCCAGCCTAGTCCCACCGCGTGCTGCCCTGTGCTCAGATATGATGGTTCTCCAAATACAGAAGAGGTTTCTAGTCTTGTCACGGGGGAATATGCGCTCAGCAGATAATTAAGCACTGCTTGGTAAAGGATACTTAGGGAGCCAGTTACTGAGACAGGGTGTAGGAAACATGATGACTTTGTTGAGTGCTGCTGTGGAGCACAAAGATACTAAAGTTACCCCCTAACAGGGAATGATACTGTAGCTCTCTCTCTAGGTGTGTAAAGAAGAAAGGGCTAGTCTCTGCAGAGCATTAAGTGTGAGCACCGGTTAGTCTGTATCACAGCCCTCCTGGCAGCTAAGTACATTGCCACAGCAAGCAGATCTCTTGGTTTTACAAAGCATGGACTCCTTGAGTTGTCATTGCTACTAAGAAAAGATCAATTTTCATGAATGGAGTACCAGGATAAGCACTATGGGTCTTTAGGGCCATATGAGTGCTCCTTCGCTGGATTTATGCTGCAATTCCTAGGGCACTTCAGGGATTAATAGTCAAATCAGTGTTGGCGGTGCTGGTGTTGTAAATCCAATGATCCAGGCTAAACTGGTGCCTGGGGAAGCCAGTCTCTTCCAACAGCTCTACGTCTTCATTTCCCAATTTATCTTCAGATATAATGTCTGAGGGAGCGAGATCAGCGCGTTAGCGTGTGTCCCAGCAAGAAGGCTCCACGTCAGGAATTGAGACTCCTGTCAAATGAACATGAAAAAGAATAGGCGAAGAAACTGAGAAACCAGAAAATACGTGAAGACAGTTTGTGGATAAGAAAGAGAAGGCTTAGGGAAATGAGGAAAGATGGGTAAAATGTGAATAGAAAATGAAGTGGAAATATGGAAACAAAATAATTATAATGCATGTTTCTAAATGTGCAGCATCACTTGCTCCGCCTGTCTTAGTGTCTTAGACTTTTGACGCTTTTTACTTCAAGTGTATCACCTTGGAAAAGGTTTATAGTGATATAAATCCCTAATATATATTATTAATACCGTTTAGGTACCAACGTTGGCATTTCTTATTCTATTAAATCTATATATAGCTTTATTTATTGCTCTCTAAAAATAATAATAATAATAATAAAACCTATGCAAAACCCCGACATTGACGCAATCTCACTGTGTGCACTAGGGGGCCGTATTGCTGTACCTGTAGGTAGTGTTGAGTTACAGCGATGGGGGAAAAGCCGTGGGCAGGCCAGGCGGGGCAGCCGCGCTCTCCCGGGGACAGCACAGTGAATGTGGGAGCAGTTATAGAAGGAGCTTTACAAAGACAGTCACAGAAAGCTAAAACTTAAGATGTGGAGTGACTAAAGACGGTAATTAAAGATATTTGTGTGACACAAGCATAGAAGACCAGTGTTTTTTTAAAAAAGAGAGTAATTATGAACTGAAGTGAGAGATGAGCAGAAGTATATGAAGTTAACTGATGTGTGTAAAATGTGACTAGGCTATAACCACTGTCACGCTTTTGCTGATTATCATTGATACAAGAAATAAATACCATAATTCTCTAGAAGGGCTGTCTCGGCAAGCATTTGAGCTCTCAAGGTCAGTATAGTTTATTCCTCTTGGTCAAATTGTATTAGGAGCTGAATTTGGTCCCTAGGGGCATCTGTACTATTAGGAGCTGAATTTGGTCCCTAGGGGTATCTGTACTGGTGAAAATAATTTCCACTTAAAATGCTCTGATGTGATTTCCTCTACCCGAATATCAAGCTGCTAATACAAATTCCACCCTCTTCCCCACAGTTGTGCTGAAGCAGGGTACAGCCAGCCTGTGCAAGTCCCCCAGCTGTCCCCACACCTCCTGCCTGTGTCTCACCGCCCCTCCACTCCCACCTTTGCCTCCTCCTGCCCACATCTCCTTTTGGCCTGGTGGGGAGCGCAGGGCTGCTCCATGCCAGCATTTTTAGGGCACCTTGTCTGACCATGCCCTGCATACCCGGATTCCTCTCTGCTCTGGTTGCGCGGTGTCAGGCCGTGCCGGCGTACCATGTGCGGATCATTTCCAGGGATTTGGTGCTCATGGTTCCCTGGAAAAACTGGCCTCGGAAAGGGTCGTGTCTGGGGGGTGGCGGTGGGTGGGCAGGGTGAGAACGACTGTCCAGCCAGGGGGGTGGACAGAGTATTCGATACCAGTAGCCTGAATTTTCATTTCATGTCAGTGTCGGTTTGCTAGAGGAAAGTTTCTAAGTTTTGTGTGCAGAAGCCCAAACTCTTGAATTATGGGTTTGGCTGACCAATTTTAGACAGCTGTGGTTGGTTAATTAGTGTCATCTTTTGATGTACCCTGTATCCCACAAGTGTTTCTTTTCCATATATTTTTCTGTAAGTTTTTCTGCTTTATCAGCTCATCTTTAACTCATGGATTAGGATGAAACGTGCCTCACCCCGACCCCCCCAAGTGATAAACTATTCTTTCCAGCTGAAGGTTCACTATTTCCTGACCGTCCTGGCTCCTTGTCATCTGAGATTGCAAACACCCCTTCAGGGTGAATAAAAAAGGCTGATTTGTCTGTGCGTGAAGAAAACAAGAGAGTGATTGGAAACATAATCCAAATATATCTTAATAGCACAGAAATCAGAAGGCAAATAATATTCTCAAAATATTTTCAGAAAACGTCAATGATGTAAAAGCTGGGTTTTAAAATGAAAACCAAGAAACCAGCAGGCTTTTTGGGGGCGGGTTGCCGGATCCCGGGCCATGTGGCGGAGGCTGCTGTCACTAGAGGGCAGCCCGGGACCGGGACCGGCTGCGCGGAGCTGGAGATGGGCGCCTGCCGGCCCCGGGCTGCTGGGTGCTGCTGGCTGTGAATCTGCTGTACGTGTTGCTACGCGTTGTTATCATTCAACTAACTGTTTCAAGGCTAAAAAAAAAAAAAAAGGTTTAAAAATGGTTTCCTCTTCTGGAAGACATTTGCCTGTTTGAGCTTTTTTTTTAGCGTACAGGACTCCAGTTCTCCCATACACCAACCTCTTCTGCATGACAGTAAAATTATCAGTGAAAAGAGGATTTTGAAGGCATTCAATTTCACCACAAATTAAGGCGCCCGCTTTTTAAAACACCGATATATTCTTATATCAAAATAAGAAGCTTTGTCCTTAAAATATTAAAAATATGCATGACCCTAGAATACCTGGAGATAATGACAGAAAACTAGAACTACCCAGCCCTGCCTCGCAGAGCAATGCTAAAAAAGCAACACTTTCTCCCCAAAACAGTAACGAGGAGTCAGTAAGCTGAGACTTTGGCAGCTGGCGTGTGGTTTCCTTGCATGCTGAGATCACGTATGATCCAAACACACATCAGGATGACAGACGCCACTGCTGCTCCTGAACAGCTTGTATTTACTAATTAATACCAGCATTCTGCATTCATGTATTATTCCATGACAGTCTGTCTTACCGTCATTACTTTTGCTGTTTTTTGAATCTCATTTAGATCTTGTTGAGTATTTTATTTTAAAACATAATTAACATTGGCTTATATGTGATAGGGATGTATGATGCAAAATGAGTATTAAAAACGATAAATTATAAAGTAATAATAGTCATTGGAGTTGTAGCAGATGGAACAGTTTAATGTATTTAATTTGGTTTTAGACTTTTGTTAGAAAAGGGCTGTTGAACTCTGCAAGCCTGTATGACGTGGTTTGGGTGTCTTGACTTGGCACTTTATCCGTGGTGAGTAAGTTTTGGCCAAAAATATGTTACTGTGTACTGCATGTTACTATTTGTAATAGAGTGCAATAGAAAAATGACACTTTGAAGAGCTTCATGCTGCGGTACTGTGGCTGCTGCAGCATTTGTGCGTGCCTGTCAGCCAGGGTGCTTCCTCTGGTCACCTCCAAACCTCCTGACATTGCCACCTACACGCTCAAGGACCACCCACGGTGAGTTCCCGAGCATAAACAAGAGTATTACATGTGCTGTGTATAACTCAGCCTCAGGGCTCAGGAGTGAGATGAAGAAGTTTTTTCTAGGACTAAGGTGACAGGAAGGAAGAGGAATTTTTCACACAAGACTTATGTTGAAATAATTTACGTTTCACTGAAGCATCTTTTGCTGTGTTTCCCAAAAAGTGCTGAAGTGCCAAGCGCTTGGGTCAGGGTGCGGGCAGAGGGCACCCTGCAGCTCAGGGGGCTGCTCCTGCCGCCCCGACACACCAAGGGGCGGGAGGCTGTAGCCATGCAGGGCAGTGTTTGCAGTGCAGCTGCCTCCTGCGCAGCTCAGAGCCAGCAGGTGCTTCATGCCAAACTGCCAGCGTGCCTGGAGTTAGGAACTGGGATGAATTCCCAAGAAAGTTGAAAAGGTTCATTAATTAAACAGATACAAATTTCTCATTTTTCCTCTGTAATGAGGCATCTTTCTCAAAGGCATCACTATCAGCAAGGCCCTGTTCCTGCCAGACACTTTCGAAGTAACACAATTAGCCTGTCAGGAGTGAACCATTCTCCTGAATAAAATGCCTCAGCTTGCACTCTCCTTGTCCAAGAGATGCATTGCGGAGTCCACACACACACCAAGGCCTCATCTGCTGAGGCACTGCGTAGCTGCAGGTCCTGCTGGTTTGAACACATCTGTCAAAACACACCAGCTCACGTGTGTCCTGCCCATGGGACAAGTGCGTGTCCACAATTTCAGGTAGTGCGACCCAGAGAAAAATAAGGAAAAGATTTATTTGTTGAAACTGGGCTGAACGAGCCCTGTGATTTCCCTTTTGCCAAATCAGCACCTGAACTAGCGATGTCCTGAGCTGCTGCCTGGGGCAGTAAGCGATAACCGCTGCTTTACCCAGCGGTTAGAGTGGTGCGGAGTCACGCGGGTTACTTACAACCCCTGACACTGGCTCTGACTGTGCTGGTAATGCACGTAGGCAGCATTTTTTCTTTTTTAATGTTCCTTGTATCTACATTAGCTTTTTAATCAACCAGTTACAGAGGCACTGGTGACAAGATAGAGTGTGGCCTGCACCATCCAGAGGCATTCAGGCAGATGCCGCTTACTGGACTGCACTGGAAGGCACTGAGCCACGTGCGTGGGAGTCGCTCAGCATTTCCCCTTGCTGTTTTCACACATGGATGAAAAGTAGGCACAGCATCTGAGGGGTGTGACTCCCACTGCAGACAAGGTCTTTACAAGCTGTGGCCAGCTGCTTGCATGGAGCAGGGGGTGAGGCTTTCAGCTCCCTATCGTAATCTGATGTCTTCTGAACTGCCGGTGTGTGGTGGGGCAGTGAGGGGGTTAATGCTGCTGGATTGCTTTAATAATTGAAGAAAAAAAAAAGCGCCCATCCAAAGCCAACCAAAATACTCCTGTTTGAGGTCTGTACTCTAGTAAGTGCCTTTTAAAGAAACAATAACCTGGTGCAATAGAAAATATTTTGTCCATCTTTTCAGTAGAAATCTGATAAACCACAGAGAGAGACAGGTGTCCAAGGAGATAAAAGTAATAAATGTGGCTGCAGTTCTGGAGTGAGCTCGCCTGTCAGGCTGATAATTAAATGAAAGCCCCTCTCAGGAAATGCTGGAAGCTAATAGCTATACACGGCGATGGCAATTCATTTGCCTCAGCAATATATGTTAATTTTAGCGTGATATTAATTTATACATTTTGCAGTGGGACAAAATGACGGCGGTGCGAGGGGGAGAGCTTTCATCCTGCCAGTGATTATTTCAGGTGGTAGAGATGATTAAGCACCTTATACTTCTTAAAAACAGAACAGTGGGTGAGAATGGGAGAGAAAGAAAATGTTTAATGTAAGCAGATCCTCTAAAGAGAATTAACTAAATGCAGACTTATAGCTGACCAGAACCCCATTTGCAGAGAGGCACCTTTGCTTTGCCACAGCTCAGTAAGTGCAGAGCCCTAGTTAGCAAATAGCTTGAGTCACTCTGGGTTGGTGTGGTTTAAAAGGATTTCTAAGAGTTACATGAGTGTGAAATTAGGAGTGCTGCAGTGGCGGATCGCACCTACAGGAAGAACAGTGGTTCTTTGAGACTGCAGTAAGCTCAAAGATGCTTCGGTAGGTGCCCAGAGGAGGTGCAGGAAAGGACTGACTTGTATGTAAATGTGCGTGGGTAATCACTAACAGCCCTGCACATGCTGTCTGGGCGCGGGGCAATGAGTGCCTCTCTGCTCAGGACCGTGTCAGCTCTAGCGATGTGGCACTTAGCATTGACAGAGCTGCCCAGCGCCTGCTGGTTTGTGGTTGTCATGTTCTGGAAGAAAACTAATTCTGAAGCCAGGCAGACATCGAAGTGGAGATGTTCGCCTGATGCAGAAGGCAGTGAGGGGACTGTGACCCTGCTGTGAGCAGGGGCAGCGTGTGTTTCTGTGTTACGGTCCCTCTCTGAGGTCATTTTTGACCCTTGTGTCCAGTTTCAATCATGTTTGTCACAGCCATCAAGCTCTCATGTAACATCCCTACAGCTCTTGTGCACAGAGCTGCCTGCGTTAGAGGATAGGTATGCCATTAACATTGCGTGCTCTTCCCTGTGGTGAATCTGGCGTTGCCGGGTCTTGCTGATGGGTGTCACGGCACAGGCCTTCCACTGCCGGCGGCACGGGGTTCTGCTGGGTGTGTGGTGCTTGTAGAAACGAGGCCCTGATTTACACTTCCAAGTGTGGCGTTAAGGGCATGACTATAGGTATTTCAGCTCTGAAACACACACTGCAGCACAGCAGGCTTCTTTCTAAAAAAGTCCTCTGATCTGTAAAATTATCTGCATTGAGGCAGCAGAAGGCAAAGCAGATTTTCCTTTATTTTCTCCTGCCCTAGAGGAGGAATACTCGCTTGCCCTTCGGTGTGATTACAGCCCATACCAACACTTCTTTTTGAATTTCAGACCTACGTTTTGGAACAGTCACAAGCAAGAAGTGTTTCTTTTCAGAGCCTGGAGCAGTCAGCACAAGGGTAAAGTTTATTTAACAAAAAAGAATAGTTCCAGCTGAATTCACATTGTGAAATTACAGGTCCATTTAAAGCAAAATAGAAATGGTGGCAGGTTAGGGTCAGGGAAGGAAGATAATGACATCTGCTGCAAAGTGCATCCAACAGCCATCGTCAAATTTTTAGGTTTTTATAGGACATTTTTCTTTTCTTTCTATAATTATGCAAAAGAATAGAACTAAAAAAAAGTAATCTACTAGATGCTGAAAGCAAGCTTGAGGCTTGCTCAGGCATTGCAAGTGGAGACATAAATGGTGTCTGAAATGCTGACGGATTTCAGAGCTATGGGGTCTGTCCTTCCTGTCATAGACCAGGCTGGAGGTCTGTGACCCTCCTGCCCACGCATGTGTCCCTAGGGTATGTCCTCCCTGTGCGGTGGGCCAGGGCAGGACCCCATGGGGGCACGATCCCCATGAGGGCTGGCCCTGGCTGCACACTCCTTGCTGTGCAGCCATTGCCCTGATCCCACAGAAGTCACCTCAATCCCTTTTGTTCCAGACTGCAGCTGTCAAAATGCACATTTTTCATGAGAAAAAGGGTTGCTACCAGCTTTTCATAATAGTACTTTAAATGTAGTTTGCTTTTGCCACTCTTTCTAGAGAGACTGGCTGCTAAGTCTCCTCCCCAGGCACTGTTGTAGTGTCCTTCTGCCCCTGCTCTGAGGGCTTCCCGTTAGTGTCACCGTAACACCAGAAGGTGAGCTAGAAACAAACCCTGGAATATTTTGTAAGTCCTACCTGTGTAAGCCCTGTGTGTTTGCCAGTAAGAGCTGTGGGAGATGTAGGAGATGTGGAGGAGTCAGGAGAGCCCGTATCATTACGGGAGGCACTCCTGTGCCAGGGAGATCGTCTTAATGAAGCCCCTCCCTACCGCCTGAGCAGTCACCTATGGCCCTTTGAGATTACCAAAGGGACTTCCACAGATTTTAAGAGGCTTTGGGGCATGACTTTGTGTATCTCTGTCTTAACAGTACTGAACCCTACTGAGTGCGTCCATAACCCTGGCATTTAAACAGAGATTGTGTTTAGAGTTGTCCTCTTCTTATGAGTTAAAACAACCAAAAAAGATAGAAACACTCATTTCCCACATTGTCTTGCATGGAAAAATACCGAGCTCCACAGTTGCTCCCATTTTTGCTGCCCACACAGACATGTGGGGGTCAATTCTGGGGGTAGAAAACAGGGATGTTCAAGTTGCCAGTGAAGCTACATAACCTGCAGATTGCAGCTCAAATTCTGCTCTGGCTTGGTAGCATCAGGAAATTTTCCTCCTTTGAACAGAGGTGATGAACAAACAAACCAGTTGGAGCCCTTGTTCTCTCTGAGCATCGGAGGAGGCGTTTCCGCAGGCCGGCTTTGAGAGCACTTTCAGGCACAGCACGGCACTCGCTGCAGCTCCACTCCGAGGTCCTGGTGCTGCCAAGAGCTGTGATTTTTAAAACTAGCTGAGCTTCCCACACGGCAACATGATTTACTAAACCACTAAGATATTGGGTCAGCCTTGTAAATCATTTTAATTATTTCACTAAACAGGTTGTGGAAATAGATCAATAGAAAATATGGCATTTAGGCTTACAATGCTGTGTATTCATTATGGGAAAGAAATTATATTAACTGATTTAGGAGCTAATAATAACTGAAAATAACAATTTAATGGAAGCCTTCCAATCCCACAGTTTGAAAGCAGGATACAGCTATACAGAGTCTACCCATTTTAATCTCAGTCAAGTATACATAGCAATTTTTTGACTCTCAGAGAAATGTCAGTCAAGTAACTTGCAGACTTTCAGCATGCCATAAATTACATTATAATAAAACAAAACCAAAGAAACTGTCAACAACCATTTTTACATACTGGCAGGGTCACACGAACCAGGCACATGAAAAATAAGAAAATATATTGCAATATAACAAAGTGGAGGTGTTGCACAGCAGGGGCTATTTTCCACTTGCAATTGCTATTTCCATGAGACCGTGGTTTACGCCACTAGGCTTGTAGGGCACTTCTCTCTCTCTCAAATGTTGGGGTTTTGTCTCAAACGCTGAATACTAAATATATGCTATGTACAGGAAATATATATAAAGAGAGAGAGCTGCACAGAGAGATACAACCCAGGAAACCCTAGTCTCTCCTGTGCGGCAAAAGCCAGGTGTCACCATTCAGTAGTTGGGGGTCAGCATTGCTCTATTACAATTATTTTACTGTAGCTAAACTAAATTTGGTATGCCGTGTCCTGGTTTTCTTAATGCATGCAGGATAGTCACCTGTGCTGTTAAAATATTTTCTCCTGAAGTAAGCTGTACATTGTGACTATTTAATGCCTTATTGGCCATCAAGTAGCTACGCTGAACCAAGCAGGCGCGACTGCAGGCAGAATTGAAGCTGCAATCAGATAGTGCACCTATGTCACCCACTCGTTTGAAAGCCTGCAGCCTACTGATAGGCGTTGTCACATCAGCTATCTCCACTCTGGTTTGCAGGCAGAATTAAGCTTTTCTTTAAGCCTCCAGGCTAGATAGCATTTGAGTTATGCACTTCATTGCACCCCAATTAGCTAGGGATGCATGACAAAAATCATTATCAGTGAGTTTATTCGGGAAAACACCTTATTTTGCTACTTGGTTCAGCATATGAAGAAAAAAAACAAACCCTTTTTCTCCACGGAGAAAAGCTTGTTTTAGAGCAGAGTGAAACTTTGAGCTGTGGCAAATCATGCTGCTTCTGCTTATTCACCTGTCTCCTCAAGTGCCATCCGGCTGTTTTGGGAACGTTAAGTGTTGCTCAAATAAAAATAAATGGCTTTGGCATGACCGCAGCGCTGACTGAGCACATTGCCTGCACAGGCTGTGCAGCGTGTCTGTCTCCTACTCTCGAGACCCCACAGCAGGTGAGTTTTAGAGTGTCCCCAGGTAAATGGCCCCTGTGGCTTCCCAACACCACCTCCTTCCCTCCCTCGCCATTTTGCAGTCGCATTCCCAGCTATAATGAGCAGACTGGATGGATGGCTTTTCCAAGCCCTGTAAATGCCAGCAGATGAGCCCTGAACGAAGGGAACCGCGCTGTGTGAACACATGGAATTTTCATGGCCCTGAACATGAGCAGTGCTTTCTCTGGTGCTGCTCTGCTCCAAAAACCTGCAGGGGCGAGGTTTGAATTACCCTGGGTAATGAGCCTAAGCTTGGTTGATGTTTCCATGCACATTTGCGAGCAGGTTGACAAACACTTTCTGAACCCAGCAAAGCTCCACGCATTTGCTTTTGAGATGGTTTGCTTTAGTGAAACGCTTTAGTCTAGTATAAGTAGCATAAGACTCTCCTTAAAATAATTAACTCTTAGGTTAATAGAGATTTTATGTTCTTGAAAAATACTGCAAAAAGTTCAACTTCTCACATTTGACACGGTGGCAAGCTGGATTTAGTTCCATTTACTCAGTCTTGATATTAAATCATGTTACAGTTCAGATTCTGACAGGTGCCTGCTGTGTGTTGCTAACCACTATTTGCTGGGGTTTGAGCTCCCCCAGTTCGGGTGGCAGCGAGGTGAGCTTTTCTTCTGTCTCTCCCTACGTGCTCAAAAACTGCAAGGTGGCCACATCAACAAACCCACAACAGGATCAATGCACAGGTATGCACTCAGTGTTGGTTTTCCTGTCTTGTCAAACCCTGCTTACTTCCCTGGAGACTGAAATGCCGGTGTTACTAATTATTAAAAGATTTCACTATATAAGGAGTCTGGCTGCTGACTTGAGCGCGACTCAGCTAGCTCAGCTACAAAGTCATTAGCTCAACCAGCAACTTCACCATAAACTGAGGTTCATTTTAACCAGGACTGCAATTAGCACCTTGCTGTGCATTTAACTAACTTGAGACGTTCATACCACTAAACTATAAAAGTTGAAATTATATCCAAGCACTCTATAAATGGATTACACTATTATCATTATTTGTAGCACTGAATGATTGTATTTTTACTGTCTTGCACCGAATTAGCATAAATGAATCACAGACGTGAGTGTATTTGGTAAAGATCATAAAGTAACTGATGTTTCCTTAATTAAATTGTACATTTTCATCGTCTCATTTGATTTTGTTGCCTTTAGCTTCTCTTGTGCACTTTCTTGAGTGCTGCATTCCCTTCAGAGTAACAGGTATCACTGGCAGAGACATGGTTCAGTCTAGATCATCGCTCTGTACAGTTGTTCCTTGGCCAGACTCAGATTTAGATGAGCACACCATGTCTTTGTCCAAACATCTACCAACATTCCCAAGCCAGTGCAGCTCCCCAGTTTAAGCACTGCTTGGCTTAGTCGCAGCAAGACCCACTGACTAGGTACATCCAGAGCTCAGAGCAATCTGTGTTCAGTATAACAATGTGATGTGTTTCAACATCGTAATTCCTGTCGGATACACACGATTAGTTTAACTAGGGAGAGTAGGTTTTTAAATCCTGAGCCACTTGAGGGTCCCTTCAGGAACCAACAAGCACCTTTTCCTTGTGCTCCTGCTGTCCTTGCTGGCTTGAAGCTGGGGTGGCTGTCCTGCAGAAGCAGAGCAGGCGAGGATGAGCCATGCACTGGGGCGCTGGGCAAGAGGTACCCTGAGTTGCACTGTCATCATAGAATCATATCATAGAATGGTTTAGGTTGGAAGGGACCTTAAAGATCATCGAGTTTCACCCCATTGTCATGGGCAGGGACACCTCCCACCAGACCAGGTTGCTCCAAGCCCCGTTCAACCTGGCCTTGAACACCTCCAGGGATGGGGCAGCCACAACTTCTCTGGGCAACCTGGGCCAGTGTCTCACCACCCTCAGAGTGAAAAATTTCTTCCTGATCTCTAATCTAAATCTATCCTCCTTTAGTTTGAAGCCATTACCCCTCATCCTATCACTACATGCCCTTGCAAAAAGTCCCTCCCCAACTCTCCTGTAGACCCCCTTTAGGTACCGGAAGGCTGCTATAACATCTCCCTGGAGCCATCTCTTCTCCAGGCTGAACAACCCCAGCTCTCTCAGCCTGTCCATGGCTCTGGGAGCCTGGCAGCCCAGCCCCTGCTGTCCTGCTTTGATTGCTTTCTGAGGTGATCCCAGAAAGCAGAGAAAGAAAAAAAGAGTACTCACCACCATGGTGGGGATGGTCTGGAGGCCCCAGAGGACTGATTCTCTGAGTGCATGTCTCAGAGCACAGACTGTCCCCCCGCTCAGGGCTGCCCAACACCGTGGGAGGGCACGTGTCCCAAGGGGTAATTGAGTTATCAGACCCTTTGATAAAGTCTGGCCACGCTGCTCCTATCTAGGTCACAGCGACCCACCATGTTGCTCTTCTTGGTAGGGAAGGATGAGGTAAACCAAGGGGGGGGGGGGGGGGGGGGGGGGGGGGGGGGGGGGGGTGTCAAAGTCCTGACACCGGCCTTCCTCATACCCATCCTAACAGCACAGGAGCTCTCCCTGTGAGGCTGATGATATATTTTTAAAATGGCAAAGACAGTTGATTAATGACATACTGACAGGTATCAGTCACTGGGATCAACTCTGACAACTGTCCAGAACAGTAAGTAAATACATTACAGCATATATATTAAAAAAAGACTCTGCCATGGGAATTTAGAGCTAAATCGCCTGTTTACCATGGACTATGAATACAGGAGCACTCTCTTAAAAAAAAAAAATGAATATAAGAGCCACTGTAAAAACACAGTACTTGGAAATCAGAAGTATCCTACTAATTTTTGCCAAAACAGCTGACTTTGACTGACAGCCTAAATACCTAGACAGCCTAGATACTAGGTAGATCACCCTGAAACCCAAAATAAGTCGTGATACTCACTGGATTGTCAGAGCAACTTACAAGCCTGAAAAAATATTTAGTAACGAAGCATTCCTATTCCAGCTTGTTAAAAAATCAATGACTTCAGCTTTTCAAGGAAAATGACGAGAAAATAAAAAAATAAGAGCCCATCTTAGGTGGTAATCTGTTTATTCATCTTGCGTAGCATGCCTAAAGACTTACCTGTTGCTTCCTATTTCAAGGGTATTAACACAGATAAATTAACGTTTTGGCCAGATCTGGTCACGGAATAGAAAAAAATAGCCCCCCCCCCCCATCTTCCCCAGAATAAATCCCCAAAATGTCCTATTAGAAAATTTATAAGCCTCAACTGAACTGTAAGCATTTTTGAATTAGTTATCAAGACCTTGGTCATTTAATTTGTATTAAACTACAGATGATTTTCCATATGAGATTTAAGAAACATTTTAACAATAACAGGGAACCAAATCTATAGGCAACAAATAGGGAAAGCCATTAACTAACTCTAAAGCACAGTCCTCTTTGATTCAACTCAATATAACTGTGATTTGTTTGGAATGTCCATAATTGTTATAATTAAAAGGCTGGCAGTCACCATAGGAAAAATAGGAGCTTTCAGTCCATTCATTGACATTCACACAGATCCTTAAAAAAAAGCCATCTTGTTCTGCACTATATTTTGGATTGCCATTGATGCAGAGCTGAACCACATACTTTCCCCAGCTGGCTCTGTTTATGATAATGTCCATCTTTACTCAGCAGAGATTGACGGGCTTTAGAAACATGATGTAAAACCAACAAGAAAGCCCTCCCTTCCTCTTCCCAGTCCCTGTGAAACCACACGGCCGTGCCCAGAGACCAGTGCTGCTGCTGCTCTGGGGCAGGACAGGGTGATGCAGGAATCACAGTTCCCCTCCTGTGTTCCTGAGTTTCTTCCAGCCTTCATCTTGTTCCCTTTGTTTTCGGGCCCATTAATTTTCCTATGGAATAACTGTAACTGCTCCTGTGTGAACAAAACCCAAACCTGTCCCACGCATCCACGCAGCCCTGGGCTCTGCCTCCAGGCATCACACCCGAGAACGAAGTCCCCGGCCACCCGGCAGCCCTCTGCACCGCAGCTCGGTGACCTGCAAGGCTGCTGGAGGACAAAAACACCACAAAAGCCCCAAAACAGTGGAGATGAAAAAAATCCCATGTCTTTTCTCTGCTGTAAGCTGTTTTACCATCTAAATGCTATTAATCAGCAATAATTTGCATATGTTGGTATTTCAGCATGCTCCCACTGCTTGTAGCATTGGTTTCCCTTCGTGGTGGCAGAGAGCCCCCGGGGCGACGCAGGTGGGGTCCCTGTGGGGCCGGCAGCTCACCAGGCTGCAGGGGCCGAGCCCTCCCTGCTCCCAGCAAAACCCGGCAGTACACTCACTCACTACAAATTAATATTCTCACAACAACCCCCTCCCCCCATCAGTCTTTGCTAAAAGCATTAATTAAAAGACTTTAACATTTCTGATCCCATCAATTTTCTGTTCTTTTCTTATTAAATAGATGTACTAGGGGAGTTTGAATAATAACTGCCCGAAGTTTGGGGATAATGAATAAATGAACTTTGCCAGCCTCTGGCTAAGCATGAAATTTACTGTGTAGTAACAAATGCAACAGAGGCAGCTCATATATTAACCAACCCAGTTTTGACACACAAGTTCGGGAGCACATTATTTACTTACTTACTAATTCTAAGTGAGACTAAGCTCCAAAATGTTTTATGCAGCAACTGAAAAATGACATGTTCAGACAGTCTTTGCGTTCTCCATCACAGCACGAAGCTGCTCGCTCGCCCGTCTTCCCTTCGGTAGGTCTCTCTCTGGCCCTCTTGCCCCGCACAGCAATGTTTTCAGGACTGCACGATTTTCTGTGGGAGTTTTGCCAGAAAAGGCGCATACCAGGAACTAGGTTATTTAGCTTTTTACTTGCTAGGTCTTGGCACTTTGAAGGTCACCTGTGTGCTATAAAACTACTTTTGTTCCATGTATTTTTACATGTGCATGGCTCTAGCATCAGCTCTGTTACACTGTTGTAAATCCATTCATTTTTGTTGAAATCCATTAACTCGCAGTGAATTTATAGCAGTATAACTGTGAGCAAACTGTGGCTGATGGCGCAGACTGGAAATATTACAAGGAAAAGTGCAAAGTTCTATTGATTTTCTCTCAGGAAAAATGTGTGTTTCCTTATGATTATATTATAGATGACTCAGCTCTGGCCCTTAACAGCCATCACTCACGCTTCCCAGCTCGCCTGCTTGCCGGCGTTGCGCTGAGGAGCCGCCGACTGTGCTGTCCCCCAGCGCAGGGACCAGGGGCTGTCTCCCCAGGTGCCCGGGGACGCACCCACCCCACCACCACGCCGCAGGACTTTCTGCACGGCTCTGCATGGCACTGCAGGAGACACACCGCCTTTCCACGGCTCTGCAGTCCAAGCACTTATTCCTAATCGATTCTGACAGCAGACACCGCGAGGAATGCTGAGATTTATGAAAGAGCAAGATTTGCCACTAGCCTCTGTCCATTAAGGGTACAGCAAAACCTCACTTTGCCCTTTGTAAATACAATCAGCAGAAGTGAGGCAGTTGCCCTTTTCAGAAGAAAGACCGCTCTCAAAGGACAGATGTTTTAGCAAAAGTCCTTAACGCACTCACGAGGAGTAAGGCTCCAAATTCTTTACATTTTTCCATCTAAATGCTTCTCACTCGTCTAAGCGCTTTTTAAAGACTACATACTGTACTGAAAACTGCAGCCTCCTCTTTACCCAGTTGTTTCCCCTTCACTACACAAATATGGGGCCAAACACAGGCCGAGTATTTTGCAAAAAAGCCGTCCCGAATGTGGAAACCAAGGCCCCAAAACCTGGAGGACTCATTCTGCACATTTCTGAAGGTGGGAATGCAGCCAAGGTAAAGGTAAAGCCGGGTTATCTGGGCAATCTGCTCCCTTGTTGAGGTTATCCTGTGTGCTGGGAATGAGTTATCTCTGCGTGTGTGCAGGTCTCCACTGGAAAGAAAAGATGCCTATTGCTCTTGTTAGAAGAGATTTTTCATCAAATCCTCAGGTTATTGTTTAGTAGTTCTGAGGTTTTACAGTGAATCGGAATATAAGAATTGTTATTCCTACTGCGGCACACTTAATTCTGATCTCAGAAAGGATAAAAAAAAAGTTATTTTTAGTTGCAGATTTAATATTTTTTCACCTTTAATGTGATTAAAGTCTAAAAGACTTTGATAATTCTGCTCCTGCCACTGCACACAAAAAAATTCCACTTGCTGCCACATCCCCGTGCAGGTAACAGGCTACAATACAAAGGGAAGGACAAATGCAAGATGATGCATTTCCTCCCACGTTTTCTGCAAACCACACAGTATGCAATTTAAGATGTACTCCGTAAGTGATGAAACACAAATATCAGAGCAAAGTAGATGATCTATTTACTAAGAGACCATGCTGAGGTATGGCTCAGTTGAACTAGGAGCGCAACTACTCTTACATAGACATGGTCCACTGCTTCAAGCATCAGCTATCTATTTGGATAAATTTAGGCAGATTTCCTTCTTCCTCTTGTGAAAAGAGTTGTTTTGGTTCTCTCCCTTAGAAGAAAAACAAGTCACTGAGAAATATCCACTGCCCTTGAGAAAAAGCAGCAGCGATGATGAGCTCGCCAGAGCACAGCTCAAACCCAGGCAGGTTTCACTTTCATGACCAGCCACTGCTGGAAGGATTAGAGTTCTTGTGACTTTACAGACTCCACACATACCTCTGCATTGAACAACTGTCCTTGAACAAGTTCCCAGACATGAAGGCCGGTGTTAATTTAGGCATGGTCCAATATTCAAATATTTTTTCCCACCTGTCTTGTCTTTCCAGGTTAGAAAAGATTGGCCCTCCCGTGCACATATGGAAGCCAAGGACCCTGCTCTTCAGTGTCGCGCACTCTGAGGCACTTCCAGGCTTGCAACAACCACCTCCCCCAAGTCCTTCCAAAGAGCAGTTCTGCTTTTTGTGAGACGATTATGGATTATTCCCCAATCCATGAAATACTACAGCTGGTATTAAGGGGATGAACGTTCTTACAAAGATTTTATCACTTTTGGATCCCCATGGTGAGTTTGCCTCAGTAGAAGAGGGCTTTTATTACCACAGTGTAGTACCATGTATGAAAGACAGGTATGTTTTGGTCTCACACCTAAGGAGATGGGAGTGCCACAAATCCCACGCTATTACTGGCAGTCCTGGAGAAAGCAAATTCTGACCATCCGAGAAACTGAAAAATCCCTTCCTACCCTCCTTCTAGAAGAAGACTCAGGTTCGAGGCAAGGCAACGGCACGTCCTGCTTTTGCTCCACAGCTTCTGCTGACAGAGTCCTGCTGGTGCTGTAGCTGGCAATTTACCATTTCCACAATTAAGGCGCTTTCTAAAATGCTATGCAAATGAAAGGGTAAGAATCATAGTCAGACATAGGAAATTTCAAAGTACTTCACTAAATTCAGCTAAAGAAGGTCATGTTTCTTCACCCAGTCATCCTATTATCTCACTTAAAACCCAAGAATTTTGGAACAGAAAAATAACCGCTGCATTTACTGTAAAAAAGCCTTTTGCTTTGCTAGAGGAAAGTTCACAAGCGACAGTGACACAATTATGTAATTTTTAAAATCTGGATATATTTTAAACAAATACTGGAACCAGGTTAGGGAATACGACATTCCAGGTTGATTCATTTTTATTTTCCACTGGTTAATTAATCTTTTTTCAGAGATGCCTGGAGAAAACAAAGCAACTTACCTTGACTGCTCTACACTGTCACACTGTCCCCCGCCCAGAGATAACCAGTGTCAACTCAGGAAAACGCAGCTATAGCTTGAGACTCGCTGTCAGCACATTCTGCTGTGGGGTTTGCAAATACATGGGGGTGTGTAATAAATAACCGATTTCAATTTTATTTGGTTTGTGATGCACCTTTCCTCAGTTCTCTGCGCTGTGACAAGGCAGGGAGCAGACACGGCCACGAAGCCTTCTCAGGGAGCTTCAGGACACAGGGAAAGGCACACACATCTGTAAAAACTTTATTTCAAAATCTTTTTATTCAACTGTTATTCAGCAATATACAATACAGTTTATAAACAAATGTCTTACCTTGTTTCCAATCTTCATTTAAAAATAAATATTATTGACAGTGAATATTAATTATGGTAAGATGTACCTTTTTAATTAAAATGTCTCCAAAAGAAATAATTTAATTAAAAAAGAAGAAGGAAATCCAAAAAAACCTAAACACAATGATCTACTAAAAATATTTCCTTTCTTAGGAAGGGCTTTGACCCAACATCTTTACATATTGTCATAAAGATAACTGCTCAACAGTTCGTGCAAAATGAAGAGTCAGAGGAAAGGTTTAGAAAAGAAAAAAATATTACATTAAAATAGAGAAATCATAAGTGCCATGCACAGAGCAGGGCTTTACACCATAGAGTCTGGAAAGTAGATGCATTATTCTATGTGGTTTACTTTCAGTGGCATCCCCAAAAATATGTTTTTCCCGTCATGTAGAATTCATCATGCTTCTTTCAGTCTCTTTCTGTCCATCTTTAAAACTGTAGGTATTTTTTTGTCAGGGGTTTGTTCTGTTTTTAAATAGGTTCCTTTTTGTTTGGCTGAGGAGGAGTGGAGGAAGTAGTCCGTCAGTGGTTTACTAATAAATGTACAAGCTTATGCAGTATTAACAGGGACATATATAGGAGTGGGTCTGTAGCATAAATAGGTCCTGTACCTAAGAACAGAAAGAGACAAGGGAGAGAAGGAGATTTTATTCTTTATCTTTTCCAATATAGAAGATTAAATGCAGAAGAGAAATACAGGAAGATTTATTTTTATCACTTCAGAGCCAGGGGTCAGAAGCTTAATTTTAATAGTAAAACAGCATCCTCAAGCTATCCAACTCAAATAGCTTTCTCTCCCCCCTCCCAAATCTAACTCCACTTAGGTCATTTCATTATGCATTACTAATGGTATGCCTAAACTTGGCTTCAGCCAAGTTACCAGCAATTGAGATTTCTAAAAATACACCTTAATCTGGTATATAGTTTCTTGAGAAATGACAGGTATCAACCACCCATTACTTTAAGGGGAAATGACAAATGCTGCGGCTGTACTCCTTGATTAACAGGACATGAACCCATTTCATTTGGAATGGGAACAGCAAGACCTTGACATCTTCTTTACCTTTTATAGGAAAGAGCAGAATTTTAAATTAAAAATGTGCACAGGAGCTATAGAAAAACAGAGGTCAGATGTGGAACACATCTGTTACAGTCATTTCGTGCAAACCCAGGGAGGGCAAGACTTCTCCCGCTTCTATGAGGTGAGCTTATGACGCACGATATAGGGCTGCAGGGGTAGTTATATATGTGCCATACAGGAAAGCAGGTGCCTGTGACCTTATGGCTGTAGAGGGAGGACGCAGCTCTCCCTGAGCAGGGGCAGACGCCGATGCCTTTGCTCACAGCAAGAAGTGGCATCCATGTGCCTTCTGCAGCTAACAAGGCTGTCCCTGCCTCGTATCCACTTACACTAAGATATTTGTTCTTTTTCTATTTATTTTCTAGTTACCTGCACCCAAAAGCGAGGGATTTACTGTGTGCCACCATGCTCCGGCCCCTCTCCCTTGCATGGAAGGGCTGAACCATGGGGCTGAGGCCCATTGGCCACGCTCTGCCAGGAAAGCGGGACACGCAGGCACGGTGTGGGGTGCTGAGGCTGCTCCGTCTCTGAAACCGGTCACTGCCCTGCTGCCAGGCAAGGGCGAGAGTAGCCCCTTCCTATGGAGAAGTGCTGCTGTCCTGGTGCAGCCTATGGCATTGCCGCAGGCTACGAGATTGCAGCCTGTCACTCCCCAAGCCCCCGCTGAGCCCAGGCAAACAAGGACTGGTCCGCAGCAGCTGTTTGGGTTCCAAGTGCCAATGGGTGACACCTTTCCAAAGCCGTCACACGGACTAGCATGTGCGGTTGTCACCAACACCGTAACATGACAATACAGGGCTGCACACCCGTGACTGATGTCTCACGTGGCCGTGGGACATTTCCACAGGGGTGAATGCACAAGCAGGAGCCCAGCCGGAGCTCTGCCCCGCAGCTGGAGTGCACAGTGCACAGAAGCACCCGGGGAGAGGCCTAATCAGTGCTGAACACCCTACATACAGGAGTAATCGACGCCTAAAATACTGACAGCCACCCAGAAAAGTGGCTGTCAGAGCCACTTTGCAAAGCGTGAAAGCTCTAAAAAAAAAAAAAAAAAAGTTTTTTGTGCTCAGTATCTCCGAAGAAGGAATCAGGCCACTTCTATTTAGGAAACTCACTTCAGGCACCCTAATACGAATACTTTAGTTTTGGTCTCTAGGAGATGCGAGTCTCTCTCAGCTGTGGCACATCAAAGGAAACACCTCGAACAGTTCCCGAGTAAGCCACTGCTCTTGGGCTCGCTGCTCAGGCCGCCTCATAATCTATATATACCTCACCAGCAAAGCTAGAGTATTATTATCCAATATCAAAAAATAGTTCATAGTAATGTGGTGTGCAATTGAGGAACTCAAGAAATGTCCCTATAGTTCTATCTCAGAGATGCCTAGACTGTGTGGAGATTATTTAGTTATTAAGGTTTTAATTAAATCCTTGCATGCACAAACCCGTGGCTAAGGACTGCCTACATAGCAACAGCAAGATGAATACAGGATTTTTTCTTTTTAAAGCTGAAAAGCATTAACAAACACAATTAACTTAGGTAACTAAAGCAGTAACTCATTAAATTCTTGCCAAAAGACACTAGAAGTGTGTGTAGGAAAGCGCACAACAGCTGCTAAAGCGCAGGTTCCCAGCCAGCTCGTGGGACAGACAGTCACCAGCCCCAAACGTCCATGCTGCTCTGAGGCAGCAACACAGGCGCCCGCGAGCTCGGACGTGCCTTCCCTGCCCCAGAAGCCAGCCCTGCAGGGCTGAGGTGCAAGGAGGGTCTGTCCCTAGAGACCTAGAGAGGCAGGATAAGCAATCCCCCTTCCTGCGCCGAGAAGGTGAGGGCAGCGGGAGCCCTGCCTGTGCTGATGCCAACCCTGCCCGACTTCCCAGCCTCTCTGCCAGCCGAGGAGCAAACAGGGCTGTGACAGCCATTCCCCAGCCTCAGGGACCTCTCTCCTCCAGCAGGTCCCACCATTCCCTTAAAAATATACAGTCAATTCACAAATACGGTATATCCTACAGTTTTAGCAAGGATAAAACCCTAACAACAAATCTACCTACACCAGTGAGAGAAAACAGCTCACTGACTGGGAAGGCTGAAGGTAGACCCTCATTTTCTGTCCGACTCTGAGCCTGACATGCTATGTGGGAGCTGAAGACAGACTGCTTCTTCACAAATTGCAGTCACGGGCACAACGGAGGCATACGTCCAGTCAGCACATCCCCATTTCCAAGCTGTCAGATGGCTCTTCTCACTTCTGGGACATGGAACAGCTGCAAGAATGCCAGTGCAGGATGGTCCCATGTGCTATCGCCATCCCCTGTGCCTGGAGATGGCAAGGGCAGCCCGGCAGCAGCCGCACTCCTGGCAGATGCACGCAGCTCACAGGTCCCAAATTTGTGCCAATTCCATACCTGCCCACCACTGCGGTGAAGATCTGGCCTTGGATATTTACTATGCGCAAACCAGAGGGTAGCGAGAACCCATTTTTCCCTGCCAGGGCTGAACAACTTTCCTTGAGCAGGACTCAAGTTTGAGGAGATGCTGCCAGTTAATCAAAAAGAAAGCTGCGCTTTTGTACAGGGGGAATCCCCCTGGAAACGCTGAGAAACTCGACCTGGAGAAAGGGGCTCTTGTAGCTCAAGTGCTCTTACAACCATCGTATGGAAAGGCTGCAAAGAACACCAGGTTAGGATTGTTTCTGTTTTGAATGGAAAGCGGCGTTAGTCACAACTCCATGGAGCAGCCGCGTGCCTGCTTACCAAAATCATTCCTACGCCCCTTTTACCTTTATGTACTAGTTTAAATCTCAATGCAGGACTGTGAATTAATGCAGCAGTCCAAATTTTTTTGTCTTTTCCTCTTGTAGAAATCGCTGTTGTTTTTAACCTACATTCTCCACTTCTTAATTTGACAGCAGAACATGAGTTCAGAGTCTGTTAACAGAATCTCAGCAGTTAAATAAAATATATTTTTAAAAAATTGTTTGAAAGCGGTTATTCTAACCTAACACCACATACAAGCTTCTTTTTTTTTTTTCATACTAATTCAGTGTTATTCTGCTCTAAGACTTCAGGCAGTAGAAGCAGATACACAGAACTCCAGAATTCTCCTCCCTCTGAACATAAGCAGACCAGAAATACAATTTGCAGTAATTTCTCCCTGTTTAGTTAACCCCAACCCTTTTCATTATTGGTTGTATTGTTTATAAACAAGCTGGACTTAGTGTCCTCAATTCTCCTTTTACTGCAATAGTTGAAGTCTTGATTTTTGCTTAATAAATTGCTACATTTATAGATGTAAACAAACAGAACATGGTCTTGACCACTAGGATCTGGACATTCGATCAACCCAGATTTGAAAATAGAGAGTTTCTATCCGGAGACTTTACATCAGGCGTACACAGTTACTTACAAACTACAGACACTTACAAGAAAACGTTTCATTTATATTTTGAATATCCATTTGATGTTTTGTTATCGTAAGCTTATTTATCAGTGCATAGATTTACAGTTTTGCTTTTAAAGTATTTATATGCACACAGCTTAAAGGGAAAGTCTACCACTAAGCAGAACAGTAACGAATTGTCCTGTTGGTGTATGGCGAATTGCTTTCTGGCATCAGGCATCCTTCTTTTCGATTTACACCATAATAATGTTTTACTATAGTTTTCTATTTAATAACTTGATTTGTCCCGGCATTCATCAAAGTTTGACTTAAAAACAGTGCATCCAATTGAAAACCAACATTAATTAACCAAGTGACTTGTGACACACATGGCAAAAATGGGATGATTCTTTTACAAGCTATATTTAACCAATGGCCAAAAAGCACAGTTTCCAGCAGTTTCCTATTTTTCTTCCTAGAAAGAATCTGAAAAGCCCCTTGATCTTTCTTTCTGAGGTGGTGGTAAATGCAGCGGCCCAGATAATAAAAAGCTGAAAGACATCAGTAGCCTATTTTCCTTGAAAGATGAGGTAACACCTAACATCTGACTGCCTATTCATGATGGAGCTGGGGCGCCGGTTGGCAGTATCACGAGATGTTTCTCTGAACTGGCTTTTATGCAGTGACCCGTTAGCCTCAGCCCGTTCCCTTAAAGAACAATGTTCAATTAGAACTCTCAAACCTGGCATTTCATTAGGAGGTGAGGGATCAAACTGACTATATAGATTGATTTATTCTCTCAGGCCAGAAACTTTAGGCTGTGCTTGAGACATATTCTTGGAGAAACTGCTCCTACTATCTTCTATCTATGGAAAAAATAGGGTTTTATATGGGTTGTTGGTCAAGGATCATTACAGGCAGTAACCTCCTAGATAAAACAAATTCTCTCTCACTGACACACATTTGGAACACTTCCGCTGAATTGAATGGAATTCACCAAACTTCAGATCTAAGAGTTTCTTAGAAGTTTTTAATTAAAAAGACATCATTACTAGAGTCACTATACACTTACTGAAGAGATAATAAGCTACACCACATTAGAATTCCTTCACAGTCTGAGACCTGATCTTACAAGCTGCATATATCCTTCCTCCACTCTTAATACTTACAGCACAATCCACACCCTGCATTTTTGCTGTCGGGTTTTTTTTAAAGGCTTGTAACTGGTGCCTTAAACTTCCTACTCCTCACCAAGTGCTAATTCTCCAGGATGCTGTGCGGAAGCGTATCCAGAGCCTGCGCTAACTTTAGCCCACTCTCCCAGCTAAACCCTAGAGCACCGTATGTAAGGTGAGGTGCTCTTGTTAAAAGAAGTATGTGGTACTATGGAAATCTACACAAAAATACTATAAATGATGGGGTCCCGATTGCTGCTGGCTTTCAGCTGGCTGTGGCTCATCATGCCTAGGCACAACTAGAAACAGCTCCCGGGCTGCCTTTTGGTGTTGCTATTTTGGCAATGGTGACTTCCCACATATTTATAAGCAACTGCAGGGGATCTGCTCACCACTGAACCTGCCTAGAAGGCACAATGACAAAAATAGTTTTCTACCCGCTACACATTTTTAGTTACGATTTACTGAATTTTGGAACAGCTTTCCATAACTCATCTAAAAAAAAAAAAGCCTCATAGAAGCCAGCGCATGTATTTATTTCTACAAAACCATGCAGGTATACGCTAGTGATCCTGCTTTCTTGCTTCATCCGTACCATCGCCATTTTTAAAGTGAAGAGTAAATCTCATGCAGCTGGGTGCAGCTATCAGAATTGCTCTCCACACCCTTCTCCTTGCAAATGCCCACGTTTCACTTTCCTTATCCGCAGTGCAGCCTCAAACTCTCCAGGAAACAGAAACCAGTTTTACTGGACAGAAGACACTGGCCAGAGTTTTGTAAAACTGTGTCATCATTTTAGGTCTTCTCAATTACACCTGAGTTTCACCGTTTGTCTGCCTTCTCTCTTAAGATACCCACTGCTATGTTCAGGCCTGTATTTAGAAGTGAATTGCCAAAATACCCTGTAACGAGTGTAACTGAAAGCCACTCCTATCCTAATTTAGGAAACTCAACAGGTTTTAGTATTTCAAGTAAGATTTGCATTTGGAGTATTTAGCATTCCTGAAATGAGCATGTTTGACTTGCCCATACCTGTATCGATTTTCATGCTGGGCTGACCTGACGTGACTGACCATCGAGGTGAGGTAGAATGTAAGGCTTGGTAACTCTACAGAGGCTGCGTACAGGGCAGCACAATGCACATTTCCAGCACAGGGAGAAAAATAAGTATGCGTATTTAAGAAGAATCCAATTCTTTGTAGCAGCCTGGTTCTTAATTTTGATTGTTCTTGATGTTACATGTGAAAAAGCCCATCCAGGACAGAAGACTGGTGTTTTAGTGGTAAGCCGCAGCTTGGGTAGCAGGGAAGGCATGGGAATTGCGGCATATTGAAAGGCATGAAGGCACTGTTAAGGAGGCCAGCGTAACCCTGCTTTCTCGAGAAGCAGCATCTTCCAGCTCCCTGAGCGTTTCAACCAACATGCTTAACCGCCACTTTGAGAAAGAAAACTACAACATGGCTAACCACTCCTGAATACCGTGAAGCCCCTGTTTTAGCACATTCAATGAAAAATGGGTCATGTACATCTCATAGTTATGGAGAGATTAGAAAACAAAGAAACTGGATAGTAAGGAGAGGTAGTCGTGCAAGGAAATGATGCAGAAAGAAGTTTGGTTCTGATATGAAGCTAAGAAAGGAAAAATATTCCTTCTGCAGTGCTGATTTTCTAAAGTACTACAGTGCTTTGCTGCAAGTCAATCTGTGCGAGTGCCTGTGGGAGAGGACAGACACAGGAATTGGTAGAGGATCTGGGTATATGGTTCTTAAGGCACTTGCAATTATTGAGGTGGATTTCTGGTCACATTAGAGCTCATTTCAACTGAGACTCATTAAGGCCAAGTCATTCTCAAAATATTAGGGCTAACAACCCGTTCCAAACATGCACGTGGTACACAGATCAGTCAAGTGCTCAATTATCCTCCTATGGAGGCTTTTCCCTTTTCCTCCTAGATTGTAAGGACACGATTACATGTAGCTACAGGATTAGACAGACAATTTATCTGATCCAGTTCAACTGTTGCTGTGGGTCTGCACAGCCAGACATTTTTGTATTAAACACAGCTACTGACAAGCAGAAAGATGGGTAGTTAAAACTAGTGGATTTGATGAAAGTATGGAAGTGCGTATCAGGTAGAGAGCAAGAAATACTTCTACCTTTTTCAAAAATATTTCTACTTTTAAGGTTACTGGAAAAATATGTGGTTTCCTTGTCAACAGGCTAGTAAAAACTCATCTCCCACTAAAGTTCCAAGAAGCAGGGACACACAATAGGGGGAACGGTTGGTACATTTTCCCTCAATATACCCACTTGCCTTCTGTGGTAGCCAAATACACAGGGAGCAGTCAGCAGCCTTACTGAAAGCCTCACTCCACTTCTAAGCACCACATTTGACTGTGAAAACTGCTGTACTGAGAGAAGGTAGTGTCCCCTGAAAGCCTGGCAGAGCAGCACCTGAGCGGATTCCCACGGAGCTGGGCCCTTGAGGGGCTGCTCTTGGGATCTGTCCTCGACTGCGGACAGCCAAACAAACCACTCAACCACTCCAAATATCCACTCTTGGGCGAAATTAAGGAAAAAAGTCACGAAAACACCAGTATGTGCTTCAAGAAAACACCAACACTAATTCATAAGAACCTCCAAAAGGAAACATGGCTATAGACAGGGTCGATGCAGAATAGGAATGTATCCTGAATACTTCAAAAGAGTCATTCTATATAGATTATACAGCTTAAAAACTTTACATAGGTCTGCGTTTAAATAAATCAGTAACTTTCCTCTTTTGAGGCCTGCAGCTGGTCTACTTTGTAGTACGTTCCCATAAACAAATTTCTGCTTTGGTATCTGTGAGATTATCTCTCCTCACCAAGTATCTTATAAGAGACCCAAACCGTGCAACTATGGATTTGTTTCATTTCCAGAATTTTCTGCAGTTCATGAGCTAAGACTAACTTAACAAAACTAAGCACCATTAATTCACTCTTGACACTTGAATAATGAGAGATACAAAATTCTTTGTAATATGATTTGGTGGAAAATGAATTTTGAACTAAAAAATACAGAAAAATAACTAACTACATTAGTGGTAGTTCAGGTGGTAAATGAGCATCCAGCCCTACACGTCCTTCTTCAGTACTACCATGTGAGCAAGTCCACAGCATATTGATACACACAAACAGCAAAAAGTCCCAAATCATGAGGCAATGAAGAATGCTGGTAGCGGGGTTTCAGTTACTGAGCTTTGAAGTGAATCTGGGCCATATCTCAAGTTTTTCATTATAAGCAGGAGGACTAAAAAGCCACGTTGCAAAAAGCAGGCAAGCTAGACATGGTCATGCAATTCCTGTAAGTTAACACTTCAGAAAAAGACTTGCAATAAAAGTCACACTGGATAGAACCATAGATTTCACATTCTGTAATTGATACAAATTGCAAATATTTGCAACCCAGAAGTAGAGAACAAGACACTGTAGTTCTCACTTCACTGTCTTTTAGAGTATTTTTGACTTGATCAGGATTAGGAGCAAACTGCCAACGTACTTGTAATTATCACCCCAATGAGAATTACCAAAGTTAAGCAGATCCGAGCGCAGATTATCTAAGGATTTTTTTGAAAAATAACCCTATCCTGTCCACGCTTAAAGAATACAGCTAAGTGCATTAGCAGAATCCATGGTGACATAAGGAAAACGGCTGTATTGAGAGCACGTGCCTAAAAAAAAGCAGAGCCTGTGATTTACATAAAGAAGGGACCGCCTTTTTGCTATAAACAGTGACATTATGGGGGTGACCCACAAATACGCAGACCCTCCAAACCTTTCCAACAATTGATATATGATACATATTAGCTAACTAAAGACACTGCCATGCCCTGGATTTAAGGAAGGCCAAACTTACAGAATAAACCAGCAAGAGGCTATTTGGAAAAACTGTAGACACGGGATATTCCTCAGTGCTCTCTTTACATGTGAAATCTCCAGCTGCCTGGCATGAAAGGGATTCAGATTAGAATGCCGATCTTGAAATTTATAAAGTAGTAAAGTAGTTCTAATTATACCAGTTCGGTGAATTTTACACATGACCAATAAAACGACAGACACAGAAGACGATGTCCATTAGAGGACTTAGTAACTGTGCTCTGCCTCATTTTGCAGTTAGCAGCCGCTCCTAGCGCACGCAGCAAGGATGCTCTGCTTCCTAGCCACAACCATGCAACTTCAAGGTAAGACCAGATAATATGGCAACTACTTGACATCCTACGTAAGCTTCATTAGCACAGCTCCCTTCTCCAGCCGTGGCACAATGATCCGCGCACTGCGATCACACTGCCTTCTCCACAGAGCACAGTTGCTGCACTGCCAAACCGCTCTTCTTTCCAGCTAATAAAATTGCCTCCCAACTGATAACAGCCTAGCAATATAAAATACTTGGTTGTTAACCACTGTTGTGACAAATAATACCATTCTGCTGACAACCCCATTTTTTCCAATACAAACCTACTTGAACTGTTCATTATTGACATATGGGACTGCTCTGCCATTATCTAATTTTAAAAACACATAGTAAACAGCAACAGTGAACCTGCCAGCACCCACACTGCTTTAGCAAAGCTAAATCAAAACCCGTAACAAAGTCCTTTTATTACCAGCACAGTCCTGTCAGGTTCTGTTACATAAAGAAGAAACACCTTCTTCACAGGACTACTGTAAGATTCATCTCCCGGCAGATCCTACTTTGTGTTTGTTTCCCAGCTACAGACCACCACTACCACTATCCTTCCCCAAACTAGGACCAGTTAAGATTATCTTGACATTTCTTTGTGCTATGATTGCTGAGTATACCACTTAAAGTATTAGGGAACTATATAATCCACAACACAGTTCAAGTGTTACTTTATACATCAGGAAAGTTGCATCAGTATAGCAGAGGTGGGAAATGCATAACAATGATCCGCCTCATGTAAAATATACAGAACAATTACCTGGTACTGCAAACTAAGACTCCACTTGGAAAGTATCTATTGAAACCATACATAAAGAACTAGCGGTATATGTACATTCCTGCCCAAAATGCTGTTTGTTCATGCAAAAAGACACATGGGTGCACTCAGCCTCATACAAATTTCTAATTTGCACTCACTAATTAATTGATCTCATATAGAAATCTAGACCAACGTTAGGTACAGCTTCCACGTTCATTATAAAGGCCTGGAATACGCCTTTCATTGTGTCCATTAGTATTTTTTTTTTCTTAACTTTTTTTTAATCTGTAACTTGAAGATATTAAAGAAGTTGAAATAATACTCAGGCTTCTTCAAGGACGTTGCACAGGCTTTAGCAGAATAGGTTAGTACAGTTTTGTCTGTCCTCTGGGGAACTAACAAGAACCGCTGAAAGGAGGTTACTCAAATAAATTGCATTTCCACAGTACAAAACCACCCTGGCACAGCTTGTTTTTGCTCTAGGTAATGAGGTGACACAGTACTGCAGCTCATGCTTTTGTCCAGTTCGGGAATTAATCCATATTACACACACACAAAAGAAGATATTTGACCTCACTTGTCCTCAAAGCAGTCTAATTTGCCTAGATATTAAAGTGCTAGTGATGTGTACTTAATGAGAATTCTTTTTGCATGTTTATTATCCAGTGACATTTAGGAGGTCAGCCTGATAATACAGTTATGGCCTCTGCCTTGCTACTTTATTTAATGTAAAGGAAAATGTGATGTGACCCAGGTTGCATTTAACTACAAATAACAACAGAATGTGAACTCATATATGGTCTTATAAAAAGCACAGAGGGAGTGAAGCAGACCCAGACATTACTGAGTTGGAAAGCTAAAGAGCCTAAGCTGAACCGCAGCAACACACAGACACTTTCCTTTCTTGCTATTTTGTGTAACGTTCATCTGTCCAAGATAAACGAGCTCCATGGGCTGTTTCTCAAACTAGCATGCGGAGTCATTCAAATTCTGACAAAGCCAGGAGAGCCCTAGACCCAAACCCTCACCCAAGTTAATCCAAACTCAACCATAGCCACCCCAGAGGCACTCTAACCAGCCACAGCTCGTTATACTCAAGAAAACAGTGTGCTCATTTACTTTCCTGTCTTTAAGCTGCAAAAAAATACCTTTTGCTTCCCAGTGCACGATGGAGATCTAACACTCTCTCCACGTGGTCTCCTGCCTCAAGGTAGGTTGCCACAGCTTGACTTTGTGCATGTACTGCTCTTACGAGCATCACCGGGAGCTGCACATGCACAGAGACTGCAGAATTGGGACCTGGTGCTTTACTGTCTTGGGCCATGTAGCCCACAAGCAGACTTCTTCTGCCTCAGACATAAAAGGCTCTGTGGGGGGGAGAGGGGGATAGGCGTGAAGTGAAGACTTATTTTCTTCCTTGCTGTGAACACTTCATCTCCGCATAACGCATGAGTCTCTCTGTGTCCTTCCTAGAGCACTCTAAGCATAATGAAACACAGTTTCTTGTTTCACACTCCCATCTTTGTTTATTTTATTTAAAGCTTTCACTTCAGAGCTTTGAGGCTAGAGATCAAACAAATAAAAGGGAATTTGGAAGCTGCAATGTCTGATCTACATTCTGCTCAGAAGTTAAACTAAAAATTGCCCCCAAGCCAATACACAGGCACTCGTTTTGGAGACTGTTTGGTAGGATATAATACAGCAAATTTGCCTCCCAGAAGGTCAGTATTAGGATCCTTGTTTATTACTTCACCTATCAGATGACAAAGTTAGTCTCATGACTAAGGACTGGACTTAAATTTAAGAGATCTGAAATTAAGTTTTCATATTTAATTTCACAGCTGCCCCACACTCAACAAAGTCAGTCATCACTCTTCCTGGCATTCGTCCGTCTTGCCCATTTGGACTACAAACTTTTTGGGGCAGAGACGCTGTGTGTCTTGCTCAGTGATGCTCCTATATGCCCCCCCTACTTACCCAGTAAAAACCAGGAACACTTTCAAACACATTAACACTATATGCACTCTTTCACTTGCTCACCCTGATTTTTTTCCTACAGCAAAAAATTCTATTTGCATATAAGTAAACTGAAAGCTAAATATTATTCTCATTTAGAACCACATGGACAACTACTCCTTCTCTGATAGTATTAAAGCCAATGATCTTACCAGCAGATCTGTGCCTCCCTGCAGCCTAAGTAACATGTTCTCAGTTTCTACTTCAGTCTACCCTACTGACAGACAAGTGGTAATCTTTTTGACTCTCATGAGCCCACAGCACTAAGTTTTTATATGGTAGTTTAAATATTACAGATAAAATCCTGTTTGAGTAGCTAATGTTTCTGGCATATTAGGCAATTTTTCTGTTACATTGGATCCGTTATATGCTATGATGCTGATCGCAAATTTCTATCAAATACAATTTCAGATTACATGGCCAAAACTATGGATTTTCTATTTTATACCTGGTTTGTCAGATGAGACTCTACGCTCTTTAGAGAATCTCAGTAAGACACATTTATTCTAATAAGTTCATGTTTCCGTTCAGCTAGAAGATGTAAAGAATCACATTTTTCCACAGTGCATGCCTGGGATTCCAACTGAAGTCAACAAGAGCCCTGCAGGCACATCTGAAAGCAGCATTTGAGCTATAATCACATTTATTGGAATACAAGCACATAGAGGCCCTATCTTACTACACTGAACATACTGGGAAGATATCTATTGCAAAGAAAATAGAATTAGAACCCAATTCATGCAGGATACTGTGGCTAGTGCCATGCCATCAGCTTTTAGGCAGAGCTCTCCAGTGTATTAAAAGAGGGTGTTTCTTCCATTGTTTGAGCATATTTCTGCTTTTATACAGAGGAAATATCCCCATGTACAACGCAAAGACAAATGCTAAAGACTTTTGAGAGTAAGTGTATTAGATGATTCAATTATTACACACAGATTTGCTGCAAGTACTTATCTGTACGTGTGTTACAGAGCTCAAAATAGACAGCAACACAGAGTTAGGTCCTGCAGTCCTATACATCCTATGTGAGCAAAGATTTGGGTTGATTCGATGGCCCTACTGTGTGGGAAACCGGCTATGACACTGCCTTGGGGGGGGACTGACTCAAAACAAGGCTTCTAGTTTACAGAGGTCAAAAAAGAGGAAAAAAAAAAAGTATCTCCTTTAAAGACACTGCATTCTTTACAGAGAAAAATAATTACTGTACCTAAAATAGCTCTAAAGAACACCACTTTAGCATACAAATGGGAAACTCTGAAGCTCCAGGATGTCGTGTTCTTTTAAGATATTTTGAAGAAAGTTTAGTGCTTATCCAACCCAAGTGCCAGCACTGGAGACCTGAGTCTTCGATTTCCTCACAAAAGCACGCGATATCCCTGCAAGTCCTCATCACACTGACTTCCACGTTAGTATTTTATCCACATGCCTCTATTCTGGGCATGGAGCAACACTTTATGTCTTGGGGGCATATATCCATTTCTTGCCTCTACACTAAGCTCACTCTCTCTGCTTCAAACTAAGTGCTCGGCCCAGTCTTTCTGAAATACACCAGTGATGGGGACTGGGATAGCAACCAGCAATCTGCTTCACAAAAGCAACCAAGGAGACATCTCGTGGTATCAAGTATCAGACAGTTCTGGTCCAGAAGGCACCTGAATCAAAGACTTCGAGGGCCAAGTCTTTCAGCTGCTAATCCACTGAGCCACGCTGTGGCTCATGTTTTGTTGATAAGAAATTACAGGCAGCTTCAAATTGCCGCAAGTATGGAAATTACAATAAACCAAGTAAAAGCTTGTCATTCAGGGGGTCTTGATTCAAGCAGAGTAAAAAGACGTTATTTTTACAGAGGACCATACCAAAATACAAAACTAGTTGCCTCCCTCATATGGAGACAAAAGCAGTTGCTGGTTTATACCTTATTAAGTACTATGAACAAGAACAGGAGTCCAGTGCTCTCTACAATGACTTCAGCTTTTTCCCAGAATGGAGACTGCCACGGAGTGGCACTGTTCACAGATACCAGTGTGCACAGGAGAGATGTCACAGCAGGAAATTTTGGTTTAGCCTATTTTGTAGCCCTCTTAGCATCAGTCTCTATCTGGAGACCCCCACAAAATAATTTTCTGCATTCCACTATCTTTTTCACTGATTTAAATAATTCCATTATCTCCACCGCTGGCCACAATGCTTTTATTTCCTTTTCAGATTTTCATACAGCCTGGAAATGATGCAGCAGTGACAGATCCCCAAACCACAGACATGTAAAAAATCAGGATAGACAGCAGTTTAGATGATCCGGGCAGGGGGTCTCGCCCTAACAGACATATGTGACATGCTCTCTTGGTGGCACACACTCACATCCATCTGTTGAAATGGAACTGAGCCCATTGCACTTCCATCGTCCTGTTTTTAGTTCATATGCACCATGTAAACTCTGGGTTCAGCAGGCAGGGCACACAGTGCTGCGAATCCTAAACTTAACTTCTATTGTCGGCATGGAAAACATTGCAAGAATTCTCACCCTGGGGAAGTGGAAAAAGGAAACATGAAAACAACCACCAGCCCTGGGCCCCTAGGAGAAAAGCAGATCTTTCCAATAGGGAAGCAACAGATTGGATTGTGAGCATTACAGCATTCGGTTTAATTTCTTGTGGTCAGTGAATTCAGCAAAAGCAAACTGAAATTTTTTATATGCCCACAGTCTCCTGTAAATAGACCTCAGGAATTATCACTTTGTCTTCCACTAGACACCAATAAACAGCCAGCTTAGTCTTAGGAACTATAAGGAATAAAACCTAGTTTTCACACGTATTTCTACATGAGAAAGAAACTAAATTATTTGTAAAGCAACAAAAAGTAGTAGCCAGAGAAAACACAGCACCTGTAAAGCATTAGCAGGTCACAGTGACCCATATACAACTGATTTCCATTACTGTGAGCCAAAATTTGTAACCGTTTGCCCTGAGAGTGTGAAGAGGTATCAGAAGGAAGTGTGAACGTTCCTGTGTGAGGATTATGAATCTGCGTCAGAAGAGACTCAGCAGAGAGGGAAGCTCAGGGCTTTCCCTGCACAGTCAGTAGCATAAAATTGTTTCCCTTCTTCCATAGATAACTTGGCAGCGACATTTGTTCAACATTAGCTAAGTGACAGTGGCTGAGAGGGGAGCTAAAGCCCAGCCAGGGCAGCACCACGCAGCTTGAAACACCTTTGCAATGCAGATTTAAGACTCTGTGTTCTTCGCCCCAGACTTTGCTGTCATTAGTGTAAATAAAGGTTTGCAACGGCCTTCTCCAGCTAGCCGTAACATGGTAATGTGGCATTAATAACTTCATACAGTAAGTATTAACCGAAAGACAATCAGCATTGGCAAAATGTTTACGTTTGCAAACCATTACAGAGTGTAGTATCTCCATTTCTTATCCTGCTAGTAATTCGGATGTGGAGCTCATTACACAGCAATTGACATTTCCCTTTGGAACCTGCACCCTGCTCTGCACGGGCCCTGTGCCTGCCCAGGGCGACCAGCCCCGGTAACTGCTCGCTGATTTAAATTCTCTGCAGAACAGCCATGGCATTTAGCTCACTTGAGGCTGCAGCTACTGTTCCAAACGCCATATCTGAAAAGCTGCAAGGGGGATACTGAAAGAGGGGCCTCCCATAGCACCTACTGAAAGGGCGCAGGTCGCCCAGCCTTGCTCTCAGGCCCATCTCCCCAGCCCCACGCCCCTGCGCTAACTTCTGGCAAGGCAGGGCGCAACGCACCAGCCCTGGCTGTTGGGATAATTTAAGTACATTTACTTACAGACTTGGGTGCACTCATTTAGCTTTAGCACCGCAGCGACAGTCCCGCCCACGATGGGTGGGGGTCGCGGTGCCCGACCCTACACCGAATAGCGGGACTCGGGGAGCCGCGGCCGGGCAGGGGAGAGGGGCGCCCCCCGCCCGCGCCCCGCGCCCTACCTGACCCGTGCTGCTGGCGGAGGATGACGGCTTGCCCGGGCGGCGGCGAGGCGGAGGAGGAGGCAGCGACGGCCGCCGAAGCGGTGGCGGTGGAGGCGCCCCCCTCGGCCGGGGGCGGCGGCGGCGGCGGCGGGCGCTTGGCGGGGCCGGGCGGCGGCGTGGGGCGGGCGGCGGGGCCGTGGCGGCGCGGGGCCGCGCCGCTCTGGATGTGCGAGACCGCCTCGGCCGCCTGCACGTCGGGCGGCGCGAAGCGGGAGAGGACGCGCAGCAGCGCCTGGGCCTTGTGCTCCTGCGTGTCGCCGTCGCTGTAGTCCGCCACGCGGCACTCGTAGACGCCCTCGTCCTGCCGCCGCACGCCCGAGAGCCGCAGCCGGTGCGAGATGTCGTTGCCCTGGACGCGGACCGTCTGCAAGAGAGCGCACCGCCGGGCGCCGCCTCAGCAGCGGCCGCCGGCCCCGCCGCATCCCCCTTCCCGTCCCCGGCGGCGGCCCCGCTCTCCGCCCTGCAGCCCCGGCACAGCTCGCTCTCGCCCCAGGTACGTGTCTCTTGCTGTCGAGAACAGCGAACCTGGGCTAATTCACCCCCAAAGCACCGGACGTGTAAGCCCGCAGCCCGCTGTCAAAGCCCCGCTTCGGGGTCACAAGGGGCCAACCGGAATCAGCCGCTGCTCCCCATCATCCCCACGCCACCGCGCACCCCCCACCGCTCTGCCAACCCCACCTCCCCCCGCCCGCCCCCAGCCTGGGGGTCCTCTCTCCTGCTGCCCAGACCCGCACGGAGCCCCGCAGCCACCCCGAGTGCCGGGCAGCCTCCAGCCCGCACGAACCGCCCCGAAGCCGACACCTGGGGAGGGAAAGCTCGGCACCCCGGGGGTTCGCCCCGCGCCTGCTGCAGCGGGCCGGGCCCCGCTGGGTGTAGTGCCACTCAGCCCAGACCGAGGACGTGCCCTACGGGCCCGCTGCAGGCCGCGCTCTGCCGGGAGGGAACGGCCCCAGCCGCGCCTCAGCACCGCGGAGAGGGGCCGGCGGCCGCCTCGCTGGGGCAGAGGCAGTCCCGGGCCCGCATCAACGGGTAAGGGGCTCGTTTCCTGCAGGACGGGGAGAGAAGGGGGTCGCCACAGGCGACTGGGGTTTGCAGAGGGCAGGGAAAAAACCAACTCCTGATCTGGCCCACAGGCCTTTTCAAACGTGGCTGAGGACGGGCTGTAAGGCAAGCATCACCTCCTCTCGATTTGCGGGGAATGAGACGTGACTGCTAAACCAGCAACAGATGGTAATGGTTTGACCGAGCCACGACACACCAAGGAGGGGGAACGTGCCACACTCCCGCCGCGCTGCAGGAGCAGGGCTGCAGACCAGCTGCATTCATGTGTCAGGAAAGGAGGGGGGCATGCAGAAAACCCCACGCGCATGGGAGAAGGGGTGCGTGCTGCCCAGCTCAAGCTGCACTTACGCTGATTTTGGTTGCATCCTTATTTGTTACCTAAAAGAACAGAAAAAAGGGGGATTAGACTCAGCTCTACCAGCACATCAAAAAGATGCTCATATTCCCACCCCAGTGCAAGGACAGAACATGCACAGATGCAACTTTCTCCACTTGCCATTCACACAGCCCATGAGTGGCTCGGGAGAGCTCCCCAGGCGATGGGGAAGGCAGCAAACCAGTGCTCAGCTGGGGGGACTGTTTTGGTGAAGCTCCTGTGGTGCCCACAGAAATGCTGCCTTCACCAAGGGTGCGAACAGCAGCCAAAGAAATGCTTGTTGCATGCTGTGCTGCTCAGTCACTGACAAACACTGGGGAAGCTGCTTTACTAGCAGCATCAGCACAGTGGTGAAGTGCTTGGGCAGGCTGGATCCCGCACTGCTCAAGGCAGACCTTTGGTCCTGAAACATCCTGGGAGCAGGTATCGCTCAGCAGGTTCCATACTTGGTTATTTTTTTTTTTGTCTGCAGCCAACTACTGTAAACCTAAGCGATGCCTCAGATCTCACTGATGCGCCTCCCAGGGAGACGGTCATCATTCTCCAGGCATGCCCTGTCATCATTTATTGTAAAAGCAACTCACGGTTTTTATATAAGGTTAAAGAAGACATTTAAATCCAAGCGATTTATTTCCCTGTCTGACAACTGACTTACACTTTCCCCAGCTAGGCGGCATCACATTAGCTCAGTGTCTATACGCTTTGCATCTCTATTTGAGCTCTGCAGGAAAACAAGTGTGCCACAGAGAGGGGAGCTGGCACAGGCACGGAGGCTGCTGCGAGGCACCCTGCTGGCGCAAGGGCCGGGGGGCTGGAGAGGATGACGTGCCCTGCGCAGTAGGGCAACACGGCCTGGAAATCCTGCTTCACCCCACTCCTTGTACTGCCCTGTTTGGCACCAGCACGGTATCTTGCACTGGGGATTGCTGCAGAATGAACTGGCTTATGTTGGGGAAACGCAGCTGAAAAATTTAGACTAGAGCCTACCCTCACACCAGGCAGCTTGCTAGGGGGAGGGGAAAGGACACGCAAGATTTAACTCTGCTTCATGCATTTTAATTACTACATCCGACTGTCTGAAAATGTCTTGCTGAGCACTAGATATGGACACAGGTCTGTACTGCACCCCAAGAGACTGTGTACATTTGTATATGCAGATTGATATGTACTTAACATACCAACAGAGAGGTGTATCCCTCATGCCTTTATCGGCTCTATCAGCAAGCAAGCCTTTTACAACATTACAACAATTACAATGAGCTCTACAACCTTCTACAATTCCTAGCTCACCCCACAGAAGCACTGGTTTTTGCCTTGTCCCCACTTCATACTACAGCTATTTTTGACTGCCTCTCTTGGGTCTTCATTGCTGATTTTGCAGCAGGACATTTATAATTTTCTATTTACAATCCTTAAAGCATTGACTTTTTTTTCCTGAGGTGAAGTCCCCCACGGTGCATGCCCTGTCCTCCTCTGTCCCGGGGGGGAAGGGGGGCAAGGGATGCCGGTGCTTCCAACCTGCCTTCTCGCTGGCACTGGGTAGAGGAAGCGCTCTCCTCTCTGGGACTGCTGAGTTTATTTTGATCACCCTCTGAGCGTGTTGCACTCGATGAATAGATATATCTCCATATCTCCACAGCACTGTATTACCTTGCTCCTGCTGCCGGGGACACTGATGGCTAATTCGTGTGCAAGTTCTCTGGCTGGTTCTTTAAGGTACCACCACTGGATTTCCAAGGAGTAAGAGGTGGATCCGCTGGCTCGGAAAGCACAAGGCATCTCAATATCATCTCCCTCCCTAACAGTCACATCTTTGGGAACTTCAGTAAAGGTAGCTGGGAGGGGAAGATAGAGTTACAAGGGCTGGTTATCGGGATTGAATAAAAGACAAGATCAGTCTTTCTCCGTGTAACGTGAGCTGTTTCAGCTCAAGGGCTAGGCGCTGACCGAGCCACGATACGCGAAGCATCCAGACTGTGCGCCCGGGGCAGGGCCGAGCCGGTCCCCGCCACCAGCGGAAAGGGAAAGTTTGAAGAGGATCTTAAAAACCCCTCGTCCTCCCAAGAAAGCCCTCGGCTGGACACAGGGGCACCAGCGCCTCATGCCCCCTCCCCCAGATCCGGCGCGGGGACTGACTGTCCCGGGCTGCGCGCCCGCTGCGCCCCGCTCCGCTCCGCTCCGCGCCGGTGGCTGCGAGGCGCCGAGCCCGCGCTGCCGGCAGCTGCGGCCGCAACAGTGCCACCTTGTTCTGCAAAAACACCCCCCGGGCAGCGCTCCCCGCCCCCAGCCACCAACACTTCCACAGGAAAAGGCGGCGGGGAGGACGGGGCTCGGAGCAACTGCCGGCAGGAGCGAAGCGGCTGAGGCTCAGCTGCGGACAGGGCGGCGAGCCCCGGCGGCACCGGAGCCCCGCTGCTTCCCGCCAGCAAGTTGTGCCCGGAGCGGCGTCTCACCGCGGGAAGAGGCAGAAGTTTCCTACTCACCGGTGACGATGAACAGCAGAGGTGCGTTGAACATCAGGTAACAGAGGGTGCAGAAGAGCCCTCGATTTTCCATCTCATCTATGTGGGCTGCGGGCGGGGGCCGGGCTCGGGGCGCAGCCGGGCACGCCTCAATCCATCGCACACAGCGGGGCCGGGTCAGGGCTCCTTCCCAAAAAAAGCCAAAGCCACCCGACTAACCTTGGCGTGCGGGGAAGCAAATATAAAATCCACAGCCGGCTGCTCAAACTGGCTCGCAGGTGGAAGCGACGTTCCTGGGAATGAAGCAATCAATCTCGTCCCGGTGCTTTGCTCCGCCGTGAGCGGGGTTCAACTGCCCTGCGCTGAATGGGGGCTCCCGCTGCCCGCACGCGAGGAAGCGACGCTGGGCTCCCCTCCGAGACCCATCACACTGCCAACTCTGCTCTCGGAGCTCGCAGCACGGTCCGGCGAGGCGGCAGGGACGGGCCTCCTCTCCCCTCGCCTGGGGAGCGCCCGTCGCGGCCCGGGCTCTGCCCCCGCACCGGCGGCACGTCCCACCCGCCGCTCCCCTCCCGGGCGACGAGCGGCCCCGGCGGCGGCTGCACCCGCGGGCCCGGCGCCCGCCCCCCGCCCCGCCCACAGCGGGAGGCCCCGCCCTCCGGCTGCCGCCCGCCGCCCCTCCGCCGCGGGGGTTCGCCGGGCAAATCGGTCTCGCCGGCGCTCTTGACATGTGCCTCCCGCTTCCCGCAACATCCCAGAGGCGCTCCAGACGCAACGATGAAGTACGTGACTGAAGAGCGATAAACTGGCTGCTCTTTGCCGGCGTCCCGAGCTGCCTCCGCGGCTGCTCTTGGGGAGCGCGCCCAGAACTGATTGCTCAGTTGCTGTCGGGCTTCCAAACTCACTATGTTTATTACTTGTTAAAATACATCACGGGAATCCCCCCCTCCCCCCCATTGATTTAGAATACAGTATCATAAAAAGAAAATGTTTCTGTGGATCAGCTGTTTCTCAGGCAAATGTCCCAATTAAAAAATAGAAGTGCTCCACAGTCAAGTCAGTGAAGTCATTACAGTGAGTTACAGTCACAAGCAGAGTTTGATTTTTGCAATAAGTAATGTGAGGGAGCTGTATTTTAATAAATTTGAGGTGCCTTTCTAAAATCTTTGCCTTTTTTTTCCCTGAAATTCCATTAAAAGTCACCATTTTATTCAGCCACAACTTCATTTAATCACTGGGATGGCATGGGAAGTGTGTTTTATGATGCACAGAAAATTTCCTTATATTTTTAATGGTTTCATTCTGTACCAGAATGCAAAGCTGGATACATGAAGATTACTATGGAACAAATTATTTGGAAACATTCACTTAACCAATAACTAAGTCAGAGCAATTTTTAAATGGGTGCTACTATGTAGCTTCCCAGTAACTCCCTGTCTGGCCAAACTGACTGCTGGAGGTTTAAGTGGTTGGGCACTGCCAGCCGCTGCCTCCTGCTTGGAAACCCCATCCTGTGGTTTCCACCAGGAAGTTTCAGTAAAATTCATGGGATGCTGAAGAACACTGAAACTGTATCAAATCAATACTTCCTGTTGGAAATTTTTTTCTTCAGCGCATTTTCAGCCATTCCTACCAATCATATCACAATTTAAATCCTGCAACAGTCCTCTGGTAGGTCTATGACAACTTGCCTGAAGAGCAACTCCTTGCCTTTCTCCCGTAGTCTTTACTGGAAGCCTAAATCCTGCCAGCCTGAATCCTGCCAGCAGGCAGAGCCCGGTCTCCCAGGCAGGTGGAGTCAGCCCCCACCAATCATAAAAGCTTTTATTGTAATAACTATTAAACACCATTCAATCAAATAGTCTAATAATCACTTACGCTTTGCTTTTCTGCCCAAAAGCTCAGTGTGCTTCATGCAGTAAGTAAGCATCATTACTTCTTTTCACATATGGCCTTAAGCCATGTAGTACTGCAGTGAGTTTTATTACCACCTTGCCAGAGTCCCGGCGCAGCGCTGCACCTACCCGGCCGCAGGAAGGCAGGGAAAGGCAATCACGACAGAGGTACCTGAGGGAGCACATCCAGCAGCCTCTCTCTCCGTTCAGCAGCAGAAGTCTTTCAGTCAAATCCCAAGAATGGGTCCTCTGCTGTGAGGCGATTCCACTACTTTGTGCCCTCAGCAGCAGGATTGATTAGAAAACTCCTAATGGATAAACAGAATCAAAACAGAAGAAATTTTTATATCAAATTACTAGTGAAAAATCATATATGAAAAACTTTTACTAAAGTTTTTATTAAAATTGATGTTTAAGAATTTCTTCTGAAATTGCAGCATTGTGAAAATTTAGAACGGCTTGGAATGTAAAAATACCCAGTTCATGTTAAGTGAGTTTTGTTTCTTAGATATAAAAAATAAGTAATAAACATAAAAAGAAAAGGCAAATGCATTTAAACTTAGTTCTATTTTAATAAATCTAAGGTTGTTATTGTAGTAATAGTGTTGCTGAAGTGAAGACAGTTTTAGCTTAAGTGTCCCTCGATTTATAACATTAAACCTTCAGTTCTACTGTATTTACTACCCACCAAATTTGATTTTATATGTAGCAGCTGAGCACTGAAGTGCCGATATCTTTGTATTCAATTAAAGTAAGGAATTAGGAACACAGGCGTGTTTTTCACAGTCTTGAGTTAGAGTAATAACAAGACTCTTTTTATGTTCTCCTCTTCTACTAAAATTATAATGGGGCACTATTGTGCTCTACCCTGACTAGCAAGTACTCTGCGCAAATCATTTTGCTCTTAGGATCATAACAACATTTGAAGTCATTTATTGATTCAATCCTGTCAGCAAAAGGGACTTCCACAGCGCAGAAGCTATCGCCAGCCTGCACTTGTACCCCGAACAGGTGATGAACAGCAGGAATATCGCAGGGAGAAGCTCCTTTTGCAGTTACTGATCCTGCAGCATCTTCCACACCAGAGATTCTCAGTGAAATCGGGGAAAATGTTCAGGTGCTTAAAGTAACGGCTATGTTTTGTTGATGACCGTATTTTTTTTCTGTAAACTGTAACAGTCACTCAGATATTACATTAAGCTGTGTGGCAGGTATGTAACGATGTTTTACACACAGACAAACTGAAATTGGTTGTTTTTATGGAGAAATCCTGTGGCATTTCCACAGCTTTCAACTTCCAAGTCAGATTTTAGTAGAGAAGATTCTCTCTGCTGTAGGATAAGCCAAAACACAGGAACATTTGTTCTGGCAACTCTTTGTCACTTTATCCACATGACTTCATTGCTAAGCCATCCCCTAGGAGTTGGCGGCAGGGAGAAGCTCTGAAGTCCCCTTCCTGGCTCTTAAGCACTTTTCCAGGGAAGCCAGAAGGAGTCTGGAGGGACCATTGGACGAAACCAGCAGAATTCCTCCTGAAGGGACAGTCATCTTTGTGGTTTCTTAGTCCCATTTTCATACTCCACTGTTAGCCCAAATCCTCCTTTGCTATGAAGAGCAAGAGCATCGCTGACCTCAGGAGGTGATGGCGATTAACAGCAGATGAGTATCTGGCGCTTTAAGCAGACACTGGTACTTTCGGGACTGGTAATGGGAGACTGCTTTTGCTGTTGCTGGACCATGTTTTATAGCAACTCATGAAATCCCACAAGCGATTCCAGCACTGTGTAGCTGATGACATTTAAGAACATTTCTCCCTGTAATTTTTTTAAATGACTAGCAACTCTATTATTTGAATAACCGAAATACTTTCTAATGGCTGCTTGAGAAGCCTTTAATTCATACCCTGCTGTTTGGAGTTAATCCATTCAGAAATTAAAACAGTGCAGGTCACCTTTGAAAAGGAGAAAGCTGCAAAAATATCCAATTTTACACATACAAAGCATATGTGATGAGACATTTACTTTGTGTTGGTGTAAAAGAGCTGGAACATACCTGACATGTCACGGTATTTCTACCATATTTAAGCAACCTTCATCTCTGCCCTAAATCCTCTGGCAGAAGTAAGTCCTGTTCAGCACTCTATTCTTAGATTTTTGTCAGTTTTGTTTTTTTTTTTTCTCATTTTTTCTCATTAGACTGACATGCTTTCATAGTCACAGGGGCCAATTTTGCTCCTACTGATAGAAAGGAAATGCTTTTGCAAACGACTCCTGTGAACACGGAGGGCAGTCCTGGCCCTCCGCTCCCGTGGTGGAGCAGGCAGTGCTGCCGCTGCTCCAGCTCCCAGGCAGCGTTCAAGCAAACTCCGGGGCTCAGGGTGCCTCCCCAGGAACCTGAATATGCTGACGGCATGCTGACTGGCTTCTGAAGACTATTATCTTTAGAAAATAGGTGAGGGGCAGAAGCGATTATTGGTTGTAAACAAACAAACAAAAAAGCAAAAGAGAGAGATGCTAAAATGTTCACATCTCTGCTTCCAGCACAGTGACCTTCACTGTGGAGCTTCTGCCTCAGAGTAGCTCATAACAACAGGCTGGCAACTGCCAGCCCGGTTGCCTTTAAAATGTCACTGGTTTAACATCAAATCAAGAGGTATAATTGCATTTTTCCTTCCTTCTCTCCACCCCCTGAATTCCAGTCCTGATCAGGTCCAAACCAAACTGACAGCATATTTGTGTTCCCATAAAAAGTCTGTAAAAGGTCATAAAAGCTGCAATTTCAAACGTCTGGACTATTTTCAATATACACGATGACTTTCCTATTTCCCATCCGCAAGCAGCGGGCTACGCTGTCTTGAAGTTATTCCAGGATCCAGGTGATAGGCAGAAGTCTAACACAGTGTTTGAGAAAGACCTGATTGGTCTTGTATGAGGAAATTCAGGGTTAAAACTGTCAGACTGCGCTTTGGTTTATTCATCCTTTCTCTGGACAAGTGGCATTTCCACCAAAAAGCTTCATTTTTCTTTCTGTGAAACTGATTAAGGTAGAAAGCGTGCTTCTGCATTCTGGCTAGGCATAGTTCTCACTTTATGCAGCGAATGCATTTTTAATTGCCTTTAGTTTCTACTTTATCTAGCTTTCTTATCTGATATTCTTTGTTAAACTATCTAACAGTATGAGACAGTCATGCAGGAACATACAGAAAGAGAAGGCAACATATATTCATAATAATGCAGCAACAGCTCATCTTCTAGTACACCCTGCCTACAATAAAATCAAAAGCAGTCAGAAAATCAGATTACTCCACACTGTAAAATTTATCTGCAATTTAAGGCGGATAGCCCGTTTTAATAAAAGACATGATGCCGGCTGCCTAACACTTAGACAGGAGTATAAGATGGCAAGAGAAGACAACATATAAAAATTGTCATCTGTCAGGTCCATCAGCACGTGGGGTTGCCATTCGTCAGCTCATCCTGCAGCACATCGGAGCTGCTGCACCTCCACTGCTCAGTGCAACCCCTGCATACGAAAAGGGATGTAGTACATTTATTGGGAAGAGCTTGAATGAGGTGCATCACCCAGAGACAGAGTAGCAGACTAAATGCCAACTCAACTCAGTCTTGGGAATTACCAAAAAACCCCTGCTTTGCAGAAGCATACTAAATACCAGGAAGCAGCCAAGCTCCAGCGTTGCCATGAGAAGCTCTGACTCCAAGAGGTGCCAGCAGTGCCTGATGGTATGGAGGTGAGTATTGCTTGCCTCTGAAGTGTCTCTACCTACATACTGTGGTTAATCCCTTTAAGTAACATATTTATGTTTAACTTACACCAGGATCTTTATAAAGTATATTAGATCACGGTCTCATAATATCTTCTATCTTAAAGATAATTATTATAAAATAATATTTTATAGAGTATAAACTAAGACTTGTCCCTCTTCTGGGAAAAAACAAAAAGTACTATACTCATCCTTTGAAAGAGATAAACACATTGACAAAACTCAAAATACTCCACATTTGGGTCTACAAAATAATTTTAACAGTTGTTTACCAACATCCTGATTCATCACATTCTTAAAGCGGTATAATTAATGGGGAATTGAAGCCAAAACATTATTAATAAAGACTGAATAAAGAATTACTACAATGTTACTAAAAAACAGACCGTTAAGTGCAAGAGAGAACATGGCTGAGTTATGCAATACCTTTTGTTTCCCACTGGGCTCACAGAAACTATTAAGGTCTCCCACTCGGAAAACTGACATATATTTGACCTCACAGAACTCCCAGCACCTCATATGGAAAAAAATCCATATAAAACCCCAACAGATCATACAAGATCTGCAGCAACCTCTTAAATGCTTAGGCCTCAGTTCTGCAAGTGCTTCTGTGTGAGCCGCAAGTGCCGTAGCAATCTGCCAGCTCCTAATGTAAAGGGTGAGGAGATGAACCTACTGTGCAAGATTTTAAAGAAGAATACATGTTTTCCGGGTGTAAAACTGGAGAGTTTGCTTTACTTTTTTAAAAAAGCTAAGATTGTTTCTCTTTCCCTTCTTATTCTTTTTATTGCCAGGATCACACCACGCTAGGCTGTCTACTTGTACACAGCTATAAAATCAAAATAATTAGAAATTCAAGTCACAGCTATCCAGTTTTTCAAGAGAGACTCAATGGATGACTGGAGAATTAGTATAATTACTGCAACATCACAGATACTAAGCAAATAAGGTCTGCTTAACTAGAGGTGGCAAAATTAGTTTTATTTGCTTAGAATGCATTGATTTATTTTCCTTTCTTTTTTTTTTCTTTTTTTTCCCTTTTTTTTTTTTTTTTAATAAATACTTGATAAACTATTGGAAGAAAAGACATTGCTGTTAAAAAGCCATCTCTTGCATCCCCCCGGTCAATAGCTGAAACTAAAGCTAGCATGAAAAAATTTTTGATTAAACGTGGTTGCATAAAGTTTCCTGTTTTGGCTGCGAGGTAGCTCACAAACAAGCCACTACGGCAGAGAGGGTACTGCTCTTGCAGAAGAAGTGATGAAGAAAGCTGAGCCAGCCAGACTTCCAGCATCCTCTGCAGCACGATGGTCTCTGTTTCCTGGCCTCACCACAACGATTATCCGGGCACGGGGGGTAACCTTCCTGTGCTCACCTGTGGGCCTTTTGCCAGGACCAATTGTTTTAATAACAGTTTGACATAAAATCCATTTCATTTTATATAGATCTATATTTCTCTATATAGAGAGAGTATATATCTAGATAGTATTCAGAGTTGTTGTGCTTTAAATGATTTACAAGATTTCTACAGTTAATACCTTTATAAATGCCACTTAAGCTGTGAGAGCATAGGGGAATACTCCAAATGGATGCAAGTTACTGCAACTGTCAGCTAGGGATTTAAGTACATAGCATACCAAAGTACTACGTCTTTGAATGAGTGAGACAGCAAGAGAAAAGGTGTTGACCGTGTGAATCTGGCTAGTTGATAAAGCCAAAATCATGACCTGTGTTAAATCAGTGCAATCAGAAAATGTACAGAAACCCCATCTTTCCAATTAATTCTAAAACATAAAAGAACAGAGTGAGAGAAAAAGAAAAGTTCAAGTAGAACAAGAATGTTATGCTATACATAAAATATACACAACATGGAAAATCGTATTAGGCACAAACATCTTGTATTAAACACACCATATCTGGGCTGATGCGCAGAAAGGCTTCTAAGTATTCCATTAATTTTCCTTTACAGCTCAAGACTGTATTTTTATTTTTTAAGGAACTATCTGCAGCTGCTCTCTGCCTAAGCCACAAAAACCTATCCACTTAATAAAAGAATGCAACACAACTCATCGAAGCCAACAGTTTCAAAAAGCATCCATTAATTTTGGATGCTTCTGGTTTTAGATGTCTCCCTTAATGAGCCTGAATGTAAACATGCTCTTAATAATTCTGCCAAAACTAGGCTAATAAGTTGATGTCTTCATTTATCAGCTGAAACACCTGACCTCGTGCTGTACAGTTGAATTAGATGCTCTGACTTAATCATTTATATTACTTTTCCTTATATGAAATACAAAGAAACTTTTCTGGGCCAGATTCCCTATTCTGTTCCCATTCCTCCCATCTACCCTGGCACTGGGAGAAAGCAGCCTGGATGGAGATGCCAGCAGAGCATCTCTACAGGCTGCAGCAGCCTGCCTGAAGGGGGGTCACCTCCACACACCCTTCATCGCACTATGCGCTTGTGGAACGAAGAAGGGAATGTGAAAGGACGTGTATTTTTCGGTTAGCAGATAACCCTTTCATCAATAATGTATCTCTTCTGTCTGTTGGTGAATCAACCCGCTACCCGCTGTTTCAGACTGTTAGAGACTACAGCTCCTAAATTAGAATTGAAATGACTGTTTTGTTCAAGCAGGATCAATTACTTGCTAGTGTTTGTTCGCTGCTCGCTGTAGTTAGAAAGCCGCAGGGCTGACGCACGTGGAGGAGTAAGTGCTGATCTGGGAGGTGACACTGTGGCAGTTTGGCTGTGGCCTGTTGATACATTAACATTTTATGGCCATGGTAGGAGGGACTCGGACTGAAGAAAAATCCACCCAGAAAACTGAACTGCTTATCCCCCCAAAATGAAAGAAACCAGTCAGCGGATATATCAGCAGACGCTGGCAGTCACTTGTGAAGGGCTGTGTCCAGAGCTTGGAAACAGGGACCACTTCAGCAAGTGTCACATGAGTGATGCCTTTCTCGTCTTAACTTCTGGTTGGGAAAGTCAGAGCCCACTCCTGGCCAGGATGAATCTTCTCTTGGGTAATTTTCCTGCAGCCCACAAGCCTAAAGCAATTTTTGCCAAAGGGGAAAGAGTTGCACAGCCCCAAAGTACCAACAACATTTCAAGAATTTATGGGATTTAAGTCACTTGCGTGACACTTGCGTGGTCAACAAATGGCCCGGGAATAGGAGCCTCTCCCCATCCTCCAAAGAGATTGTGGCACCAGAAGACCTGGGGAGATGCTGCCACAAGCGAAGGAAAAAGGATGGGAACTGAAAGGCAGATTGCTCGTGATTCCACATCCTTTGTGTGTAGACTCTGATGTTTTTCTCAGTGTTCTCAGGCAGATGAGTTTAAAAATAACTCTTTCTCACCTCCCTCTTCCCAAGATCTGAACTGGTTAACTTCTGACAGACAGGCGTTTTCTGTGTCAGCCCTTTGTACAGATTCTAATAGGGAATACCAAAATCCACACATTTTCTATATGTGGTTTAGTCGTTGCGCATTACAGACCGGTAACTTAATTTTCAGCAGACAGGAGCCTGTCAGGTGGAACGAGGGTGGGCAGAAAATATTGGCTATAGACAAAGCCCAATACTCAGATGAGGTATTAAACATACAGGAAGATGGATTCAAGGAAACGCTCAGGAGAGTTTGACTTTTATAAAAATTCAAATGAGGTTTTGCTAGTTTAAAATAATGATAATGACCACTGTAGAAATACACAAGTTCCAGCAACTGATCTGCAAAAGCATCCTGGAAAAGGGTGTGGGACAAAAGATCTTCATGAAATGAATCCTTAGAGGTGAGAAAATAGTTCTAACAAAGTGTTTTGTGGACAAATAGTTCTATTTGCAGAGTTTTAGAAAAAAAAATGCAACACGCATTTGTTCAAAGTGGCTCCTGTTAGGGATACGCATGTGTCTGACTTCAGATGCTTCCCTCTAAAAGCTCTACTGACTGCCAGGAGACTAATTTAGGCGATAACACGTAGATAACACAACCTGGACGCATAAATATGTTTCTCCCTTCCTTGTCTCTTATGTGGGAAAGAGTCCTGATGCTCAGATGTGAATTTGCTGTGATTTAAGCCTTGAAAAGCCGGTGAAAATTTTTGAGCAGAATGATTATTTCTCAAGCTGTAATTCAGTCATGTCCAGTTCACTGCAGGCAGTCGTTCAAACACAGAGGCGGGTATCCAGGTGAATTGGAAAGGACAGGCTTCATAGCATGCTAGGAATTAATTTGTGTTTCTGGGACTCAGGCTGTATGCATGACATTTGTGAAGTATTTCAGCTGGCGGGCAGGGTAACCACCGGCGGGCAGCAGTCACGGTGCCGGGGGACTGCAGCTCCAGCCCAGCTGTGCCCAAGCACGTTCTGTCCCAACCCCAGGGACCCACAGCCTGCTCAGATCAGCACCCACCTTAAGCATACTGCAACCAACAGGAAGAAGATAAAGGTACATATTTGATCAGCCACAGAATAAATCGTATCACTAAGCAGAAAGGTAGTTGAAATAAACAGTAACAACTCTATTAAAAATGCTAGAATTTGCATATTTACAGCTACTTAAGGCTTTTACTTCACTAATCTGAGATTAATCCACCATGTAAAAATAGATATTTGTTTAAATAAATTGACTACACTGCTAGTTAGAGATAGCGATTTCCATTGTTCAGAAGGTCTGCTTTATTTTGATCTTTTTTAGGAGATAATCCTCGTAATCCTGTATAAAGTTGACTATAATATGTGTTCTCCCTTAGAGCTCTTTGCATACAGCAGCGATCCTGCTGCCGCTCAGTAGTTTCTGCTACTGTGGAGTTTAGGTTTTCAGGAGGAACCCGGGAAGCGGTTATGAAGATGTTAATGGCAGTCACAATACTGTTAGCAGATGAGCACTGCAAGGAAAACTCAAAGCACCGATTAGAGTTTTGTATCCCAGCAAAATCAGTATTTTTCTTACAGCTGTGTGTGCAGTGCTGTATTCCAGTGCTTCCAACTTAAGCCACTGTATGTGGAAGTTCAGTCTGTTTTCCCAGCATTATTATTCTGCGTATGAAAGATCTACATATGACGCTTTCTGCTTATCTATTTTTATTGCATCTTTCTTAGCAATAAAGCCTCTCTGAGCTGTGCTTTACACCTCAGAACATGTCCATTGGCCAGATGGTTGCTCTAACAAATGGGGAGAAATGTCAGAAGCACTTTTGCATACCTGGGCAGTGAGGCGCACCAGTCCTGCTCCTTGCTGCCAGCGCCAGTCACGGCACGCCGGGGCCCAGCACACCTTGGTTTCTCAGCATGAGGGCAATAGGCACAGGGTCAAGGACCATCCCTCTGGTGGTATCGCTGTACTGGAGAGAGGCTGCTTTGCACTGCCTGAACTATCTGGCTGTGTCTCTGAGATCTGCTCCCAAAAGCCAAAACCTCAACAAAATATTTTCTGTGTTTTCTTCCTGGGTGGCACACATGGCTTTTGCGATAAACACTACCCCCAAAATTTCAAAGATAGCTTTGAATTAGAAACTATTAGTCAGCTTTCAAAATCATAACCTTACCATGCTTCATCTTATACTGATTATCAGCATTACATTATCTGCTTGATAGAGTATCATTTTATCTTATGGATGATGATTCCTCACTGCTGCTTATGATTTTGTACAAAATACTTTCTGCTGTCAGGGAAGGCATCTTTTAAAGTCCAACTTCATGGCCTCATTTTGTGGATGAGAAATGCCAAGTCAAATAAGCAGGATTGGCTGGCTAATGAGAGTCTGGTGAAGTGCTTCGCAGTGAATCACAGATTAGCTAATGGTTATTGAAAATCCTGATAATAACAAGCAACATCTTTTGCATTAGGAAGCTCTTCTGTTGTCTATAGTTTCTCTGTCAACGCAATACCATCAAGTCAAAATCAGATCTCTGGAAACCAGAGGCCTAAAGTTGGTGATGGCAGTCATGGCTAAAAGAAATCCTATTAACTCAGTTTTTAAATAATTCGTATGTTACAGCATGGACCTACAGAAAGGGGAGAGGTGCTGTGGGAAGGAAGAGGGTATCTGCTGGAATAATCTATGCCTTTCTGCATGTGTGAACAGTTACCAGCGCCTAAAGCAACCCAGGGGAAGGACGGGCAGGAGAACTTGTTCAGAAGCCCCCCCAAAATGAAGCCCTTTGTTATCCCACAGAATCACTGGGATCACAGGGGAAGCATGAGGCCCTGGAGAGCAGAAGCACAGGAGATATTCACTCTCTGGGAAATTCTCCATTGTGCCCAACCATCCTGGGAAGCAGCTGGGGGGGTGACGGGTGGGACACAGGGATGCAAGGATGCAGGCAGCAAGGGTGGGTGGCCTCCCAAGTGCTGGGCAGCTGCAGACCACGGGCTTCTCGTGAAGCCTCCAGAAGGTCTCACCTTTTCAGGGGTAAAGTTAATATCAGAGTTGATTAAAAAAGCAGGTAGATTCCTACCTCCAATGTAACTGTTGTAATAATTTATGTTTTTAAGATACTGTCATCTTTGTTTAGCTTTTCTTGCAAGATATTTTTTGTTGCTGTTTTGGCTGTACTTGGATCAACCTCCATAGCCAGCAACAAAGAATTCAGTCTTTTGGGCAGTTATTTTTGACCTTTTCTTGAGTAATAGCTGATAGCTTTCCAGATTCTTTGTCTAATGGTAGAGGTTAAGCTAAGACTGTTCACCCGATTGCACGTGAACTCGTGGTTTACCTGGGCAGAAAAAAAAGCAGCACTTTTGACACAGAGCTACTTCCAAAAACATTGAACAAGTGTTTGGTCTATAACTTTATATGCTATTAAGTTGTATTGCACAGATTTTTTTCCACAATATTCCACACAGACTGAAAACTGTCTTTGTAGTTTATGAAATGTTAATATCGTAGCATGAATTTATAAAGGTGCATAACTAGAAATGATAGCCTGGGGAAAAAATCTTATTTATAAAGTTAAATTTGTTAATTAAAAATGCAGCTAATGACTCACCTTTTACTCTCTAAATACAGTAGATCTCTATGTTTTTAGGAAATAATTGATAGGCTTCTGTATAACCCTGATAATACATGAAGGCACATTACACGAGCAAATGTTTTGGATTTGGTGAATCCACTGTTAATTATAGAAAGGCCTTCTTACAAATCTAGGATACCATCTGTCCTAAAACTATCCTTTAGCTAGCTCTCTGCCTGCATTCTGTGCAGCTGTACTTTGCCATTGCACTCAAAATAAATAGGAGTATGCTACAGTACAAGTTAATGAACAAATGACAAATTACTAAAACTGTCTGACCAGATTATTCAATCTCTTCATCATGAGTCAGAAATTCTACTTATGTTTCTTCATCATCTGCATTTACACGTGTATGCTCCCTCAAAGCATGCTTTTTTGTTGTCATTGTTATTACACATTTTAATGGTTGGTTAGATTTGTCAGATTTTTGCAAATTCAATGAAATGCCAGACAGAGAAAGCACACGAAACAGCAGTGTTTCTACTGAAGAATTATTGTTATTTCCACATTTGACTGGTGTTGGTGTTGAGAGATAGAGGGAAGGAAGAAGGTGTTCCTGATACTGTATGCTAATGCTGCCAAACTGAATGCCGCAAATCCTTTATATCTTGGACTCAACAATATTTTTGGTTTTATCCCTGCCTTTGGACTGGAGGCTCTGTGAGTTTTTAGTTTAACACTTTTTTGTGCAGAGATTGCATCTTGTCTCCAGGACAAAGGACCACATAAACCTTTGGTTTAGGTACACAGTAATGGTGGGGATCTGTTACTGGAGTAGGACATTATGGAAATACCAGCTTGGAGTGGCATGGAGAGCCTGTTTTCTTTGCCCAGCTGCTCATCGTCATGATTCACCTCTCATGGCTGATTATCTGAAATTTTCTGGCAGGTGCTTGGTGGGCACTATAGCATCCATGTTTAAAAAACCTGCCTTGCTTGTGCCCATAACTAATTCTTTCTAGACCTTTGGTGTCGCTTCTCCCTTCAACCCAAGGAGTAAACGACTCTTCTGTTCCTGTTACAAACCCTGGCTACTTTTTATATAAATGTTACTATTTACATTTGTTATGATTAGTAAGTGCAGAGGGTGTGAGGTCTGCTAATGGAATCGAGTGGCTCCTCTACCCAACCATCTTAGCAGGAAAGGGCTTTCAGGGCACTTAATGTTGGCCAACTCCGCTGGGGCCTTCTTCCAACTTGAGATGAGCCAGGAGTGTCGCACAGACGCATGTGTGAAGCTGTAGCCACTGGCAGAGGCAGTGAAGGCCAACATACCTAGTGTATCTGAGTGGGTGGGACAGAGCAGGTTGGGGCAGATAGATTTGGTTCATTTCTTCCAAATTTTTATACAAAAGTTGGATATTTTTGAACAGTATTTTAGAATTTATGGAGTTACCCACATTAGTAGCTAATAATCTCCATCCTACAGGCACAACGGAGAAGCTCCTGTGACGGAGAAGAAGAACTAGCTCTTCCAAGTCTTAATTTCAGCCCCTTCATGTTATGCTCCTTTCCACGTAACAGTATCTAATCACAGCACATGTGAATCAGTTCTGTCTCAGGGTCATCATTTTCCCTGTTCTTTGACCCTCTGCAGATGAGAGCCTTTGCAGGCACTCACGCCTTCACTGGGGATGGACACACGCTCACTGGTACTGCTACAAGCAAGAGTGGACCTACGCACCACACTAGTCACACACTGGCTTCCCTTTTCCATGGTCATCAGCTGAGCGCATTTTTATAGCCTATTGAAATGCACGAAAATACACTGTCCAATTTGACAAAACTTCCAAGTAATTATAAAGTACTTTTTGCAATTTCCTATGTAATATCCTTTCAAAGTTCTCCTGTTTTCTTTCTCTTTGAATGCACATTCAGAGCAGGCAGATTTGTAGGCACACAATGAGAAGCTGATTTTGAAAAGAGGTAAATAAATTGCACTGGCTGGAAAAGGGCTTCTTGCTGCCCTTTTATTATGATGTGTACACAACTTGCTACAAATTCTTTACTTTGCATTTCTATCACAAAGATAAATGAAATTGTCAATCCTGTTCACATTTCCTTTTGATGGCTATATAAAAGTAATAGCCAGGGTGCCAAAAAAAGCTTTCATTAATTCTTCTATTTATTAAGGTGAAAGGAGAACTATTTTGCAAACAAAGAGGAATAAACAGACTGCAGTGAAATTTCTTCTCCTTTTCCAGAGGATATATTTTCTGCATTATTCCTAACTTTAGGATGACTCTGAGCAGCTCTAAAAATGGATAAAAAACTTCTGGATTTCTGATTTCTGTAACTTTATCTCAGTGTTATACCACTCCAAAACTAAACAGGATAAGTGAAATGCTGTACGGTAATGCTGAAATTTAATCCAGGGAATCTGACCACATTTTAAAAGAAAAAAAAAAGCAAAAAGAAAAATTGTAAAATTGTATATTCATTGCACAGAGATGTCTAATATTAAAAAAATAATATCTCAGCACTGCTTTTTGTATGCGTGTGTGTCCATAAACGCATAGGTATAGGTATCAAGGTCATTTCTTCAAAATCATCTTGGGAAAAGATGTCACTCATAAATGATTTTTACTGGGAGCAGTTTGGAGCAGAAGAAGCCCTGAGTCTTGCCATGTAGCTGACACAGAGTCTACCAAAAGCTACTCTTCCTTGGCAGCACACCAAAATGGGTTACAGCCCAGCAGGACAGCAACGAGCTACTTTCAGTGCCACAAAGGTGAAACAGAGAAAGATATTTTCCATCACAGCTACCGCCAAAGATGAAAACCACTAATCACTTGTGGCTCGGGAAGGATGGGCACAAGTTGGAGGAGGAAGGGGGAGAGCAGAAAGCCCTCTTGGGGAGGCAGTAGAAAGGGGAAAGCTTAACATCAGGGAGGAAGGTCATGGAGAAGTGAGAAGGGCATTGCACAGGGTAGCACAAGGCAGCAAGCTATGACATTTGCCCTCCGAGATGGTCATCAAGGAAAGGAGAGTTGGGGCCCTCAGCAAGGAACTGGAAGAATCAGATGGTTTTCACAGATCACCTCTGGAGCCTCTGCATGCCCTCTCTGCAGAGAGAGTAAATTCTTATAGTCTCAGATGCTTATGTGAACTTTGGTCCCTTACTTTTTTCACAGCACTGCTTTTTTTCCCTGTTGCTTAGTCATTACTGGAAGAGGAATGGGATTTATTAGATTCAGATTTTGAGAAAAAAAAAAAGAGAGAAATAAAAGTTTGTAAACTCTGATAATTAAGATGGATAGATTTGTAAATCGTCTGAAGCTCACCAGCACCGTTCTCAGCTCTGGTGTGCTCTAACCTTCTGCCCTGCCCAGGAAGTGTTTGAGCAGTGTTTGTAAATGTTTAGGTGAGGAAGAAATCTAGTCCTCTATAGGACAGGGAAAGGGCAATATGTCCCTGAACTCCATGAGACAGGATCAAGTCTAAATTACCACACTGAAGATGCCTTATTTGTCCTTCTTATGAGATGCAAAGGTCTCAGGACAATTAATTCAGTCTTTTTTATTGTTTCAGTGTGGAGCTTAAACCCCCTGACCTTTTATCACATCTATTTAGCTGTATATCTATGGCTCAGGAGACAATTAAAAATGAGACGCATGTTCTGTGTTTGGCAGAAAAATGCAGTACTAATTCATTTTCTGGCTACAACAGTCCAACTATGTTTAGTTTTCCTTCTTGCATTCACATTGAAATCTACCTCCCCTCTTCCATTTGTTTTAAACAAATTTGCATCTATATCTGTTTATGTGTCTGTGTAAATCTTCAGAGTAATTTTGTACTATGCTTCTTATTAGGACAGAATACATAAGACATTCTCCAAAGGTTTAAGTTTTCAGAATATAAAGCTCTTTTGCTTGTTTAGATTTGGTTCAGCCTCCTCTAAACGTGATCACAAAGCATTCATTCCCAGACACTCAGTGGCCCACAAAGCATGATATCGACTCCGCTCCTAGTGCAGCCGCGTGTAATGTTATTCACAGCCAAAGTCCCAAGCCATCTTTCTACTCCACTTTGAAGGAATTGCTCTCTTTATCAGTGAAGAAAACAAGCAGCTTTTCTACTACAACATTCAGAAACCTGCCCTTCCATCTCTCTCCCTCCCTCAGTGGCAAGATGAACATCAGAGATGGGAGAAAAATAATGCCGTGTTTCCCAAAGCAATTAATTTTACAGTAGTCCAACTTTAACACCTTTGGATATAAGCACAAATGGGAAGAAAAATTAAAGCTTAGATTTACAAAACCATGAAAACAGCAGTAAACCACTAGCAAAAAAAAAAGTGTTTCCTTATCATCAGCAAGCAAAGGGTTTAGCCACTGGGAGATGTTTTAAAACCTATTGTTTTAAAATCTACATAAACACTACTTCTGCTTCCATGTGAAATTCAGATCCAATTCCAAAGGCTTCAGGAAAACCAGCCAGGAAAGCTCAAGATCTTGTTTGAAAACAGGAGGTATCTGAAAGTACAGCCTTCTCTAATGAAGCCACAATTTAAATATCAAGTTTTACACAAAGAAGAAAGATAAAGAGTCCAACCCACATCTTGTATCAAAACTAGCTGCTTTTAAAGATTATCCCTCATTTTTTATTACTGTGTGTTTTGACAGATCTTGTGCCAGCAGTGGATATGGTGAGAAGTTAGCCCTCTGTGTTAACCAAGATACGGGCAGGCTGCACTTCTGGTATTTAGCAGTGTTATAAACCCGTTTGTCAGCAAGGTACTTAGTAACGAGCTATTGCCCATGACGGGAGACCACACGAGCCAGTGGATCAGCAGTGCTCAGCCTGCCACGCTGCGCACAGGACCACGCATTCCCCGATGCTTCACATTTTCTAGCAGCCAGCCTGGTATCTAACATGGGCGCACTGCCACAGCAACCATCTCTCCCTTGCGGCGGGACCCCAGCGTGCCCTCTGCGGCTGAGCCGCTCCGTCAGAAAAGGGGCTGCTGTGCAGCGGGCTGACGTGCGCAGGAGAGCCTGTGGGGAACAGCCACAGCAGCAGCTCCAGCTCCACGGGCCCTGATGAGCTGGGGACACCACCTTTGCTGTCACCCTGTGCAAGTGCTCTCCTGTATTGAGAGAGGACACTTGGTAGATGCGATTAGCCTGTAATCTCTTCAGAGTGGGGACATCTTTCTGTCTGTTCACTCAGCCCTTCCTTAAAAGAGACTTTGGCCGTGGTATTTGACCACGGTAAAAAGGACAACATGGAGGAACTGAAGCCCTGGAGCTTTCCCAGTTAGATTGCTTTTACTCTTTTGTTTTTTTTCCTTTCAATTTTGGATTTTTTCCCTGTGACACTTAAAAATGACATAAATATTACAGGCTAGAGCTTGTCTCCTGAACTTCTAATAGCATTGAAGCAGCAAAGGTGTCTGTGTTTAAAAACAGAGGACGCTCACTAGCTGCTTGGCTGAATGTTCTTTGCCGTGCAAAGCTCTGCAATATTTTCAGTAGTGCCTTATAATGCCAGCTTTCAGAGTATGATAAGGTATCTCCACAGTTTCATACTGCATCAAGTGGAAATCCAGCATACAAATGACAAGCTCAGGAATATTTTACACAAAATTATTGAAATTTTTAAGCTGTTTCTGCTTTTACACAGGAAGTAGAATAGATTATATGGTATTAAAGCATTTTTTGGAAAGTTTTTACTTTTTGAAACATCACTTGAATGAGGAATGTTATATTTATGGACTATTATACATTTGTCCACCTGTACATTCCCCTCCACCATCCAAAAGAAAGGACAGTATGTCAGAACGGTCAGCAAAAATCAGGTTTGTTTGGTAACAGGGCTATATTCAGACCATGCAACTACCAATCCATACGAGATACCTCTTCTTACAAGAATATCACTCTCTTGCCTGCAGAGTGGCTCTGTACCTGACGTTCAATCATTATGTTCATTAGTGGCGAAAAATCCTTCAGGAAGATCATTCTTTTTAAAAGCCATATGCAATTGTGTGGCTAAAAAGTGCAAATGCCTTTAATTATATTAACCATGCTTGCAAATTAAAGGCATAATAACCCATTTGCATCTGTGTAAATCGGGTATTAGACCTAAAGTCAGTATTCATTTGTGTGCATCTAGGTAAAAATAAAGGAGTAAAACACACACACAAGCATAATGTTTAGAGTTTGTGATGGATTGGAATGATATAAAAGGGTGTCAGATCAGTAAATTAGTGATACCACACAGACAGAAAATCATGGGAGATGCTAGATGATGGCATGAGAAGCAGGGAAATTTGCTTCTGCATTTAAAGACTTTTCTCCACAAAAGCTATGTGAACATTGTCACTCATCCTTCACTTTAATAAATCTGCAGGGCGAGGCTTAGGAATATCTCAAAAGTAATTGGAATACAAAGCTGGCATCCTCTCCTGGATGTAAAAATATCTCAGGAGCTTCTACCAGCGGGCATCAACATAATCGTTAAACTTTCTCCTCCAGATCAGGCTTCAGATTCTGGTGGGGAGCTACACTCACTGATTTTTGATCCGGAATTCAAATTTAGATTAAAAGAGTTTAAATATCTATAAGGAACATCTGGAAGTCCTTTCTCAGACACTGAATAAGCAAAGGCTTCAGGCCTGGGTTCTTTGCTCGTGTGTGTTTGGCTAAAATACACAACAGCATCAGTGTCAAACAAATGGATGTATTTGAAAGAGCTACAAGGAATTACAAAAGACTCTTGCTCTCTTTCCATCAGCTGTGCAATGCTTCATGCTCCTGCCTCTTGCTGAAGCTGCTGCTATAAACAAACAAGCAAACAAACAAATCCCAGAGCTGCGCAGACAATGCTGGAGACATCATTAGCCATGGCTGGGGAATAAACCAAGATGTCCTGACACCGGAAAGCAACACGCGGGTTGAGTCACTGTTGAAACCTGTTCGCTTCAGCCATTTTGCAAGGCAAGGCAGCAAGCACTGTATAAGCAAAATGAGCGGATCTCAGTTAGCATATTTTTCATGCCTGATCTCAGTTAGGATACTTTTCAGGCCTGTCATGAAATTAGTAACAGTGCAATAAAGTCCTTGCAATTTAACAGTGGAAAACAAGAGAGTTTATAGGAGCAAATAAACTTCACAATTCAAAATGCACTCTACAAATATTGGGTCGATTCCCGCCCTCCTGATTTATGCAAGCACTTGGGCCTTAGCTAACCTGAAGAGCAGCCCTGCCTATAGCCAGGACAAGTGCCCTGGTGCCAGTCACAGTTAGTTCAGCTTTATCTGTTCCCTTTTCGGGATTGCACTGGGAAGCTCCGTTAAGGGCTTATGGTCCCGGTGCAGAAAATGCCTAAGCACAGGGAGTAGAGAGTTTCATCTGGCGGGGGATTAAAACCCCGGCCCTGCGCATCTTAGCAATCAATAACCTTGTCATGTTAGTTCAGTTTGTATTTCGTAACGGTCATGCATCTGACATTAAAGTACATTTGGTTAATGGATCTGTGCCAAAGAGCACACGAATATAAGTAATTCTTACAAGGAAAACTACTAAAAATAGTGCTACTTCTTCTAAGAGATGCAAAGGGGTATTACTGATTAAGGGTCATTGCTTCCTCTCCCACTGGGACTATTACTGTGCTTGGTGCATCAGCAGGGGCCGGAGGAGACAGAGCTTGGACTGATGACAGAAATTAGGAGAGAACATTCAATACTGAGATGAAACCTGGAGGAGATGATTCCTTGTCTCTGGAGTTCTTATGCTTGAAAAACAAGGAGATTTTACTCTCCTTATATTTTCTTTTTTTTTTTTTTAATATCTGCCTAAAAGAAAATCTAGTTTTATCTGGTGTTAGGCCAATTAGTACTAGTGCCTGTGGAACCTATTAGCAGCATCAACAACAGCAGATATGGCCAAAAAATAAAGCTGGTCATTTCTGTACTTTCATCTTAATTGCAGTTTTAAATCTAACACTGTTTTGCTCATTAAAATAATGCTGGAAAGAAAAGCTGTGGGTTTTGGGCGTTAAAAAAATCTTTTATTTCCTATGTTCTTTTCAAAAAGCTATGGTAACTATTTTTATAGTGACAAGAGGATTATTTGACTTAATTTAATATAGAAGATTAAGTTCTCAGGAAAAAAATATCATTGTAGTGTATGCAAGGGGAAAAAAAATGTTAACATTTTCCTATATCATCATCAGAACTTCCCCATCCTTCTGTGAGACAATCCTGCCCTGGGGCGTGCAGTGAGATTTAACTTGGGGCTAAAACCACCTGCCTTCCTGGAAGCACGTGTGCTTGAAGTAGCATTTGGAGAAGAACCACTATGCTGGAGAAGTGACCAGGCCACTTCCTCAAGGTTCCCTTTTTCCCCGTGTTGCAGCAAGGTCGTGACAGGAGAAAAGGTAAAAAGAGAAGAAATTTCTGAGGGCAATTCTGTAAAACAGAGATGAAAAATGGTGCAACCAGTTACTCCTTCTGTCCTCCACCAAGCCTATGTCCATTCCTCTCTCCGCCAGTTCCAGAGCAAGTCACATTTCTCATTTTCATCAGCAGAACCCATTTTACTGTCTCCATACACCAGGGATGATGTGGACTGAGGGACAGAGTGTGTCTTGGCTCTGACAGGTTTGCAGAAGAGGCAGGACATGCTTTGTTTTCAGGAACACTTAATATTACCCAACAGAAGGACAAAGAGAAAGTAATTAAACCGTGTATCAGTCTTTGCTGCATAAGGTGTTCCATTAGCAAAGCTTCAGCCATGAAGAGAGCCATGCTGAAGAAGCCTTGAGTGCACATCTGTCTGGGCACACATTTTAATCTTTCTTATCACTTTCTGGGAAGTGCGGGGCATTCCTGGAACAGGCTGGTATCAGTGCCACAAGCAAGTGTCAAACACCTGTATCTGAGACCCCACACCAACTCACAGCTCTAGAAATTCTTCCCTTCTCCCCCCCAATAGTTCTACACTGTAAAGTCTCTAGGTTTTCTCCTTTCTAATCCAATTTTTAGAAATTCTTTTAAATTAAGTTTAGCTGTGAACTAATGGAAATAAATTAACTATGAAGTATATCATGGTGGTCCCAGTCTTGCAGTCTGCAGTGCGCTGATAAATGATCAGCATCATAAAATAGCTGTTAATAGATTTTTAAAGCTAGAGGGGAAAATTATGATCATCTGATTCTGACCTCCTGCACAGTGATGGTGACTGGACACCCCCCTGTAACTCCTGCGTTGTCAGGGCCACGGCTGCTCACTGAGCAGCAGGACATTTTTCAGCTAGACAAGCCCACCAGCCCCTTTATAAGGAATGAGATAGATCCTCACCTGGTGAGAATCAGCATGGTTGCAGCACTATGTTACACCACATGAAAATTTGGTCTGCTCCTTTCTTTTTTTATGGTGCCATGAATCCTGTTCTCTTTACTGAAGCAGTGTTGTTCTTGTTCTTTCTCTGCCTGATCAGCTCTCCTAAGCTTTCCTATTGCTGTTATCTTTCCATCCCAGCAAGCTGTCCCACTATCAGTTTTGGCCATCCTCTCTGAAAACTGCCCCCAGGCCCTTCCCCTTTTGTGGTCACATTATCTTCTGTGCTGGCTTGACCACGTCCACTTGTTGGCTCTGCTTTCTAGGGACAGATGCCAACATCTTGCTCACGACAGCGCAATCTACAGAGGGGTTTCTGCTGACCTTTATCTTAGCTACTTCTGCAGGCTCTTGCCTCCTGGAGGTCACCAACAACAAAAACGAGCCCCAAGTGAGCAAATATTTACCTGTAGCTCCACAAGTGGATGAGGACCGCCCACTTGGGAAATACTTCACTGCTTATAAGCTAATCATGAACAGAGGAAAGGGATAAATGAGTTAACTGATCCTCTATCAATCACTTTGCTCTGTCTACTTTCAGAATTGTGAGCACTGTAACTCTTGATTTTCAAGGTTTGTGCTCTATTCAGTTATTCCAAAATATGAAACAGAAACATTTGTTCAGGTAGGTCACTACATTTTCCTGCCTATGTTTCCACATTCAGGAGAAACTCCACAAAGTACAGTTCATGGCTGGCAGTGCTGCTCATTACTGTTCAGAACTGCTACACTGTTCTCCCCTTATTTAAAAAGTTATAATGCCCCATGGGGTTTTAAAGTTAATTTTATTACTAGAAAAAGTCCCAAATGGAGTTTGAGTCCTGAGCACTTGCCAGTTTTGATTTGCTCAGCACCATTCTTTAACTTTACGTCTGTGCAAGCCCTTTTCACCCTGACAGGGCAATGTTTGCCAGTCCAGACTATTTACCACCCCTATTAAATAAATATATAGATAAGTAGATAAATAAAGCAGTTGTAAAGACAGAAAAATATCTGTTCTTGTTCAAAACCAGTCAGATTCATGACCTGACAGACAGTGGCAGGAGAAAGACCAAAGTGAACTCCACTGGCTCTCCCCAGGAGCTCTTCCCAGACACCAGGGGATCACTGAAGGTGAAGAAATTGCTGAAAACTCAGCTGAAAGGCAATTGGAAATACTTGCAGTATTTTCTTAGTGCCATGGGTTCCTGTGCAAGTGCCAGCAAACACTAGTGTATGAAGCAGAGGTATGTTATGCTTCTGCTGGCTTACTCTAATCATCTGAATTGATTCCTGAACGTGGCTTTTCTGGTTAGCACTGTATAATGTCCATTACAACACTGTCAAGCCTTGAGTTGATGAGGGCATAAAGCACATTTCAATCCTGAAGAGCAAAATAAATTACTTGGCTTGGACAGATGGAAAAGGACACTTCTTTTCACTGCTATCTAGCAAACCAGGAGCAGAGTTTAGTCCAGTGAGATCAAAAATAGCCCAATAAAACCTACGATCTGCAGCAGTACAGATGGCTTGTACCATCTCCTAAGCCATTTACTTTTAGAAGCTGAAAAATGGCAGTGCTGGAATTTTAGGTGAACATTTCACTGGAGGTGATCATCGTACTGAGCAGCGTTAACTCAGGCTCTCATCTTAAAACTGTACTCTCAGCATTTAACACCTCACTATCCTGCCTCATTCTCTCCCCTAAAAGACGTTAAAACCAAGCCAAGGTTTCAGCATCCAATGCAGGATCACTAACTTTAGGGCCTCGTTTCTAAATCTTACAGTACATCGTTGCTGCCCTGAGAAGCAGTTGCTGATTATCGCTTTCACAAATATTTACTGCTAATTCTTGAATAGACTATATTATGAAAATCTCCATATGCCCAGGCACAGCTTGACTTATCGGGTGAAAGATGACGACTCTATTTTGGATTCACACTGCTGAGAGAACACTCACTGTATTGAATTCATACCTCACTTAAAATTGCCTTTACAGATAATAAATCCAAATGTTCCTTTGATAATTATTCTGTACTAAAATTAATGCCAAATAATGTGCAAGCAAGCAGGCAGGCCTTTATGGGTATGATTACAGCATTTACTCCTCTTTGGGAACTGCTGGAACTGTCTACATAAATAATACTATGCCATTATCCTTAAAGAAGCACATTTGTTTTACAATGAACCCTTGCAGGGAGAACTTTCACATATATACTGTTGAAGCTTTCTGTGCACCTTAATCATCTATCATATCCTTTAAGAAAAGATCTCATAGAAAAGAACTCTTCCCCCCCCCACTGCTTGACATAAAACCATAATGGTTGTTAGGCATATTGGAAACCCTCCCATCCTTCTAAAAGACAATTTCTCTTTATTCATTCTACTTGGATGCCTCTGTAGAGAAAGAAACTTTTACTGTGCTTTGTCTGAAATTCACATAACTGTATATGCTGTAACTGCATGGTGAACTGCCCGAGTTTCAGACAGTGTTTCTCCCAGGCTGGTGTGTCTTAGTCCTTCACCGACAACCTGCTGCGCTGCAGCCTCTTCTTAATCGCGCCCAGTCTTTTTTTTGCCGGGGCACTCGCACTAGCACAGTGATGTGCTGCCTGCCTGGGGCACTGCCCAACACGCATTTGGCTCCTTAACTTTGTGTGAAATCTATCAGACCGTTGAAAAAAATCCTGTGTCCAGTGAACACAGTTGACAAATTATAACCTCATCTTATTTGTTGCTACCAATGAATTCTAAGTCAACAGCCATATTTTCTGCTAAAGTCAAACCAGATGAGCACTAGAAATTGTGAAATAACAGCTTTGTTACAGACAGGAGGGACCTAGACAGCACCAAGTCCAAAAGCCTGGAATTACTGAGCTGCTCCTGACTAACATTGGCATCAGAAAACCAAAAATACATGCATAAGGAAAAATGGCAGTTTTGTTGAAGACTGCTACTGAGTAGCAATTACACTCTCATCAGAAACTTTAAAAGGAAAAGCAGGAGTAACTCAATTCAGAGGCCTTTTACTGTCAATTACACTAGACCTTTTCTTATTCACTTTGCTGAGCGGCTATTGAGTGATTGCTGATGGACTGAAATCACAAGTGCTGCATGCCATTTCAGCCACAGCGCTCTCAGTCTCACCCACGTGGACACTTCTTACAAGTCAAAATGTGATCTGATAAATTGTGAAACAAGGACTCCAAGATTCAGGTTGCATTATGAGTGACTATATTCTTGGGCCCTTTCTTCCATACACAGACAAGTTGAAAAATTTAGGTTGCATTATGTACATTGAGTCTATTTTACCTGCTAGATCTTTGCTGGGAGATGGGCTCCTCAGCAGGTGAGGTGTTACTGCCTTCCTCTGATACATTCCTGTGCACTGTTCTCTGAAATACTGGGCTCATCTCTGCCTTGCAATGGAAAAAGAAGATTCAAAACCTAGGAAAACTCATTGTGCATAAGAGCATTTCAGCTTGGCCTTGTCTCTAATTACCTCCTACTTTGGGCAGTGTTGGGCTCCATCATGTAACTGAGAGCTGACGTGTTGATCAGTGCAGGAATACCAGTAACACTGCTAATGTTGAGCAGGGTGGATGAACCTCTTTCCCCTTGAAGTGCCCAATCCTGAAGATAATAAAGCAGCTCTGTGGAAGATGCTCAGAACAGTTTTTTTTCTTCACTTTTAAATTTTTTTTTAAGTACTTTGTTGACTGTCTCTCTCCCCTATTTTTCCTCCACAACGTATATGTGGGTTTCTAGATTTTACAACTCTTGTGAATGGGAATCTTCATTTTTCTTACAGGGGTAATAAAGTATGAGGGCTGTTGCTCAGTTAAAATGGGAATCTTTCTGCCTTGATGGTAATATGGGTTCTCTGAACTTTTTTTCTTTTCCAATATTGTGCCCAGCCTGTAATAGAGGCAGGGGATGAGTCAAAGCATGCTCCTGAGACATAACGTATTATCATTTTTATTTAGGATTGGAAATTTTCTGACCCCCTGAGGGTGGCAAGTGACTTGGTAAGCTTTTCCACTTTCCAGCAAAAGAAGTAGCCAGGGGCTCTTCTTGGCCTGGTGATACCATTAGCAACCGGAGCCTAAACCCTTCTTGACTCAATTACGCTAAACTTAAATTGTCAGCATTCACCTTTGGTAAATGTGCAGTGACTATAATTGACCTGTACTGGGACTGGTGACTCAGACTGGAGATAGGGCAGGAGGATTCCCTGGGAAAGCTGGTTAAAGGAAGCAAAAGAAGTTGCATCTCCCCTGGCACCCATTTGCACTGCAGTAGGTGCTCTTGGATCATAAGACACTGCAAATTCCTTGTCCCCACTTCTGGTGCCCCCACGTTGAGCCGGGTGTTGCATATGCCATAGAGGAAGCAAACCAAAGCTTCACCCTTGGTGGGAACAGGAGAGTGCAAGAGCAGCTGGGTGCTGTGCAAAGACAGAGGATGGCAGACGCTCCCCTCTGTGCCACCACTACAGATAGCAAAAAGCCAAAAGCCCCAGAGAAGAGTGAGACATGGTTATAGTAAGTAAAACAGGACCTGAAGGGGGTTTTTTGAAGTTCTTATACAAAAGGCAACACATAGAGGGACCATCTCTCCTCAGAATGAGAAACGTGCATACTGCCGTAGTTTGGAAAAAGGAAACAGTAACTGCCGGGATGAGAAGGTGAAATATAGCATGTTGGTGCTGCAACTGAAAATAGGAGACTCGAAGTCCAAGAGGAAATAGTTGATTCCACATTGCGGAGCCTGAAGGAAATGGACAACAACTGCACCAACTCAATCCAATTAGGAAAAAAGATTTAATTTAATTAATTTCCACAGGTCTTGGTCTCTGAGAACCAGTCAAGTGCAGAGATAGAAAAGATAAAAGGCTGCTTTAGGGGTGAACGTTTTCAGCAAAAGGTGTCTAAAGGAAGTTAAGTTGAACAATATAGGAAAATTCACACATAAGAAGATATATTTCTCCTCCAAGTTTACTCACTCTTAAGTGAAGTATTTGCCAACTTTTTTCAATTAGTTTTCTCAGCTGAAAGAACTCTGAAATTGTGAAACCTTACAAAGACACAGGATTAAATTGACTTAGACAGGTGAGGTTCAGAGCTCGCTAAAAGGTCATATAATTTAAACTGACAGGTATCACAGAAGACAACCTGACTAGTCCAATATATTTTCTCTGCTAGAAAAGCCAAGGACTCGCAGGCAACAGATTATCATGGATGCTGCTACCAAAAGTTATTTAACCTAGAGAGTAAATAAAAGTTCTGGCTATAGACAGCAAATGACACCAGAGCTGGCCGCCGAGCCTGCCATTGCCTACGTAACGGGACATCATCCTGTATTTTCTGCCCTGCTGTCCTTAAGCCCCTTGCAGACTGTTTAACACCAGGAACACCCTACGCCTGCCACACTGCAGATGCAGCACAGTTAGCTGAAGTGAGAGTTACAAAAGACAGCCCAGTCTGGCCCAGGGTCTGCTTCTCTGCCAATGCTTACACCCCAATAATGAGACCAGAATCTGATCAACCAGTTCATTCCATTCTACACGAATGCTGACTAATTGCAAAGAGATTTTCTATTGGTGAGGCTGAACCTCAGTAACTGTATGAAGATACATGTCATCAGGACACCTGAAAATATTTACAAGAATTTTAGACTGTTTTGCTACTCCTGTTTGGATGGAGATGTATAGTAGCCCCATTAGGCATAAAATTTAGTGCTCAGTGAGGATACGGGCAAGAGAACCAAAACCATCCGAGGTTTATTAAAAACCCTTATTTAGTAACATACCATCCTTTGTAAAAGGTGGAGAGACACTCATTTTCTCTCAGGACAGGGATACTGCTGTAACCTTGGCAAAAGGACCAAGGAGAGAGATGGCCAACTTTGCACAGCCAGCATTCCTTGGTGGAACAACAGCTCAACATCTCCCAAGAAAGTGAGCTTTAACACCCTCCAGACATGCCCACAAACGTAAAATAATTGGTGTGAAATACTTCTGCACAGCACCCTCCTCCTCACCTCAATATGACTGAAGCAACAGCAGGAGTTGGTGAGGAGTAGACCTGGATAACCGAGAGCTGCTTCACAGTTCCTCAATTTTTGTATTTTGTGGATAAAATAACCATGTGGATCAAATATGCCTGCTTTCCCTGACTAGAATGCGATTTTCATTAGGTGTTTTTATTTATAGACAAAATAATACATTTAGCCACTCTGGACCCTGAGTGACAGACAAAATGTTCTTTCAGAGATAAGTCAGACTGCACTTCTTGTAGCGCTAAATTACAGAGGGATTTTCACTACACACTGATTCCAGCAATATGAAAGGTCAGTACACACATATCTTCAGGTGCGAATGTGAGATGGGGAAATGCTTAAGCTTTTATCTTGTTTCCGAGTGCTTTGGGTTAAGCCTTACAGCTTTGCTGAAAGCTTTAGTGGCTTATATCTGCTGAATGATAGTGTTAAATCATGACTGCGCTGATGTCCTGCACAACACTGTTTGTGGCCAACTCACCCCCATTGCCCACTTTTTATGAGAAGAGTAGAAGGAGGTAATAGGATTGGAAAGAGGGGCCTATCATCTCCGCCTCCACTCGGTAAAACAGGGGCAACCATCCATGCAGGCTTAGCGTGCTAAAGCGCTTATGCCACTTTTGGAGGAGAGACATGGCAGACTGCTTGAAGAAGAGGGGAAAGGAAAAAAAAAAACTAAGCTTAAAAAAGACACTAAACACTGCCAGAGACAAACAAGCACAGAAGCAATTCCAGTGGCAAAGCTGTATGACGCAAGAGCGCACACAAGCCACTAGAATCTGAAATACATACGACCAAAGGATCTTAGCCCAACGGTAAGGGAACGAGGGATGATGAAACACACCTCACGGGAGCTTCACTGTGTTTGTGCTAGTTTGCTGCTGAGACACAGGATGCTTTGGGTCAGTAAATTTGTTCACTGTTCACATCATCATTTAGGGGAAGTAATAGTTTTCTACTGTAGAGGTAGCAGAGGGCTACCCTACTGCCTCGTGCAGGCTGGCACAGTCGAAGCCAACCTAGAAGGAATAAATGTGCCAGCTGCCCCTGGATGTCATGAAGCCACAAACTGGCTGTTTACTTTGCTCCCAAACATTCAGCACTGCTGCATTTGCGGTTTGTTTCGGCACTGCTCCTTCAGGTCGTGACTGCCACCAGATTTTGTGAAGTACAAGTTTAAAACAAAGAAAAAGCTTTCCTAAACTTTTGGAAAGAAGTGAAGCAAAAGAATTCTTTCTTTCCTGATTACAAGAGCATTGGCATTCCTCACTGATCACACTCACCCTCAGAGACCTTGCATTTCTGTTATTAGCATCACTAGCTTTTTCATTGTATCTTTACGTTTCAGTTCTGGATTATACCATGGGACTACTCAAAATTTCTACCTACTTTCCATTTAATAAGTAAACATGCATGGGAGCAAAATCACCAAACGCTTGTTATATGCATAAAACTGATTCACCAACAAATAGCAATTTTGCTGTGAAAACTGATATTTAGCTCTTTCTGACACTGTCTCTGTTCAAATGGACAGCAGTGACTCTTATTTTTTTGTGGTATTATTTCTCACTAACACCATTTTCTAGTATAGCTTTCAGTAGTTCACTAAAAACTGGCAAAACCTTCCTGATATTTGTTTTATGGTAATAATACAAGTGATTACACTTTCTAAACCCACACAAGTGCTGAAAAATTCTCTACTTGTCTGAAATGAGTTTATACTTTTAAGCCTTCCCCCCATCACCGGCTCCAAGATAAGAAGTAATGCAGATGACTTCAAACAGCTCTCTGTTCTGACCAGTCAGTGCCAGTGCAGTTCCTTTGACTTGTGTTAAACTGCTCCTATTTCTGCTGACATAAAAGAAAGGAGAATGAGCCTCTCCTTCAATCAGTTACACAACGGGCGATGGTTAGTTGTCAGTGCTATTCCCAGAAAGGCTCCCGTGACAAAATTGGGGAACGCCAAGAAACTTTTACTAATGTCATGCCCACATGGGCTTTATCCAGCACAAAGAAAGCTGGGTCCTTTCTCTGTGTGAGATTGAACTCTGCTGTTTGGCTGCCATATCCCTGAGAAAACAAAAGGTCTGAAGATGAGAAGAGACCCGGTTGTTCATAGAATCATAAAATCATAGAATATCTCAAGTTGGAAGGGACCCATAAGGATCATCGAGTACAACTCCCTGCTCCTTGTAGGACTACCTAAAACTAAATCATATGACTAACTCCTTGAACTCTCACTGGCTTGGTGCCCTGGCCCCTTCCCTGACGAGCCTGTTCCAGTGACCGACCACCCTCTCAGTGAAGAATCTTTCTCTAATGTCCAATTTGAACCTCCCCTGATGCAGCTTTGTTCCATTTCCACGTGTCCTATCACTGGTCACCATTCTCTGTAATGAAGCCATGGGCTATGGTTTAATATTTACTGACATTCCCAGGGCTGAATTATACTGTCACCTTTGAGGTGAGAAAGTACCATACACTAACAGGATTATTAATCTAATGAAAAAAAACCCCAACGTTGAAAGGAATCAAGATCAGGGAGCTGAACGCAAACAAAGCCAACTCAGAAGTCAGATGTGTCCTTGTAAGCACTGGGGGAGACAAACTGAATGAACAAATTATCAAGCAATGGGGAAGCATCATGTTCTTAATTTCTTACAATCAATGCGGTGAGACCATTGAGTTTGCTCCAGCCTGGGAGGTGGGAGGACAAACCTGCTCGCTCTGTGTCCCACGGCGGCAGGGCTATATGCTTGCACGCTAACTGTGGGAATAACCAACTTCTGCTTCTGTACCCCCTGCCAAAAAAAACCTACCTGCTACAATACTGTTCAAAATACTTAAAGGGAAGCTCTAGGAAACACAGGCCTGAGCCTGTTTCCCAACAGGTGCTATGAGCCACTGCTCAGTGGTGCAGCTCACACACAGAGGTGACTTTTGGTGTCTTCCCCGCGCCGGCTCAGGCTGTCTGGCCATGTGTGGCACTGCAGGGACAGCGGAGAGGACTTCTGCCCCTGGGAAGAGCTGCTCCCAGCAGCAGGCGCGCCGAGAGCCTCCTGGCACAGCTGCGGAGTATTTAACACAATTCCCTTCCTCTCCCGTTCTGCAGAAGGAGCGATGAAATGTGCAGTGTAATGTATTCAGCAAAGTTTGAATGATAAATGCTGATGGCATTTCCACTCGCTGTTAATATTAAAAAGCTGGGGAAGACTCCTTCTCCTGAGGTGAACCAGTGCAAATCAGGAATATTTTAAATCAAAAGAGACTCAGGGCCAACTTACAGTGAACTCTAAATTACACGGAATTGACACATGCTGAATTTACGGATTCCGTTTAGCCCCACACCGCCTGCAGGGTGAGGTGAGGAATGCAATGCTGTGCCACACTTCGATTATAGCTGATTTCCTTTCTGGCAGGATCTGACAATCCCAGCCTTTTCCCGTTTTGTGCAGAGAGCTATTTCAGACCTTAAACAGAATAGAGCACAGCTGTCCTTGTAGCAACAGTATCTTTACAATATTGAGAAAAAGAAAAGTTCAATTTTTTTTTCTTTTTTTTTTAATGATCAAAGTCAATATTCATATTTGTATGGGAGTGGATATGTGGATGTACTAAAATTGCGTACGCTTCACTGAACACAGCTTCTCAGACACTTCATGAAACACAAAGTCTGTACAGATACGTGCACATTTTTTTCACCCTCTGTCATACAACTACTTTTTAAATTCTTCCGGTTTCCTATGCCTGAAATGTACCTGTGTACATAGTATTTATAACAGACATGTTTTTATCAGAGAGAGTTAATTAGAACAAATTTAAAGGACAGTGCTGAAATATGCCATGAAGACGTTCATGTTGCAGTTGTGGTTTAGAAGGAATTCTGGTCTCAGGAACGTCAGCAAACCAGAGAAACCCCACAGCTCTGCAGTATTGCTGATTCAAACAGTGGCAATTAAAAGTGGAAGCTGAGCTATTACCTCTAAATGGCTAAAGGGCTGGAAGAGTGGGAGCTGCAGTGGTGTAGAAGTGGAGCAGAAAGGAAAGCTGAGCGTTACCATTTGACTTGTAAATTTTAGAGCATATAGAAATAACAGAGGTGACAGTGCTGACATTTCGCATATCTGTGGAAAGCACAGAATCCTCCTCTATAAAGAACCCTGAGAAGGTGAGAAAGGGCGCAAGTGCAAGGTGTCATTTTGCCTTATGTTCACAAGCCCTTGGACCACACTCATCAAGTTTAGCTTTTGTGTCCATTTTGGAGTCTGAGAAGAAAGGAGGCGGCTCCTTTACACTCAGGGCTTATTGTCAACACCGATGAGCAACTTTCTGCCAAGGGCTAACACAGGCACTCGCTCAGAGGGGTGCACAGGGAGGCCAGGAAGATGCCAGGCTCCTGGGGGCTAAACAGAATCAAGTGTTTAGAGCTGTCGCTGTTTGGTCCTGGCTCCGCAGTGGGACCTACACCCCTGTCTAAAATGTACTTGGTTTTGATAATGTGAAAAATGAAATAGAAATGCCTCAACACAATACTGAAAGGAGCCCTCCAGGGAGCTGACTCCAGCAATTTAATGAGGAGTTTAGCACAAGGTGGGATTAGAAATCCAATCCTTCTCAGGGCCAAAGAGTGTTTTTGGAGGATGCAGGAAGCTGTGTCTGGGACAGGCTGCCTGGAGTCCATCCCCAGTGGACAGGGGGATGCAGGTTTCACTCAGGACACAGCCGAGATTACTCTAGGGAGAACAACATGCAGATGCCACCAAAGCAACAACGCATCTGTCATTTCTCCAGAAGTCATCAAATTTCTGATCAAGCTGCTCAGACTGACACAGTCAAGGAAACAAGACCTGAAGCCTTTAACATGATTTGCTGCATTCACCTTTAGATAATTGATCAGCAGGTATTCACCATAAAACCTTTGGAGCCAATCATTCACTCATGTGGGAAGAAAGAGACTGTGAAAGTGCCACAGTTTGGATCAGTTTCCAAAGTCTAACTTTGGTCCAAGAGGAGTGAGCTTGAAGAGAAGAGATGGCACAAACTCTAAATCCAAACAGCCTTCCATGTCACAGATCCTCACATCCCAACCCAGTCGCCCAGGGCCAGTGACAGCTTCACCAGCAGCCCAGCTAATACAGGTCTGCTTTGCCAGAGTCACCAGGCTGAATTTAAAATGTACTTTGATGACCTGGTCAAACTGTTTTGTCTGAAGAAACACCATATCCTCAGAGTTCAGCCATTAATCCAGTTAAGCGTAATTAAAGCATTTGCACAAGTCTGAACTAATTTCTCTGTTTACAGAACAGATTGGATAAATATCCCTGTGAGAGGCAGAAAATTCATTACAGCAACAGCTTAGGTCTCTGTATTTCTAAGCTGTCTTGATATGAGGAAATTACTTCGGTACCCTAACATAAATCTATCATTTCAGTAAGCTCTTAATGTAAAAGCACTGTGGAAATAATGTCAACAACCTTGTGATGACTAATAAATAGACTAATGTACATCCACCTGCACATAATAAACCTTTAGAGAGCCTAATGCCATCATAAACCACAAGAACAGGTATCACAAGATTACAACTGAAGTTTTATACACAGGCACAACACTTCACTTACATTAACATTTATTTTCCCCCTTACTTTCCCCAGTTTGCTGCCCTTGCTGGCTCCATCAGCCCTCTGAGCGGATGCCTCACAGCACTCCCAGCTCTCTCTGACTGCTTCTCAGCATTGAACTTTCTCAGCAGCAAATCCTGGAGCTGCTGCGTTGCTGGATGAAGCTTTTTACTTGTACATTACACCGAATTTTGACATTCTCGGTGTTTTGTGAGAACTGAACCTCCCAGGGCTCCAGTCAGCCAGCAGGGACAGAGAGGTGACTGGGCTGGTATTGTGCAGGTGTTTGCCCACTGAGACCTGCAATGCCACCCAAACCTCACACCAGCCACTGAATGACTGCGAAGCAGGAATGACGTTTCAGTTCAGTCTCCTGGTTCAAGACAGTTGTTTTAGGCTATCTCTATGCTAATCACACACAAGACAAAGACACTAGTTCAAAACTCAGCTGTGCAATTTTGATTCTTATACAGTAACAACAGACTCTCAGTGTTTTGTCCCCCAACTGAACTTACAGTTCAGCTGAGGGTGTTAGTCTGATTACAAAAATACTAAACTGATCTGTGCTACAAAACCGTGTAATATGAGTTGCAAGCAGATACAACCATGTGGTGTAACTTTAAGGCCAGGAGGTACTAAAAGTGGAAGAACATTTCTCAGTACCAATCTCCTGAGCATCCAAAAGTGCATGTTTGAATTCAGCACAGCTGCAGATTAGGGAATTAGAAAGGATACTGGCTGTCAATTTACATTTTTTAAATGACTGATTTTTTTTTCCTATAAACATCTGCTTGTAAATGGCTTTCATTATGGCACAGACTTTTGGATTGGAGAATGTTCTCAAATTCTATTTCCTTTCCAACTTTCTGTTGGGTATTAACAAATCTGTGTATGTTCCAACCTCACAGGCAAAACCCATTTGAGTAACAATTTCTCCTGTCCTTGCTTTAAAAAACCTCGAATAAATACAGCTACTGTGGCTGATCTGTCTTCTTCATCTTTAGTCCCCAGGGTGTTAAGGTACATGGTAAACCAGAACACCTCTAGCTCTTCCTACTGCTCCACACACTTCTCTTGTGCTTTCTATTTCTACAGCTCCAGGTCTTGTTCCGGCTCCCACAGACTCCTTCACATGGCAGGTTACGGGAAAGGATTCTGCCTCCCAAAGCAGAGGGCCATCCTGCCATGCTCACTGCTTCCTGAGATCCTCCTATTCTTCCTGACATGGGATTGTATGGTAATAGCTTAGTTAGTAACTACTGGTGTTCACAGGTTTGCATTTTATGACATCCTATTTTTTGCTCAGTTGCACTGCTTAAGATGTGAGCTAGTAACCAAACACAGAGGAGTCCTTGTTAGGAGATGCTCTCTTGGAGAAGAATGATTTTGTAGCCTCCCAGCAGCCAGATTATGCCGTTGCTCAGGCAAGGGTGTTTGAGCAATTCCAAAATTACCGTCTCTTTAGTTTGCATACAATAAAGGCACAAACAAAATACACCACAGGCAGAGACAACCAGCCCTGGAAGAGGCTGGCAGCCCTTGGAGTAGCAGTTGCACAACCTCTATTTATCCACATGGGTCCATATATCTGTTCACCACAGGAATCCTGGAGAATTTTAAGTGGCTCTTGTTAATACACTGGAAGAGATACACTGATTACCTTGTGCTCATTAGAAGTGTATGAGGCTACCAGAGATAATTGGAGAGCTCAGTGAAATATTTGCCTTTCTCAGGTTGCAAATATTGCAGTTCCTCATTAGTTTACCCTGCTATTGCCCATTGGCTCACTAAACAGAGGTTTGCAACCTGAAAGGACAGTGGATGAATTCCTAATAAACCAGGGCAATGTACTGTTTTTTATTTCTGGAGTTTCAGTACATTGTGCTACACCCAGCAAACTTTCTGATACTGTTTTGTTTGTGCAAGAAAGAAGGCACTGTAAGTGAGGAAACCGATGCAAAAAAGGAGGCGACTTGATGTCATGCCAACAGTGTAAAGATATTAAAAAGGGCATTGCAAACCTGAAGAAGAAAAGCACCCATTAAAACTGCTCTATTTCATATTTATGTTCCACCATTTCAGGCAGAAGAGCAGCGAAAGGAATTTAGTACAGAATAGTTTTGTATCAATATTTGTGCATGAACCACACCGACACATTCACAGCGGTTCCAGTATGAAAACAGAGTTCAACGTGTTGTGAAACCAAAGGTAGGCTATCCTGAACACCACTGCAAGGAGTACTGTGACAGTGTACACTGCAACACTTGGTAATAATATGCTGCAACGTTTCTTCAAGGGAGGCAGTACAACCAGGTCGGTACTCGACAGAGTGGAATCGCCTCCCCCTTTCACTGCTGTCTTCTAAGAGGATCGTGGACACAAACGCAGCTCGCAGCCTCCCTGCCACAGCCCTGTGATACGAGAGTCCCTGAAGAACCATTTCACCAACTGATCATCTCCTTCTGAATGAAATACTAAAGTACCAATTGTACTGAAGTACCAAAGGAACCTGTGTAAAGCAGCCTTCCTCTGCAGACTTTCAACAGACACACTCCGATTTACACCATCTCACCTTAAATTCTGAAAGCTAAACACCTGCGTCTGATTTCACTGCCACTAACTGGTTCTGCATTACAGCAGGTATTTGAACATAAATCCCAATCTTGATTAATCTCAAACTTTTGATAGGGAAAGGCGGAGAGAGCTCTCAGTTGAACTGAAAATCTTTAACTGGCCTGTGGCAACTGCTTTACAACAGAAAATCTTAAAAACAACCCTCAATAAATGCCAGTACCACTTTGAAAAACCCTGAAGTTTCATGGCACAATTTAGTTCTAAATGATTATATAATTACATTTGTGAACGTAATCCTGTGGGGTATTATTCTAATTATAGACCGCAATCCTTCTTAGCAGCTTTCAGAGAAATAATTTGCGTAATGAAATGAAGGTTTCCAGCTGCAGCAAACAAACCAATCTCAAAACTTTTTTGCAAATGACAGGATATCCTTAATGGCGCGATCAAACTTGGATCAATCCACTGACTCTGTATTTGCCTGTATTTGGGGGATTCCTTATTCCAGAGTAAAAAATGGCCGAGGGCAACGTGCTACCTGCAGAATCCACAGACGTTGTCTAAGATAATAAAAAATGCAAAAAAACCCAAAACTGTGGCCATGGCTATTCCATCCAAGTGTGACAGTGCCACCACTCCAAGTGCTGCTATACACAGAAGTTCAAGACAAGGGCTTCCTGGCCTTGTGGACATTTTTATTCTGATGATCCAAAAGGAAATTTTGCTCAAATCAGCCTTTATCTGTAAACACTGAGTTGCATCACAGCACAATTAATACAGTTGGAAAGCAAGCAAACACGCAGTAACTCCAAATAGGTGCAGCAGCCTTCACCTGGCTAAACTGTGATCTTTGTAAGCAGGAAATGTCCCTGTAGACACTCCAGTGACACTGAATAGTGCTTCATGAGACTGGTATGTTACCTGTGCCTTGGGCTAAAATCTCTCTCCCAAAACCGTTACAAGTCATTTGTTGACACAAACAGCACCTACAAGCAGCTCTTTCCTATTGTGTACTTCCTGACAAACTGTCCTTTAGGCTTATCTGCATGCCTCTTGCCATATGAGCCGTCTTGTTTCCCACGATTGTGTCCGGCTTTCCTTCTATTGATCTTTATGTAACATCTTTATGCAACCTTCCACCCAAGGTAACAAGGCAGATGATGCCAGTGCAGAAGCACTGGAGCATCCTGTGAAGACAGAGGTTTACAGAAGCTAGAAATGAGAAGGACCCATCAAGCCAGTAAATCTACCTTCCTGCAGGAATAGGATGTAGGTCTTTGACCAAGAGTGCACTGGGACACCAGGTAACATAGTTAAACTACAGAAAAAGGTCAAGAAATAATTATTGTTTGTATTTCTGTGTTTTGAAATGTATAAATATTCCAAAGAGTTTGTAAGCTGGGGTGCTAGCTTTGCGGATTACCACCTAGCACCCATCTCTGTGCAGAAATCATTTAAATAAATACCTCTGCTCTGTGTGTACACTGGCATCTTGCACACCAGGTAAATGACTCCACAAATGGGACAACAATTTCACAGTAAAACCCAGGTTCTGAATTGGGACAGTTTTCTAATCTAGACAACATGGACCAATATAGGCAGCCAAAAGACCAAAGTGCATTTACTGAAGGCAGAGGTTTGTTCCAAGACTGCCAGTATTTCAGATAATTTGGATTTACTTAAAAATCAACTCTGTCTAAACATAGATACGTGAACATGACCTTGTTCATTTCCACAGTAAAGAACCAGGGTCCTCTTTACTGTCCCAAACTGGAATTGGAAATAATTCTTGTAATGAGAATCAATCAGCATTATTTCTGACACTAAAATTAATACTGAAAACTACACTGTATTAGAGGGCAGAGTCACTCCACTCAGAAGCCTGTGCACTGCCAACAGGACAGAACTGCTATGTGCCAAAAACATCCGTGCTACCTCATTTCCAGACCACTCCTCAGGGGAGTGCCATCCTTGGCCCATTTTCAGACCTCTCATTCAATATGGAAACTAGAGAAACTCAAACTTGAGGCTGTTGAAAGATCCTTGTTGATGCACCGCACATACCTGTCCCTACACACATACAACAAACTTCCTCACATGGTCTAGAACTGCATACACTGCTCTGTCCCTTACATTTCCTTTGGAAAAAGTACACTTTCTGTACAGACTGGAAGCAGAAGCAACTCCTGATACAAGCACACACTATGTCCATGACACAGAATTAAAGCAGGGCTTCAGAGCGTGCCCTGAGAAATACTACAGTTTCCCCACCACTGTATTTGAGGAGAATCAGTGGCTGTCAAGCTGGTCCACACTCAGGAGAGTAGCCCTAAAAGCACCAGTTTCAGGACAGAGCAAGCACCAGGAGCTGTAAAAACTCTAATTGCAATTTTTACTCTCATTTGCTAATATACACCCCCTCCCTCAAATTTTACTTCAGAATTAAAGTCTGCATTCCCTTGGTTTCCCACTGGTCTTGGGCTTCAGCGTGTAGACAGCACGTAAAGCACTGGTTTCAAGAGAGACTTAGTGAATTGTGAAGAGCAACTTCCTGTACTGTATTATCTGACAGCATTTGGAAACAGTAGGCAGCCATGTGGAAACGACAAATTGTAAGTGGGGTATTGTTGCAATCGAGCACAATCACAGATGGCCAGATGAAAAAAAAAGCAGGCCCACCGCCTGCTCTCTGGTGTGCTTTATATGACTACGCCGTGGCCACCCATCTTGGCAATTCTCAATTTGTCGTACACGAACAGCAGCCCCGCAGTACCAGCACCCCTGCCTCCACTTCCAAGAGTGACAGCAGCTTGCACTTGCTGCAAAATAGTGCAACCCAGTGAGCTAAATTACATGCCACATTGGGCTGAGACAGCACTGCATGTCCCACTACATGCAGCTTGCATGGGGATGAGGGAAGGTGTCAGCGGTTATCTGTTGCAATCGCTCCTTTTTAAAGACCTTTATTCTTATCTTTGATGCTCAGGCATTTCTCTCTCCCCTTTCCTAGTGATCATCCACAGCAGACAAGGTACGAAGTGGCATTTTTTATCATGTATACATGTCAAGGAGGTTTGCGGCTTGAGGACGTGCTATTTCTCCGCACATAAGGAAATAGCAGATATTGGGGAAATACAGGAAATACCATCCTTTTTATTATTATGATTTTGAATACATAAGATTCAATCAGACAATACAGGAAATCCCATATCGGTTTTAGTAATCCTAGCCCTGTCTGATGGGTTTTAGGAGAGGTCTCAGTCTGGACTTACACTCTATGCTCCCTGGACCTATGCCTTCCTATAACACCATAGATCAACACTGCAACTGGGCAGACAACAGGTATATCCCTACAGCACACTACATTGAGAAAAGATGATCAGGGAATGCTCAGAGGAACAGAGAAAACAGAGGCTGAACCTACTCAGTGTGACCTGTATGTTTTGGGCTGAAGCTTACACATTCATGTGCTGGGAGACTGTTTTAGTTAAGCCAGCTTGCGTAAAATTACTGCTGTTCTTACCGTATTACTCCTTGGTCCTTCCTTGGGCTTTTTTATTCTCACTGCCCTGAGAACCAACCAGTAGATTATCGACCAACTTGTTTCGTATCAACATTATCATAAATGTTGATTATTGGTGTTTTCACTACTTATGACTATGTATGCTTCAATCAGCTATAGAATAAGGATACTCACACTAGAATCACCATGTGGCATGGCTGTGCCTGCACAGTCCAAGACGAAGGCACATGACACAAGAACATCTGAGAATGACTGGTGCCTGCTGTAGTTTTAGTCAAGCGCGTTTACTGGGCCAGGGGATGAAAACAGATATGCCTATTTTATGTAGCTCTTCTTTTACAATAATAGCGTTTGTAGAATCAGTAGTCAGTTTGTATCGTGTTCTGTACATTGCATTATATATGTAAATTAATTCTTATTAATCTTTATAATGTTAAGCTACTGCTAAAAACGTTCATTTAAGAACTGCCTTTGTTCTTCTGTCTCCCTAATTTCAATTCCCTTCAGTCTCTTCTCCCTGTATATTAAAGTACTTTATTAATTTTGTCACGTTAATCTGATCAGCACTAAACACACTACCGTTTCTAAAGACCTAAAACATGAAGCTAAGCTACAGTGACATGCAAACAAAAAGCCTAATGCGCAACAGGCAAAGCAGCTCTCTTTGTGCCTGGCCTATGAGAAGGTGACAATCTCTGCCCTACTTCTGGCTGAGCCCAGCCAGCCTCCGTGGCACTGCGGCCAGACGCAAAGCAGAGCTGTAGCCCAGAACAGAGAGGGCAGAGGAGATGAGGCAGGACACAATTAAAACCTCATTAAAATAACAGGAGGGTTACGTGTGTCATCAGAAAGGAAAGGGATAAAAACCTGAAAATGGCAAAACCACCGAGCTCTCTGTCATCCTGCATAGTATTGAATGGGAGTCCAGAAGCAGAGAGGATTATCTTTGAATGTTGATTACCCAGACATTGTACGACAGAACATAGTACCCAGGCCTATGGAACTGGCATTAATTCTGAAACGGATAGGATGAAAACAGAGGAGGAACTACCAAATGGGATTGTCTTTCTCATTACAGGATAGACATGTTAATAAACTGAGGTTTTATGCCAGAAGAAAAAGATCTGCAAAGAAAGAAGGAATTAATGAGAATTCATGAAACAGTATGTACTTATAGGAACAAATTCCTATTTTAAGATTAATTTCCATTCCCCAAAATGGAAAACTGTTGCCCATTTAAACATATCAATACTTAGCTAAAAATTTATTTTCCTCTTCCATTTATGTTTACCAAATTCTTGAAAGATTTTAGCAAGTGTTTTGGCTCTTATCTGATGAAAACGTAGATAATTCAATGTTCAGGCGGCACTGAAATAGGGGTGTGCTATAAAACTTGCCTGGACCTCCAGACAGAAGCAACAGCAGGCACAAGCAGATTTCTCTGACCAAGCATATTTTCTCTCATTATGTGATTGTTGATTAAATTATGCCTAACAGGTAGAATGTGATTGATCTCATTGACTAATTAAAAAACAAAAAGAACTATTTTTCATGAATAAACATGCAGAGTCTGAAAATCGAATTTCAAAACTTGCTTCATAAACAATCCATAGCTTGTCTGCTTTTTGCTTGCCTGTAGTATTTATTAAATATTTCTGAAGGCAGAATAGATTAGGATATTGTGGAACTGGTTCACAAACTTTTCATTAATCCCAAAGAAATAAAACTTATAAGAATGATCACTATCCTCTACAAATTAGCTATTCTATGACAAAATTATTTTCTCCTTAATCACAGAACCAAATTCTTATCTCAAATACTTCCAGTTCATTAAAGGCCATTAACATAATTGGGAACTGTATGATATGAGGAGGCAAGCTATGCATTGTAGTAAACACAGATATTAATTTAATTTCATTTTTCAATTCATTTTAGAGGCATGAAAAAAGGAAAGAAAAGAAAATGGAAAGTGATGTGGCTCAATGACAGTGATGTGCAGCAAAAATAAATAGGACAAGAAAAACTAAAAGATAAACTGCAACAGTCCAGTCTGCATACTCAATATTAGAGAATACAGCTATGCTTAGAACACATTTTCAAGGCCTTGGACACAGCACTTCACAACCTATGATTAATCACAGAAGAAACAGAAAACAGTCCTATACCAATTGCTTCTCTGAAAGCAAGATCTGTTGAACATACAGTTTACCTATATAGCCTATGCATAGTTTCGACACATTATCTAGATACTTGCTGCCTATTGAAATACAAGAAGGAAAAAAAGGACAGCAAGTAGTGAGGAATTTCTTTCCCCATCTCCGGATCTAAAAGATCATTTGTAATTATAACGTTTTCAAGTTCAGCTCAAATCAGGAATATTTAAATTTCACATAGAATTTTATGCGCGAAGTTATACTGACTTAGAAAATATGACTATATCACTCATACTTTCTGCAAGAGCTTTGTTGTTTAGTTCGTTTAGACGGGGTGTATTTTGTAAACTTCTATTCTTTGTTCAAAAAGCTTTCAAATCATGGAACATTTGAGAAAGAGAGGAAATTGGTTTGGATTAGTGGTTAAAGGCTTTGGCCACACTCCCTAGTCTTGTTCACTCCCTAACGGAGTGTGGTTATGGCTGACTGAAAGGCCCTGAATCATTATTTATTCTTGTCTATACTTAGGGGTTAACCAGGCAGAATTGTTCAGCCGCGCTGATTGCTTCACAAGTCCTTGACAGAAGTTTAATTCTACGGTTTAGAAAAAGTTTCTGATGCATATGATAAGCGCAGGGGTCACTAATCACTATTAAGCCTGGATCCAGAGCTGACGCAAGTACGGCACGCGCAGGCACTGGCACTATCCCCTTTGGGTTCGTCGGGATACAAGAGAGCAAAGCGAAACATTTTTTGGCAAGCTGCCGAACAACTTTTACCTTCACTCACAAAGTGAAAGATATATGAAGTACACTGACAATAAAGAAAAACAAAACAATGCTCGGAATTTGACAGGGTACAAAGCAGGCAATGGACACCCGAAATGATTTTACAGAGAAGGATTTTTTAATGGATCACATCCAAAACACAGCACTTGCATGCTGCAGCAGAGCCTCCATGACAAGGGAGCGGTGGGACTGCATGGGAGGTTATACGCTGCCAGCAGTTCCTCAAAGATGGTATCTGGTCATCCATCAGACTGGATGCCTTTTTTTTTTTTTAATCTGTCTTAATTTCTAAGCAAAAATCCTGTGTTTTAAGCAGTTGTTGGTCAACGCCACTGGGTATAAGCCTTTAAACAGGACAGCTAGGTCATCTACTTAAAACCTGAATTTGCTTTTCCCATGGTGCTGGATCGATCCGTGGGAGCCAGGTAAAACTGTGACGTGGTACTGAAGATGTGTTTCCTCAAAGTGATTACCATCCTACCTGCAACCACTTCATTGCCCCATGAACGTGAAGCATTTTTCCATCATAATGCTTCAATGAGAGAATATTGTAGTAAGATAAATATGGGAAATAGCATCTAGCTTTAAAAACACTTCAAATAAGACTCACTACGTACCTTCTACAAGCCAGAAGATACACATAAGCCCAATCCAAACTATAAGACTCTGCCAGGGATGCAAAAAATGGGGCAATAGCAGCTTAAGGATTATGACAGATTTCTCAAAGGTGCACAGTGGGTTTCTGAGTGCTCAGTTTCCACAGAAACGAAGCTACAGATTTCTTGACTTTTGTTAAGTCTAAGTCCTATTAGAGACATAATTTTATTGCACTTTTACCTGTTTAAAGGAAACAAATACATTTTGTAAAGTTTGGAAGAGTTGAGCTCTGAAAAACTTAAAATAATTATCATTATCTCCATCTATTGTAGACTTATAAATATACAAACATAGGCATGAGCTTGGTAGCAGTTATTGGTACAGTGCTAATGGTGATGATTCAAATTCTCTTCAATCTTGCAGTGAAAGACTGTAATCAAGGTACATTGGCCGTAAAGGTCAAGTAAGGGTTAAGTAAGTCTTCACAGAACTAATCAAGGCCAATAACTTCAGAGATGCGGAAGAGTGAGAGGAAAGCCATGTCTGCCTTCTGCAGCACAGGGGATTGAGATTCTGTCCAGCTCTTCACATATTTGATTGTTTGATTTATTTCTTGGGAGCCCTTCACTTCAGACGGTATTCTACTTCTTTATCTTTTTTGTGCACATTTTAACTTGTTTACTGATTTACTAAGCAACTTTATATTAGCTCCCACCCAAAGGACGGCTGAAACTGCTCCAAGTATTTACTTTCAATCAGACAGCTTTTCTCTTCCATTTGTTTTCCTGACATTATCAGTACCTTCATATGAAAGAAGAAGCTCCAGCAGTGCACCTCTATCACAGTGGCTACACGTTTTAATCAGAAGGTAGAGGAAACAAATCTGAAAAAATTAATATAAATAGGATACTTGAACTTTATAACATGACTCTCTCACAGCTTTATGTCAAAGACATGGTAGCTGCTGCAATAGGAAAAGTTCCTGTTCAGTGAATAATTGGAGAATACTCTTCTGATGGTTTTTCAGAGTCAATTTACAGAATGCAGCTGTCTCCACTCAGATCAAAGTCCCTGCTAAAATGACCAGATTTATCTTTCTGATAGGATCTACTCTTCAGCTTCTGCACTGAGGGGTCCTCTGTCCCTCTCAACCCCAATGTGATCTGCCTCTCACAGCAATGGGAGAGCTCCATGTGGGAAAACAGCCTTTCAGTAAAAACCCAAAGTATCCCAATAGTTACATATGAATATAATTTCCGATCCCACAGAGCTAATCCTTGCAGAGCAACCTTCTCATGTGTTACAGTCACCAGCAATTTCAAAAACATATATGCTAATTTTCATTTTTAACCCAGCTAAAATAAATCTCCCTCTCTCTTTCAGTGGGTCTTGTCAATGAGAAGAACACGTGCATGGAGGCTACAAGATGCTTCAATTTACATAGTAGTGTCAGGGGTGGGGAAAAATACTGAGAGTTCCCCTTTAGTGTATTCTACGGGACTTTGCAATTTATAGCAGCTTCTTCCCTGGGGAGGACTTTGCAGCAGATCCAGATTGTCACTGCCCTCAGTGAAGGCCAGTATGAAAATTCCTTTCATTTCATGAGTGAATTTCCAAGCTCTTTGGTGAAATCACTGAAGAGCCAAAGGCAAACACTAACCACCAAATAAGTACCAAAGAATGGCACAAACTTCAAACCAGGTTTCCATTACCCCCAGACAGTATTGGGAGTACAGTGAGCTTAACAACATATTAAGGGGTACACACAGGCAGATTATTAAATGGTCATATTGGTTCTTCTGAAATAAAGCCTTTTGATTCCAGCAGAGCCAGAACAGTACCTACGTGGCCCGACTCCAGGCTTGACTTGGCTGTTCCTGATACTCCTAATCCAAACTATGAAGCAGCTGACACAAACCTCAGAAGCAGTAAAACCCTGGCTTCTTCTCCCATTAAAAAAAAAAAAAGGGCAAACCCCCCCAAAACTAACCAATTCCCATGTTCCTGAATTTCTGTAGCTGATTTGTTGGTGACATTTTTCATCCTGACAGCACATTCAGGAAACGTGACAAATTTAGGCAACAGTCTCACACTGAAAAATGTTCCTGCGAACTTTTCCCAGTTAAGCTGCAATGAATTTGCTTAGCAAAAAACAAAAGGTTTTTCCTCAGCTTAGCTTCCAGTTCTTTGATACATGATGTTTCAAGTAGTTTTAAAAAATGGACCCGGCCTGAGTTTTGTATTAGTTTTTAAAGCTCAGATCATCGTTCAAGATACTGTGCCATTTCTCACTGCTAGATCTGAAAGAGGCGCGTGAGCTTTTGCAGTCCCAAGGCATCGCCAGTACCCACTTCCACAGAGCCTAATTTTCCAAAGCATCCTTCCCATTTGTGGCAGTAACTCAGTGTGTGACATCACCTGGCTCTGAAACTGCAGAATTGCTGCATAATGCAATTTTGTAACTGTCAGATGTTGGAGCTCTGGCTGATCAAGCTGGGGGACCTATCTGTTGCTTTTCAGACCATTCAGTGATGAGGCAGTCAGTCCTGGGGAGGTCTCATATGTCTGAAATGAAGCCATAAACCCTGCCACAAAACAGAAATAAAAGCTTTGGCAAGCTGTGAAAAGATTGGAGTGACTGATGCCCTGCGAGGGTCACAGACAAGATAGCTGGGCTCAGCGGAGCAGCCGGATGGGATACCTGTAGCATTTTATGGATTATGATTACAAACAGAAAATACAGGCTGGCATGTTCCTGATGAATGCAGAGGAAGAAGGTGAGGAATAGCATGTTGCAATAGGCGGTCAGGATGCTCTTAGCCAGCTGCACTCACAGCCTTAGCAGCCAAGAGCCTTTTAAGCCTCTTCTGCTTATTTAGCCTCTCCCTACCTCACAAATGGAAATTCAACACCAAAACTCTCAAGGTCACCTTTTAGGGAACGTTTAGCTCCACAACTATAGTTTCTACACAGCTTTCCCTCGTCCATGGGGCTTCAACGAGGACTGCAGAGTAAATATTCTTTCTGAGATACCTTCTCACTCTGGTGCATAACCACGTTACCATGAATTATAGCAAATTTTCTTTGTATATACTTCATTACTAGAGACTTCTGAGATCAGCAGCAAAAGTACAACTTCAAGATCCTTTCAAAACATATCCTAAATCCCCCTGGATATTCCCAACTGATTAAAGCTGCTCTTATGCTCTGCATACAAGGGCCTCACTGTAAACTTCCAGAGCTAGCAGCACTAAATTGAAATGAAAGATGGTTTTGGCCAGATCAGAAATACACAAAACTGGCTTTTGCTTGTGGTGGCATTTGTCCTTACACCAAAGCAACCAAGAAGAAATTAAAAATCAACTGCCATAGCAAATGGTTAAAAAAAAAATGTTTTCCATGCTAAGTACAACAATGAGAAACAGAAACCAAACTTCTGTAGGATAACATACGCTTTTTGTCATTTGCCATTTATTTACCAGAGCCCACCCCCAGCCTGGAACAGCAGAAAAAGCACACAAAGGAGCACTTTACACCAAGAGTGTTCTCCTAGGAGATAAATGTTACACAAATATCAAAAATGCCTAACTCTACCCTCGAGAAGCAAAGTGTTTCTTGAAATGGGATGCCAGCATGTACAACACTCAACTAGTCTTTGGGGTCTTAGGAACTTCACACTGCAATGGCAGGTTTGTTGACTCCACTTCTCCTTTTCAGTCAGATAGGGTGAGATTAACAACAGATCTATTAGTTTCATCATACTCGTGAAACAACCAATATGCTGAGATATAAATACTGTGCCTGTGGGAACAGTTTGTTTATTCTTGCTAAGTATGAGAAATCCTAGAAGGACAACTTGTAAACAGAAATGTTAGAAGCTTTAAAATGAGAAGATTGGAACCATTGTTTCAAAATCAAACATCTACAATTCATTTATAGGAAATGAGGACTTGTGTTTCTTAGAGCTTCAGGCATGCTTGACAATTGCTGGCCTTAGATCTTCAACGAAATGCAGAATTAGCTCAGCTCTTCCATCCACAAGTCTTCTTAAATTTGCACCCACAATTACTAGCCTTTTGAACACTTGCTGCAAAATGCAAATAGGCTAGGAAATGTTCATTTGTAATCAGCCCCTAATGATTTGAGTGACCTGAATTTGGAGAATATTCACGGAAGCATAATAATTAGATATTGAAAAGGCCCGAGGCTGTTTTCTAGTACCTAGTTAGTGCAGCACGGAGCCTAGACTGTTTACTTTTGACCAACTTCATCTTACAAAGATCTGTGTGGAGAATCTTCCACTCCTCCTCTTGAGAGGCTTTACCAATAAAGCAGATCTTGGTTTTACAATATTTGTCTTGATAACCTGTATCTACTTTTTGTATAGTCTACTTTGTTTTAATGCTAGACATACATTGGCTTGCTTTACAGAAAGGTATATTCAGCTTTATCAACTATTTATAGACAATCCACTAGTACTTAAGCTTTTGTTTTGTCGTATCGTTCTCAATGTGCTCTTCTTTTCAGCACTTCAGAACCACAAGGGCATTTCTCCAGTATGTCCTGTACAACTTTGGTCCTCCAGAAAATGTATAAGAAATGATAAATTTTAATAGAAATAGCCTATGAAATCCCCACTAGACTGTACAGATGGCCAGAAATCATGATTGAAAGCATTCATACATACTTCAGAGTGATACACTGGAAAAAAAAGATGTATTGCAAGATGAAAAAACAGCAAAAACCCTCAAACTCAAGATGCACTTTGGCTGAAACCAGGTTGGTGTTTACATCCATCATGTAATCTGACTAAAAACATAACACTTGAATTAAACAGATGCAAACGAAGCACTGTTAAACGGGACTTTTTTAAGAACTGAGATTGCTACAGCTTGATTACATATCTTATCTTTAGCCAGATTATTAAATATATAACAGCAAGACAATTCTGCTAGATATGTACTACCTAACAGAATTTATGTAAATACATGGTGAATTAGCACATGCGAACAGTTAATCCAGACTGTAGGGGTGGACCTTAATACTCAGGTAACACTGTAGCTGACATTATGCATAAGCAATGAAAACTAGGACATTTGCCATAACTCAGCCAACGTGTAGGTTTTGTTTTAAAGGATGCACTAGCCTAGTGATAACATTATTATTGATTAAAACCATCTAAAATTTCACAGATTCAGAAAAGGGGAAAAAAAAACAAACAGAAAAAGCATGGAGAAGTAGGAAGAAAGCTAAATATAGCTATTCCATCATAAAGATTTTACTGGTGCCAGTTAAGAATGATTTGCTCACTCATATCTTCAGAACATTTGTGCCAATTTTGCAATTTTTGTGCTTTTACTTCCTCCCCCGCTCCCCCCAGGTACATCAGACATTCCCCTCCCTTTGGAGTACACCCAAGAAAAATGTATTCCAACTGCAGGCTTGGATGAGCCATGGCTGTAAGCCAGGGCTTCTGCATTGCATTCCCAGTTTGTTTTTTTTTTTCTAAATCTCTGCACATGCCCTGCCAAGTCATTGTCTCCAAAAGTAAGAAAGAGCTAATAAAGCTGTGTCGGTACATTCAATATGGTTCAGCACTTGCTGCTGAATGTCCCGTTTCTCTAGCCTGAAACCCTATCTTCCAGTACTTAAGCATGCTGAGACATAAATTTTTGGAGAGACATTACTGGAGAAAACCATTCTGTAAAGAGCATGGTGCAGGTAATTTGTAAGTTTGCACAGAATCTCAGAAGCTCTCTGTGAAGACAGGACAGATTTGCAGGATCAGGGCCTTATATTCTGAAGTGACAATCTGGACTGGTTCTTTGCCAGTCTAACCGATTGGACTCCACTAGAATTTCTCATGACATATCACTGGCAGAGAAAGAGAAAAGTGGCCTTTTAACATATAAGTGACGTTTCCCATAGCTTCTTTAGTTGCAAGGATTTCTGATATCACTGTACAGAGAAGGGAAGTCTCTGCTAGGTTGAAAATAACCTATTTTATTAAAAATTTTCAGCTCTGATGTTTAGGAAAAGCCAAGTGGCCTCCATTATCTACACAAAAATAGCCCACCAGGTATCTGGGGCTGTCTTTTCTAGTCCCTCTGCATACTCTTTAGCCCTGGGTATGCTCCTCGTGCATTAGCTGAACAAGATTCTCAGAACCACTCCTCGATCTGCGGTACGCTCCGCATTTAACATTGTTGTGCACTCAGTCACTGAACCATTTTTAAACTCAGTCTCCCGCTGAGAGCTAAATGCACTGTTTGTATTCTAATCTTTGTACCTACTGCAGCTAAAGTATAATGGTTCCACAGCTAGAAGGCAATAGCTAAAGCAGGGGAAATATAATTAAGAAAAATAAAAAATGATTGATAGAAAATACAGCACACATTGCTCTAGACATATTAATTTAGTGCCATCTGAGTGACTTGAACAACTAATTTATTAAAATTACCTGGAAGCATCTTATGATTACCCCAACATAAGCACTCTTTAATTTGCCTCTGCTTCTATTCTTGGCAAGACAGTCCACGTTTTGCATGCTCAATATACAAGATGCACGAAAACCAATTAATGCTGTTGACCTATACAAATAGGATAACACCAGCGGACTTGATCACCGCCAGACAAGTGCAGATAACTGGTAAATGAAGGACTTGGTCCTAATTTGTGAAGCCAGTCAGAATTTAAACATGCTGAACTCTCCTTGGCTTCCACGGGAGGTGTGAATGTTTAATATCCTGCGCCACACTGTGATGCTACAACCTATAGAAGTTTTGACACTTTACAAGTTCATTGCCAGTAGCAACTCAAAAATGAGCTTAAAAGAGGGAGTGGTGGCTATAATGAGAGGAATACCACATGCTTCCATGCCAGGCTCCTGCCCCGTTCGCCCTCACAAATCAGTCCCTCCCAAAGCTCTCCTTGTGTGCTCATGAGCTCCTGACTCCTACAGCAAAGCTAATGTCATACCACAGGCTCTTTCAGGCTGTTGCCTCAGAGCACCCTTAGTGACAGGTCAGTCTCCTTCATAGGATTAAAATATTTCACAGGCTTGGGCAGAAAACACAGGGAAGGCCTTGATTTCTCACGTCATTGGTAAATATGTTGTGTTTTATTGAACTGACTCACAGGGTCGGGGGAGGTTTCCACTGTGGTTTAACTACATGTAGCTCTCATCACCTAGCTCCCATGTGCTTGCCCAGAGATGTCAGCAGGATGAGATCCCTATAGAAGTCTGAACTGGTTCATCCAGAACAAGATACAGAAGAGGTTCTCTTATAAAAGATCAAGTCTAATAGTCGAAGACATTGGACACAAGTTTGAGACCTCTTTAGAGAACTTATTTTGTTTGAACGTTAAAGAATGTTTTTTTCAATGTCCCTGAGTAGAAAATGGTGATAAAAGTGGAAACTGACAAGAATGACATGTTCAAGGGACAGCAGATGAGTCCCAGAGTGACCAGCGTAGTGCCGTTCCACTGCACTCAAATCTGGAGAAGAGCATCTAGCCCTGTGTTGACTGTTGGGAAAGTGAATGTGATACTTCAGTTGCCCAGGAGAGAGACCTACTGGGAAATAAAAGGAAAACCCCCAGAGATTCACTACGCCCTGGCAGAAACTCTCAATCCAAGGAAGCCTTTTGCTACTCTGCCTGGCTGCCAAGTCCACGTTTCAATGGCTAAGAATAAAAGACGGTTTTAACCTCCTCAGGTTTCTGGTAGATTATCAAGCAATACCTCCTCCCTGGAACCACAGTGTCAGTTGATTCTGCTAATCAAGGCTTCACACAAAGGCCACGTGCTATTTTGTCACCCCACAACGTCACACAAAGAGAATGCAAACGCCAGTCTGGCCCATTTGGTCACGTCTCCCTTTTTCACTAACAGGTAACAGTTAAAAGCTCCTTCCTGGATTTCCCAGCTGCTCCAGGCCATATTCCTCCCCAGACAGCCACCAGTGACGCTATGCTCTTAAAGGCTTTGGTCAGCTTGCATTACATCTGACAAAAAGATGCATACAGCTTCCTAGTGATAAATGCCATGGTCCATAATTATTGAGAAAAAAAATTTCAGGGGTGGTGGTGGGGGAAATGCTGTGCTGACCTCTTCTTTTAATATCCACATCTCTGGTAAAAGGCTTCAATTCACAGAAAGCATGAGCAAAATTCAGCTACGGTGCTTCTTCAGCACAGTGGAAGGGATTGTATCAAGGAAGGATTTTGGACCCTTGCATGCAACCAGAACGTGTTAGCAGTGCTGCTGAAACAACCCACTGTGCTGCATAACAACTGCTGTAGGTCAGTGAAAGTCACATCTTTTGTTTGTATAGATGGTAGAGCACAGCCATAAAGCCTGACATTAGTGACACTCCGATTTTTCCTGAAGTTCATTTTCTAAATGAATAGCCAGCATACGATTCTCTCAGCCCTATGTCTCTTCTGACAATTAGTCCGCTGCCATTTTGGGCCACATGGACCTTCCTCGAGTTCATAATGGGGATGATATTAATTATATTCAGGGAAAATTGAGTTTCATGACTCCCAGAGGAACATGCTACAGTCTTCATGAAACAAATTCTTTCCACCTTTTTATGTCAAGTGCAACAGAATCCGCATAAATGGTGCAAGACATTTTTATGAGTTATATTGTGAGCAGAAAAGAACAGCAATTATATTGAACTGTCTGGGTGTGTTAACCTTGTTTTTGAGGAGCTAAAATTATTTTTTGGAAGCAAAGTTAAAGAAGATATTGCACAAAGAAGAGGCCATCACTTGGTCTTCATTCCCTGATTTTGCCCGTATTTCCTTTTGGCAGCAGTCATACCACTGCCTATGTGAACATTGAAGAAGCTTCGAGCTAGTGAATAAAATTGGCAAACCCTAAAGCTATGCACTTAAGTTCCTATCCTGAGGGATATTTTAAACAGGCAACCATAGAGAAAACCAAATCCAGTGTACATTAACTACACTGCAAACTAATTTCACAAGGCAACTTGCACAGGAGCTGAAGTCTTAGTTCCAATAGATAACCATTTCTTATTGCTCTTATCATGACAGCATCCTTCAGAAAGATGATTTCTCTCCCAGAAATAAGTGAATTATCTTAAATTCATTAAGGACTAAATCAGAAATTGCTGTTTGATTTTCCTTGATTTGCACCACATACTGATAATAATTAAAATACATCTTTCTTGATCTTCGCTTTTTTGTTGCTTGAAGCTCCTTTGTATGAGGACCATGCTTTCCCAAGCAGTGTGATCCCAAAGCAACAGCACAGAATTGGGAGAAAAAAAACCATCTAAGTTTGAATGCTTACCCTGCCACTGCAAAAAGGAAAAAGGGAAAAAACCTCCCTCACTCTCTTACTTCCGAAGAGCGGAAATTAATTACCTTGCACATATACACACATAATTTCAAATAGGCTCAAGTAGCACACATATAAGAATTAATTGCACATGTCTGTTTCCGCTGAAGTAAAGACACATTAGGGATGTAAAGACATTTCCAGACCCATGGGAACAATGTTCTTACACCAGCAGTACTCTACAGGAATACAAAAGAACTTGTGGTTTTTGCTTTTTTAAAATGTGTTTAGCATGATTGAAGAGTCTAGCACTGCTGCTGCGGCTACCAAGTCCCTGTTGTTCCCAGGCCGAGAGCACAGGGAACATGGAAAGCACCTTGCCAAAGTGTCCCCTGACCTGATGCACACACAGAAGACACATTTGCAGACAAGCCCATCAGCAGCACAATTTATAACGGCAGAGGAGGAAGGTGCGAGCAACAGAGTTCTGACACCAGTTGGCAGACAGGGAAGGGGGCAGCAAGGGCAGGAATGGACATGGAAGTTTCTGGTGCCAGGAGCAGAACCAGATTTGAGCATTCTCTCCTGCCTTGCCTTCCTTCCTCCCTCCCTCCCTCCCTCCTTCTTCTTAGTAATTTCTCTCCAACTTTCTCCAAAGCAGTGTTTGAGAAGAGGAGAACAGAGAACACAAATCTGCTCAAAATGAAGCCTTGAGCACTGCTTTTCACGCTGCTCCTGTTTTACAAGGAGGGAACAGGTTCAAGGTCCCGCTGGATGCTCATGGGTTCATCCCAAGGCCTCTCTCCTCTTGCTCAAAGCTTTGGTGGCCCATGGAAGCTTAGCCCCATGTGGGAACAGAGAGGAGACCCAGTGCATTACACCTCCCCAACAAAAGCAGCTGACCCTGCTAGAAACAGCTCCCCATCTCAGCCATCTGGGTGGGCTGAGCCATCACTCACGACCTCCCAGACATTTTGGCGAGGTGTAAGACAAGGGGAGGAGAGACAAACTCACCCAGCTGCAGACAGGGAAAGCATATTGCACATGGGAGCAGGGAAAGAAGCTTCTTCCACTGCTCTTTACACAGCTGTGTGGCCACCAACATCCCAGCAAAAACCACAGGCTGAGGTGCTAGTCCTTGTTTCAGCAGCAGCAAGGTAGGTTGGGCATCCTGCAGTTAAGCACAAGGGCTTGAGATGGAGATTTCCATTTCTGCCATCTAAAAGACAAGACCTGTAATTTCTCTGTCTCGCTCTTCCTGCAAAAAGTAATTGCAAGTCATACAAGTAGGGACCGTACACTAGTTCAATGTGCTTTGTATGCCAGGTAGAAAGGCAAGACATCAATATACAGTGTAAAGTTCCAGTTCTGCAAGAATCAAGGGCTTAAAACACCTTTAAAAATCTAGCCTCAAATTTTGTGGTAGCACTTTAAAACACGAACATCTTAACAGATTCTTGAAAATGCTGGATTCCAGCTTTAGTAAAATCGTATTCTGATTAAATGCTACTTAATCGAAAGTGGTGTGTGATTTCTCATCAGCATAAGTAAGCTGCTATAATACCTGTACAGGCTGTCAAACCATTGTCAAATTGAAATATTGCTTTCTCTTTTCTGTCTATTTGATCATACATTCTATTTTGGATTTCTCTGCTTTCTATACAAAGACTTCTGAACTCAAGATCACAGAGATGACCTGGCAATAAAAACATTCAAGCAGCAATACAGACAGCTGGGAATTTATTGCATCAGGATTTGGTTTTAAAATATAGGTTTCTCCTGATAAACTAATATTGTCATCTGTTCTGGTGGCAGAGCATACTGCAAACAGCAATCTTCCCCCAGAGAAAAAATGTCAGATTGTGATTTATGAACAGGGAGCCACTAAAGAGTATGATTTCACCCTAAATTAGTAATTTATCAAGTAAAAACCACAAGCAAATAGCTGAATATTGGTGCCTTAAAGGGTCAATAGACTTCTCACTAACTTTTGCTTCAAGCACAAATAACCAGAGACTCCTCCAAGGGAAAACTGTTCTAGTGGATGCCCTAGAAAATGAAAACATTTAGGTCTAAGTGTTGAGGAAAACATTCCCACGATGACCTTTGAGTGTCCATATGGGGTTCAGAGAAGCTCCACACAAGGGGACTGCACAAAGCTGCTAAAGGTAGCAAGTCAATCAAAATGTGGTAGTAGAGATGAAGAGGAGATAGTGGGGAGAAGTGAGAGAAAGAAGGGAAAACAAAGCCATCTAAAAGGGTGTGTTCATTTTCAACTGTAATTAATTGCCTGAAGTGAAGCAGTTGATTTCCATGTACAATGAACTATGAATTATTGGAAATCACTATGATGCAAGTTGACAGAACAATTACTTTGTAAAATCCTCTTACAGGCCAGGGAAAGGAATTTCTAGATATCCATCTGGGAGAAGGAAGTTCCCTCTACCTCTGATCAGCATTGGGAGGAAACATACACTATCAGCACCCAAAGGCACAGCCATGGATACAACGCTAGGACTAGAAGCAACCCAAGGAAGCTCAACCTGTTATTCCCTAGTCACTCCTTCAGACATCTTTTCTCCAGGCTCGCCAACCTTCATTCCCAAGAATTGCAGTGATTTGTAACTGTGTTGACTTAGGAACTGCAGAGCACTCAAATTCACATTACTCTCAATGCTACAGAATGAAGTATAAGGGTTTGGTTTTGTTTTGTTTTTTTTTTTTCCAAATATCATACTGCAGATCTAGATGCCTGGATCTGGGCCCGTGATTTCCACAAAATTAGGCAATTAAAATTTTATTTGAGACAGTTTAAGTGCATCTGTAAAACTGCTACTAGTAATGTCAATAGAACAATTCATGGTTGTGTGCTTCTAGATCTGGACTGTTAGAACATTTCATGGGGCATCAATCCACAACTGCCATGAAAAATGGGTATTTATTTTACTGGTTAGATGTCAGAAATCTGTTCTTTTATATGGAACAGCTGGATTTAATAATGAACAAAGGACTTCACTTCTTAACTTCTGCAAAAAATTTCTTGTCCATTCAAGAGCTAATTCAGATTTCTTTTCTATTGATGCAATTCCACTGTCTTCTGTCAATTTGTATAGGTCTGTATCTTTTCCTGAGATTGCTTGAAAAGCAATAACCAACTCAACAACCAGAAAAAAACGGAGAAGGTGCTCCAAGCTTTCAAATTTTCATTGGGTAGCAGAATGGTACTGGATATACTACTTTTCTAATTTATTTTTTTTTTTTCCTCAGTGGTTGTAGTGATGCTAAAACTTTCTTGGGTGATTGTAGAGTTCCTGCTCTTTCAAACTGCAGAGAACGAATGCAGTGCTAACCAGGTACGTGGAGAAGTGATGAGCAGCAAAAGAAGAAAACTGGTAAATCACAGGAAATTTAGTGAGAGACACCCAAAGCCAACCATCAAGATCAGTGTGAATGGTAAATGCTCAATTCTGGTTCTGAAGAGTACTGGAAAGGAAGCCCTTTCCCATTTGCATTCTAGCTTGCTTGAACATTCACAACATCTGCAAATGTTGTATTATGGCTTTGTAAGAAATAAGCTAGCTGGCTTATTCAGTAATTGAGTCAGTTCATAGGTCAAGTCTCAATGGTTTTGGCTTTAATGATCACAGTAAAAATGCTTTGAAAAAAAATTTTAAGAATTATTACTTAAACTACTTGGAGAGCTTAGGTATTTCCTCTTTAGATACCTTGGTGCTGAAAGAAAGGCAGCTAAGAGGCTAGAGTTGCAGCTGCACTTTATGTTTGATCATCAGCTTTCATAGGCTGCATCAAAAGAAGCATGGCCAGCAGGCCAAGGAAGGTGATTCTGCCTCTCTTCTTGGCTCTGGTGAGACCCCACCTGTAGTACTGTGTCCAGCTCTGGAGTCCTCAGCACAAGAAAGACGTAGACCTGTTGGAGGGGGTCCAGAGGAGCACCACAAAAATGATCAGAGGGATGGAACACCTCTTTTATGAGGAACGGCTGAGAGAGTTGGGGTTGTGAAGCCTGGAGAAGAGAAGGCTCCAGGGAGACTTCATTGCGGCCTTTCAGAACTTAAAGGGGGCTTATAAGAAAGATCAGGACAAACTTTTTAGCAGGGCCTGTGCCAATAGAACAAGGCGTAATGGTTTTCAACTAAAAAAGGGTAGATTTAGACTACATACAAGGAAAAAGTTTTTTACAATGAAGGTGGTGAAACACTGGAACGGGTTGCCCAGAGAGGTGGTAGGTGTCCCATCCCTGGAAACATTCAAGCTCAGGTTGGACAGGGCTCTGAGCAACATGATCTAGTTGAAGATGTCCCTGCTCATTGCAGGGGGTTGGACTAAATGACCTCTAAAGGTCCCTTCCAACCCAAACTATTCTATCATTCTATGAAGCCTTCGTCATACTGGAAGCATTTACCAGGCTGGAGGAGCAAGTCTCCTGCGTGCTGGTGATATCTTCTTCTCTGTTTAAATTTTGGCACTAGAACCAAGTCTGAAGCAACCTAAATTCACATTCAGGGGATACAGACTGGGACAACCAGCATTAGCAGGAGAGGCCAAGATTCAGCTCTGACACAAAGAACCTGATTACAAATTAAGGCTGGATAGCAGACAGGCAGCCTAGAGCACCGTCTACAAAAGCTTGCTCTAGCATTCTTGCAACTATTGCCTGAAACAACTGCACTTGTACATTAAACACAAGCCCAGAAAAGCCAATGAGTTGATGATCACTGTCCATACAGAAGTACAAAAGGAGAGAAGCAGTTATTTCATTTTTCTGTCCTTAGAAGAGTGGACACAGCCTGAATGTTTACAAGGGCTAAAGTCTTGTAAGCAGCCAGAGGATTTTGAAGCAGTTGGGAGGGCTGTGGTGAACGGCCTGGTCTCCTTAGGCAATTGGAAAAAGCAGAGGGGTCAGTGCCAAGGCCAAAAAACTGATTAATGTGAGATGGTCTATCTCAACCGCAAACTTCAGCGGTTCACAACTCAGTGCTGACATATTTCAATCAAAGCATGTCTGCAGCTAAACTTAATACCCAGCCAGCCTATCAAGTGGAAGACGCTAAGCAATTCCAAATCACCCCAAGAATTTTAAAATGGCAATGACTTACTGCAGGACTGCAGAGAATGACCCGTCTGTCAGATGCAGTTGTATCTGCAGCTGACACAGACGTCAAGACTCCTGCTCCCCTCCATGAACACTGCTGTGATGCTGTAAAATGGAGAGGGCCATCTGGGATCACTGCCCTACACAAGCCATCCAGAATCTGTCCTACACAATCTTTCCTGCATTTTTCCAGCGATGACATTTCATCACTTTTGAATGAAATAAGTTCTTTCGCAGTGAAATTGCATCTTCTTCTGTCAGCCAGAGGTCAGACAGTCTGCTTAACAGTAAAGTAAAACAAAAATGCCCCCTTCTTTTCATTCTATTTTATTTATTTCATAAACAGAACAAACTTTGCAATTCTTTTAATTTGACTACCTAAAGTTATTTGCTTGCTTACAAACATAGTTTTTTTAGGGAATGGTTGCAGTCTTCTGAATTCCTATGGAAAGCACTTAAGTCAACAAAGTTTGAAACCACTTCATACCAGGCTGCTGTGTACCACCAAACTGTTATTTTTGACAGACAATGTGCAGCCTCACAAGGAACAAAAAGAAAAGGTAATTTCCTGAAGAGTGGCAAAGCACATACACATACCCCTTGGACTCACCTGGAGTCAAACAACTTAAGATAGATTGAAGCTGCCAAGAGTACGGGAAGCTAAACAAACAGGAAGTTTCACATTTCAAATGGTTTATCTGACAAAAGTAATGGGAATTGATTTACCCTGCCAAGAGAAACAGCTCCAGCTTCTCTACCCCTTTAGTAACGTCCTTGGAGAGGCCTGATGGACACTGGACGTTGGCACTGTATTGAACAGCCCATAGCTAACTATCAGAGGCCGCATCAGCATACTGTAAGCATAATTTTTATTCTTGCCCCATCCCATTCAGCCTCCTGGGATAATAGATCATCATAAAACCACAATGCCCAAAAATCTTTGCTGGGGACTTCTTCAAGATTGACCGAAGTAGCAAGAAGTATCTACGCTGACAGTCTCAAAAGAGATATCTCAGCTTGTTTTTTGAAGCACATGCTAATTAAGGCTTCTAAGATTAACAAAAATCTCTGTTCACATCAGAACTGCTCTGTTAATAGTCTTCGTTTTGTCACAAAAGCAATCAGAAAAAGGGCATTTGCTAGTAGAAAATAAAGCAACCATGGATAGGCCTTACTGGATACAAAATACAGATTCTACTCAAAATCCAATGACAGAACTCAAGTTGAAGGAAGAGTCAAGGACAAAACTGGGGTATAAGAGAAGAAAAATCAACTCCCAAGAGACGGCAGACTGAGATAACTATCTTGATATAAAAAAAAAGCATTCACTTTTTAAATGTATAAAATACAAGTTTAAAACAAAGTTTTAAAAATCCAAAATAGAATCCTAGTCAACAGCTTCCCATGAACAATGACCTACAGAATGAATCACCACAGAAATCTGCATTCAGCAGCTTGTTGCCAAAGTCCTACTTCTTACTCAGTAGAGCACACAGCCCTCCCAGAGCCATTTGCTGTATTGAAGGGTTCAGACTTGCTGTGAAAAGGGACCCAGTAAAAGGGCACACTTTTCACCAGAGAGGTCTCTTGTAAAGCCCCTGGGCAGACAAAACAACTCGAATGCCTGGGGAATTTCATGCTGTTGTTGCTGGCTGAGACAAAGTGTTGTGGAAATCTGTATGTCAATCAGTTATAAAACTAATATTTACCCTGTCTACATTATAATTTTATAAAAATAGGGAGATCTTAAATAAGCCAAGCAGGCAACCCTGTTCTCACACCACCCTTTCCTTATAATAAAGAATATTTGTGCCTGTATCCACCTTCTTGTATTACAGGAATTTTTCACCGAGTATTTTATACACTAATTAATTGACAAAGTTAACTCAATCATAAAAGAAACACAAAATAAAATAAGGAGACAGTAAAGACTAGACAAGGGAAAAAACCCTAAACCCAAAGAAAAACAGCTAAATGGCACAGACCGATACAACTATAACATCAGTAATAATCTAAGACTACTGAGGCTGCGTTCCTTCTGTGCAGGCATACACATCCGGCATCTGGGATTTTACTGGCATTTGCCCACCACTGTACATTTTCTGGATAGCAGTTCAACACGCCAAACCCAACAGCAGTCTTGAACAATGTTGTGACACTTTCACAAGTACAGCGTTAGAGCACTAGGGGCAGATGTACATAGCCACTGCAAAACGAGCTTTAGATGGTTCCTGGAGCTCCACAGGAGCTGTCCCCTTTCCCTGAGGGCTTGCTCAGTGCACCCCAAGGCAGAGGTTTGTGGGGCTCTTCCAGGCCGGCAGTACACTCAGTGCTGGAAGCGCATCTTCATTAACCCAGAGCAGCCCCAAGCACAGCCACGCCAGAAACGGAAGTGTCCTCTGGGTGGCTGGAAAACTGCAAGTAAGCATAGTCCTACATATGTACTTGTGGGTCAGCTTCACTGATTTTGGTGGACTGAATCACTAAAAAAGGCTGTATTTAACCTGGGGGACAAAACAGTGTGTTTGACCGAACTGGATACAATTTTGGAAAAAAAAAAAAAAAAAAAAGTAGTAAAAATCGTAAAAATCTAAATACTCTTTGAAAAAATAGTTTAGGGTTGGTATAAGGTATAAGGGCAACAGAAGAACTTGATGGCTCCTGGAATGCCAGAAGCCTTCAAGAGTTAATATGCGACTTGGCATCACAGGGATGCTGTTATCTTTTGTTCATGGGTAAATGTGGCCAACCTGACCGTAGCCAAATCTGGGATTAGGATGTGTGCAGGGGTTCAGAAGCATAGGAACATGGAGTTTGACTTTTGCATAATCCAAAAAGAGTTTGTTTAATTAGGTGAGGGTGGACATCAGTAGCATCTAAGTGCAGGCATTTGAGGCGAATAGGGGTCACTACTTTTTTTTTTGTCTAGTATCATATCTATCAGCAAGATTTAGGAACAGGTAACAAAGCAAATCTTCAGTTCTTGCATATTTCTCAAATGTTTTCAAATTCAGGATAAGTATAGATTTTATAGCCTACATTTACTTTTCAGGAAATTATGAGTCATCTTCTAAACTAAAAAAACGCATTTGGGAGTTCTACTCCTTGCATAATCATGACAGATATATACATATAAAATTAACTCCATAAATTAATAAATATATTAAAATAACATATATATTTATATAGAGATAGATAGTCATCTTTTTCTCCCCTGGTTATGATAGACTCTGAGGTTAGAATAAAGACTTGAACAAAAAAAGTTCTGTGCAGTTTCATTACCTGCATAGTTTTTGAATACTCTGACATTATGGGTTTTGAAATCATATGTCTATAACTGAGGCCAGGATTAGTGTTTTGACTCAGGAAAGGGATTACCGAAGCCCACAATTTCTTGCCGTTACGATAAGCACACACAGAAAGCACAGCAAAACAAGTAACACCCCTCCCGCCCCAAAACAAAGGATGACAAAGACGACGACTGCCTGAAGTGGTTTCAGAAAATCCTGTCTGAACAGTGGAAGCTGCAAGTCCTGAAGGCTAACAGCATGCCCAGAAGAGCTCAGGTACCGAGCCTGCCCTATCTCCAGCACACCAGTGCTCACCTAGAGGTTATCAGAAGCAAAGCCTCCGCAGGTTTTCTATGGTCTTTTTGCTGTTCAGAGAAAGATGCGGTTTCTCAAATACCCCCTTAGCACAAATAGCAACAGTACAGAATGGGACGTGAATACAGAACCAGTGACACCGCAGCAGATTTGGCTGTATTGTTGACTCCGTGCTCTTTGCAGACCAAGCCAGGCACATTTAGACGCTACTGAATAAACAGGTGCAAAACTAAAACTAACCAGGAAAATTTCACTAAGTGAAGGGATGTTATGCTTCACCTACTTTTTCGGGGGGTGGGGGTGTGTGCTCACAAACAGTGCTTCAGTGACTCTTCCCTCTTTGAAAGGAAGTGAAGTGGCTGGAGATTAACTACAGTGGCTAACAGATTAACTGCAGGTAGGAAACAGAAGGAGAATATTAAGCTCCTTTCTCTCTGTAATGATCCTCTGATCTAAAGAGCCTTTTTTACTCCTTACAACTAAAAAATATGTGAAATAAAATAAGTGGAATTAGAACAAAATCAGCTCCACTTCAGTATGCAAATATCCTTATGAGTTGAGAACTCAGAAAGAGCGCCATGAATACAAATACATTTCATTTGAACTAAAAGAGACCTTTTATCAATACAGAAGAGGGGAACAAATCCCCAAATTGGGTGAATTGAGGCTCTCAAAATACAAGGTCATGAAAGTACACTTTATATTTATCTCTATTCTTAATGGAGGGCCCATTCCTGCAGTTTTTAGGGAAATCTCCCAGGGGAACCGCTCCAAAGGAGCTCCAGTACAAGGAGAACTTTACGCACCTCCAAGGTGCGGTGTGCTTTTCAGATAAGTATTTTTATTGCCTTTTTTAAGTTACAGAAAATGTTCTCTCCAGAGGCAGAAAAAAAGATATATGGTTTACATTATTCAAAGGAAGAAAAAAACCATCCTGTCCAATATAAGATCTCTAAATATACCTGCCTTGCCAGCATAGCCCGCCTCAGAGAGTGGATCAAATTTCCAGCATCAATAACTTTGCAGAGATGATGTATTATCTCCTCACACAACTGTTTACCAACAGGAAAATAATCTGTGGGGAAACAGCATGAAAACACCAGGAACTCAAACGCTATACACCCAAATAACGATCCCCACCAATTTTGTCAGTAGAGGGTGCTTAAGCGAACGATCCCTCTTCCTGTCCCAGCTCTTAGTGGGGCTGGCAGACTTAGACACCCTCTGGCCTCTGACTCTACGTTGCCTATTGCTTTCTCGTATTTAATCTCGAAATTTGTTAAGAAAAGTCAGATATACTTATGCCAAATACTCTGTTCCTGAGTCCAGCAGATATCTATATTCTGCACTTAGACTGAGAGCTTGTGAAACTTGTGGTGGTTAAACACAGGCAGAGGAAAATGATGCATTGTCCTGAAATGCTGTGCTACTATTTAATATTATATAATTTTCTATTATAAAGTGATTGTGAGATTTCATTTGTAATGCATATCTCTGAAAAACAAAGGAGCCTATTTCCCTCACAGTTCTCCAAGGTAATACTTCCTATTAAAACTGCTTCTTATTAAAGTTGTGTTGAATCGCTTTTCCATAAGGAATTTTTGGCATTTGCTTTCTTGCCAGATCTGAGTAACAAGTTGTAATGTCACGATTTACAGCAAAATGAGATTTCAGAAATATTTTCTTTCAGAAGGACCAAACTGATTTGTTTCCAGAAGGATTTTTCAATCTTCATTGCATAATAGCTGAAACAAAAATGCCACTTTCTAATTTTGACGCAAAAGGTTCCAATGATTTCCCATAGCCTTCTGATAAGACCTGATGCATTTTTGTGAAACGTTCCCATTTTGCCAAATCAGTATTATCAGATAGAAAAATGCAACCACCAGCACCACTCAGTCACCTCTGAATTCAATTTCACTTGTTCCATTGCTGCACATGCTATTTTTTTCTCACTTTTTATCGACTGAACTTTGTTCATTGGATTTCAAAAGTGTTTTCCCAATGGTATCTTTAGAAAATACAAGAAAAAAGGTTCTCGGCTGGTGGAGGCTGGCAAAGCTCCAGTGAAGTCAATGGGCCTCAGCTGAGGCACTAGCCCTTTGTGAGTGTTCACAGAGGCTTTTTATATACTGCAGAGATGCTGGATTATGCAGAGAAGTCAGGAAACTTCACTCTGTCTCCAGTTTGCAAAGATGATAGATATTTTAGTAGTCACCAGTCATGTAAGGCTAATGGTACAGTGACCGTTTTGCATAAAGGGAAATACGCAGTAGGCTTCAAATAACACTGATTGCTTTACCTGACCACACATTTTCTTCCCTGTGTTGAGTGTAGCGCTCGATGGGTTTTAGGAGAGCCGGAGAGAGAATGTACGCTCAGGCAGACAAGTTTGTATCTGGAAACTACTGAAAGCATCACCTGCTGCTTCTTGCTTTCATTTTCACTCTGGTTCTGAGCAGCTTGAAGAAAGAATTATTTACCACAAAGCTGCAGGAAAAGCATTCTGTGGCAAAACTTGCAGGAGAGGCCAGGCTTCTTGCAAGGAAATTTGTTATCTGAGAGGCCCTCAAGCCACTAGATCATCCTATCCTTGAGGCTGTCTGAATGTCTGATGAACAGAGGAGGAATCCTGAGTGTAGCCTGGGGATCCGAAGACCTTCTCCTTCCCACCAAATTATCTCAAACCAGCAGAAACCTTTCCATGTTGGATCTTCCAGTATCTAGAGCAAAGGCTTGAACTGATGGCATTTCTGCATATATTCACATTACTTTTTACTGTGGAAATTGGCCAATTGCCTTCCACAGTACCCCAGATTCATCCTGTGGGCTATGGAGAAGTCAAAGTTCCTCAGAAACGTTCCTTCACTCCTTAACCTTTCTGTCCTCTGTGAACAGATGAAAATCAGTACATCTGTACTAGCCACACTTAAGACGATGGTGACTCAGCAACCAGTAGAAGATGGACAATGAAAGAGCAAACAAAGACAAAGAAAAATGACATTATAGAAAGAAACAGGGGGATCTAATGTGATGGCTGTCTTGATCCACCCAAACAAATAACTAGAATCAGTTGAAACTGATGCAGTGTGATTTTCATCTAAAACATCAGCATATGGCCCCACCATGATGCTGCTCACTTGCAGGAGAGTGGCCTCAGTTTAGGAATTTCCTAATAATGACGCTGCATTTTCAAGAGACCAAGGAAGGTCTGTCCTACAGAGCTTCTCATGCGTCAGATTTGGCTTAGACAACTAAAAAGTTTTTAATTCCAAGAGAACTGAAAAATATTTCAGGGCATGTTGTTGAATTTTAAAGTTCAGAGGTAAAGAATATCCACTAAATAGTAGTATCTGTATCACGTTAAAGCATAACCTATTTTATAATTTAATTTCACTGAAAGTGAAATTAAAGTGCTATTGGTGAGAGAAAGGAACAGAAAAAAATTGGCACCGCACAAGAAATGCAGCCTAGTAGTCTGGGAATCAGAAAAAGGCAGGAACAAAGAAGGAAAAATGTAGGGAAAAATACCAAACCCAAGAAAAGAGCATTGCATTGTAATCCAGTTCTCAATACAAAGTCATGCTTCAGTGCCCAGATGGCCAGGAGCATTAAGAGAATACTGGAGTCAAAAGCATAGGACCTTACCTCCTCACAGTGTGCCCCCCCCCGCCCCCCAAAGAAAAGAACAGGAAAAAGAATTGTGTTTGAGTGAGACTGCAGGAAATGAAGCTTTAACTCTGCCAAAAGCAGATACAAATGCATCTGAGTGACTGGCATCAATGTGAAAACGAGAGACTCTAGGAAAAATATTCTCACAAAGTTTTTTGGAGCAGAGGAGTTCATATAGGTTAAAAGTCACACTCCTATAAATACTGTAAATGTAGTAAACTATTCACTGGGAGAAACTGAGCTCCAGTTCATAGTATACAGAGATTTGATCAGCAGCCCCTTGAAATCAATGGAAAAAGCCCCACTATTGGCAACAGTGCTCTGACCAGACTCCACTTACTACAAGGCACTAAGTGCCGAGACTGCCCCTCTATTAGGTGTAGGGAGAGACAGAGCTTAAGATAGCCCTGAAATAAACAATTTAAGGAAAAGATTTAAAAAAATGCCATTCTGAAGTACTGTAAACACGGACAATTCACCACAAAGCTTTGTAATAGCTGCTCTGCCCAGGGATGACAAATGCTACCTCCTCCACTGAGAGACGGAGATGGAGAAATCAAAAATGTCAGCTGCTTTTACTGTGTAATGTTGCCTTCCAATCTTGAAAAATATCAGATATTAAGAGAAATATGTGGGAAGAATTTAAGCAGGCATTCAGAAATAGAATTACCCAGAAAAAACATTGGTGTTATTTTAAAATATCCTGTGAGAGGTATACTACCCTCACACAGCAAGGAGAGGAGAAAGAAAAATTAAAGCTAATAGAAAACTTGCTCTGTATTCCTCCAACATCGTAAAATAAAATATAACATGTAGGAAAGTGAATGGCAGAGTATGACATCTGATTGCTGTCAGACCTTGCACCCAAATGTTAAGGTTACGGGTGCTCTAAAAACAACAGATTCATTTAGAAGTGGAGGAAAATGGAGGGAAAAACAGTTGGGCACATTTTCAAAAACAGTACAGGAACCTGGACGATAAGCCTCTTGTGTAAATGTCATTTAGTACTTCTCAACATTTTACCATCTTACTTTCTTTTCTTCTACGTTAAACAAACTTGTACTTTTTCAATACATTCCCCATTGCTGTAAGGGGGCACTGCAGAGCTGGACTGTAGCTGTACCTTGTCATTAGCCTCCGAGGAGGTGAATATTTCCTTCCGATCGCACTGAATTCCCGCAGATATAAGAGACATAGTCACATACAGACAGCATCAAAATACCCACTTACAAAATAGCCTGTGTGCCTAAAGCTTGAAATGGTATTTTTATACAAAAGTTTATTTCGATACCTAGACCTCTGTTGAGGACTTTCCTACATCTAGATGTTATTTGAATAATCAGTTGAAGTATAACTAAAACTTTCTAAATTACATATTCCCAGTGATGATTTATTTTTACATTTCCTTTGTTTAACAGTAGATAATTATTCATGTGAGCCAGGATCTGTGCCTACTGAGGCACAGGACCCTTTCCTCCTGTTGCGTCTATGTCAAATTCATCCCTGGAGTAACAATGTCAGTGGAGATACACCAGGGGCAGCCTTGACGTGCTGTTCTGTCACTCCGTCTCGTAAAGCCGTGCATGGCCAGGCATCTCTTTATGACATGTTGTTGTAATTTCAGAACTCAGGGAATTGAATACAGTATTTTTGGACTCAGTCTGGCAATCCACAGAAGAAACAACACGCCAGGTTTTCTGAAGTTTTCATGAAGCTTTGGCAGCATTTGCCACCAACCCTGATGCAGTGACGTTGCTGGGGCAGGGTGATGGCATTTCTTTGTGCTTAATATTTTGGAACAAATACGGGAACTGCTGGTTTGGGGGGGTGGAGGGAGTTGGTTATTGTTTGTTTGTTTGTTTGTTTTTTAATTTGAGAATACAGAAGCAAAGATGAAACTAGCAGACTAAACTGATAATAAAAACCTGCAAGTGCAATTTCTTACTTACAATTAAAATACCAGTAGCAGTGAGTGTTGGCAAGGGATTAGGTTTTCTCACATGGATCATGGTCACCGATTGTTAATCTTTCTGCCCTCGAACTAGATCACATATCCACTGCCTCAGTAACTAATGTTTCACTGCCGGACACATATTCGGTGCCTGTTGGCTTAAAAGCATTTAAATAAAAAAGCATTTAATATGTTGAAACTTTCCAAATTTGCCTGCAGATTTGCCATTTCCAGAAGAAGGAACTAAAGCTTCACGTCAGAGAGAAGAAAATGTTCCTTCGGGTCTTAGCCGTACTCCTGCAGATGAAGCAGCGAGATAAACTCCAGCTCCTGCTCCTAACTGTACAGGGTGGAAGAAGGCACAACCCTTACTGATGTTTGACGGAGATGCATAATGCATTTTGTGGTGTGCAAAGTTTCAAGCCCTTCAGACCATTTTGTATTTTATGATACGAGGCTTTGCTGTACCAAAAAAAGCATCCAAAGTGATGCAAAGTAATTCCTTTCTTGTTAGACTACAGCAGAAGCCTTCCCTACTCACTCCCTGTGTGTTCTGTAGCACATAGCAATTTACTTTTAGTTTGCCATTAGGGCAAAATATTTTTTTCTCATAATGGAGCACAGGAATTTTTTCAAAGTGACACAGGATGATGTTACCAAAAGAAAATCACATGTTTTGACAAGGACAGTTTCTTTTACAGCCTAAAGTACCACTTGCCTCTTGTGACAGTGTTGGCAAGTCCTGGGCTCAAGACCTCTGAAATTAGCCAGTAGCTATCTTAGGCGTTCTGATCTCAGCTGAAACCCAACCACAGAAATGGCAAATAATTAAAAAGAAACAAACAAAACCCCCTAGCTTTTGAGATTTGCTACTATTGTTAGTATTTTACTTTATGGGGGAAATGCCGCCACTGCTTGGGAGGCAATGGTCAAGAGCAACGTACTTCAAAATGAGCAATTTTTAAAAAAAGACTTATAGGCCCTAAGTCATCATTATTGCATAGGTGTGTTTAACAGATCCAGATTTTACTACTTCCCTGACTGCAAACACTGAATCACGTCCACTTCTACCTTAAATTGCACTTATCCCAGAGAGGCAGCTCTTCCACCACTAAGTAAGAGCTAATGCAGAAGGTAATGTAAATAAAAGCAATCAGCGGCATTATACATATTATGCTCTTCACTCAGACATTCACTTCTACTGTGAATCTTCCCAAACATGGTTTGAACCAAGTCTCCATTTTCCTAGGCATGTTTTGTACCATAAATAATTGTAGTCCCAAATGCTACCTCCTGAGTATCTGCTCATTGTACCTGTCAGCAAACGCTCAGCTGCGCAGAGCAAAGACACTGATTAGGGCAGAGGGAAATAAGATGGGAAGACTGGTTTCCATAGACTCTGGAAGTGACATACATAGGAAGAGCTCTAGGAAAAGGCCAGGTAGAGAGCTATTGTGAAGATGAACAGCGTGCTGTTCTGCTTCATCCACATCAACAGAAGTGTCTTTGAGAATAGTTATTAGTAAATAATTTGCTTTAATGGTGAGGAAAGAAGCCTGGGACTGGAAATCACTGGGTGGTTTCCCTCCTTCTCAGCTACAGCACAGAACACCAGAAACTTCATATCTGCTTAATATCATGAAACGATCGTGCTTTTTCACAGCAAATACTGCTGGATAAACTTCTACAACCAGAGACAGTTATTTTTGTTGCTTAGAATACTGTAAATATTAACAAGCCAAGCATTTAAATTAACAGACTACTTGATTTTCTATTGCTATTTATTTTACTGTCTTCAAACAGGAAAATGACGTTTCAAGGATCAGCTCTTTATTATAAATTAATACCTTTCCTACTAACTGAAGTTTTCCTGTTATTCCCAACCTGGCTCTCACACTGACTGAAAGGCTGAGTTAATTTCTCAGTGGAACAGCAGTGGAAGAGAGGAATAGGAAAAAGAGAGAGAAACAGAAATCCAAGATAAGGCTGAATAAACCCCAATTTTCTTCTGATTTGGTAAAGCCAGATTGACTGACATGGTATGAATTTTAACCAGATCTTGGTAGAGAAGAGATTATGAAAATTATTTCAGCAAGCAATGAAGGGAAGAAGTTCACGTCTGTTTTCAAAATAATTTACATGTGAAAAAGCTGGTGATTTGCTGCTTTGCTGCTTTGTACTGGGGGATATTTCTAAAGGTTTTGTTTTGTTGAAATCTTTGTGGTATGTTACGGAAAAGGAGGGGAAGATTCAGGACTCCAGCAGTCACACACAGTCCGGGAGCCTCACTCCTGCCATAACTCCCAGCAGCCCCGATGCCGGGCAATTAAATTTAGTGGGACTTCTGCCCTCAGCTTAATAGGGTCAGACTTAAGCACTTACTAAAGGCAGACTTTCTCATACGGTATTATTGAAAAGTGTCTTCTTCAGAAATGACCTGGAAAAAATTAGTGACTTCCTTACAGCTTCTGGTGACATAATGAAAGGCTTTCAGAGAACTTGACTTATTTGGCAGACTCATAATGAGCAACTAAATTAACAGTGTTTGAGTACTTTGCTGAATTGGGGCCCATGATAGAAGAGTGCTAAGATTTCTATTTTTATTTTTTGCTCACTCTTGACTATTTCTTAAGATTAAAGCTTCCTTTCAGTCAGAGACTTAAAATTATCACAGTTAATAATTTGTTCTCCCGTTTCTGCCCAGAAGTTGTTATATTTTTAGATTCCTATAACGATATATACCTACTGATACTTTCGTATTTACATAAGTGGCACATTACAATGCTTGACTATACTTGTTTTTTGCTTTTTAAAAAAATGTTTTTGCTATTGATTTATTGATCTTTATAACTTATCTGAAGTAAAAGGGTAAAGTAGTATGTCCCAAGAAAATGCACTACCACTCATTTTTAAATACAGCTGAAAAAGTATGAGCAAAGAAATACATGCTAGACCATAACAAATGTGCTGTGAGATAAAGCAATGATCATAACTTAAGAGTTTCCATGCATAAAGCACCTCCTGCAAAATGCTCCTATTCTAATTTTTCTGTTTCACCTAATTCTGTTAAGGTTATCTTGATGTACACTATTACGAATTACTTTTCTACTTCAGATTTTAAATTCCTTAGGATAGAAACCAGATCTTATTTTATATCTAAAATATCACTCTTATTTACATTGCTAAATGGAAAGAGAAGGAATAAATTTGAGGCTAGCATGATCTTTCAATACTATCAGCTCAATTTTCTGCAATCTAAGTTGAAAACGTGTGCACTTGCAAGCTCTTACCCGAACCACTGCAGAAATGGTCTGCCAATGGAGTAAAATGTACCATGCTGCAGACCAAGGGTTTCAACCTTCTGTCAAGTTGCTGTGAAGTGTCGCACAGTGCCTGCAGCTCCCATGCAGCCCATAGTGTGCTGGCTGCTGATGTGCAGCATGCTACAGTAAGATCACCATATATATATTAAGATATATATTCACACACATAAGATAAAAAGGCTTTTTTCACTGATATACCTTAGAGTAGACCCAAGGCAGCTCTAAGTTATGATGTGGTGTAGTTTGGGATATTTCCTTCCATTACATGATAGAAGCTCCCCTACTCTCTCAAAAGGAAAAGAGATTTTCTTGGTAAATACCATTTGCTCCTGACCTGGCAGCTGCCCTTATGCTTTATGGTACGTGATCATACAGAATAGACATCTACACCCCATGTGCAAAGTCATTCCTTACCACTGCACTCATACAAGATACCGAAGGTACAGCAAAACTGCCATCCTACCCCTGTGGAGCAGCTGCAATAGGGCTGCTGGTGTGTGATCCACGGGCAGTAACAGCTATATCTTCTGTGCCTCATCAGCCCTTGCCAGCCTGTGCTTGGGATGCAACATCCCCGGGTTGATGACAGGACAGCACATCAGCCTGGCTAGGGTAACATCTATTAGTTTTGTTGAAAGTCACATAAGTTTCCTGTTACAACGCATGCAAGTCTCCTATCATTATACCTTCATACCCTCTTGGGTTAAATCTCACTTGTCCCTATATGCATATAAGTTTGCAATTAACGCACAAGCCCCTGTCTGCCGCAGCAGTCCTATGCACAGCACCCATACATCTGTTTTTGGATTTTACTGAAAAGATAGAGGCAAGAAGGGTTGTTTTGGCCGTGGGGACGGCAAGGAGAGGCGGTTTGTGTGCAGTGCGGCGCGGTACGGATGAGTCCCCCCAGCACCACGCTAGGGTGCAGAGCCCATCGCAGGTTCTTGGGTGGTGACCTTGGGCCGTGCTGCAGTGGTTGGGTGCGGAGCCCCCTGCTCCCACACCAGAGGAGAGGAGGGGGTGTCCACCCATCTCAGCCCTCTAGGAACCCACTGAGGGGTGTCTCCACAGCTCCCGCTTTAGTGGGTACAGGACATGTCAGGTCCCACACAGGGGTCTCTGCTCCCGGTGTCCCGTGTCCTGCCATCCCCGAGGTGGGTGGAGTTGGACAGCCCCCCAGCCGGCGTGTCCCAGCAGCCCTGCGCGGTGCGGGCAGGAGGAAAGCTTGGCACAGACGAGAGGGAGGTGATGAGGCTGAGTCTGCCCTGTGCTGTGGCCCCTCCATCTCCTGCTGATGCTGTAGGGCATCTTACCTTGCTGGTAAAGATGGTGCTTCTGGGTCCCTCTCCACCTCTATCTGTGTTCAGTTTTGGGCCCCTCACTACAAGAAGGACATTGACGTGTCAGAGCGTGTCCAGACAAGGGCAACAAAGCTGGTGAGGGGTCTGGAGGACAAGTCTTATGAGGAACGACTGAGGGAACTGGGATTGTTCAGCCTGGAGAAGAGGAGGCTGAGGGGAGACCTTATCAGCCTCTACAACTGCCTGAAAGGAGGTTGTAGAGAGGTGAGGGCTGACCTCTTCCCCCTGGTGACAAGTGATAGGACGAGAGGAAATGGGTTCAAATTATGTCAGACGAGGTTTAGATTGGATATTAGGAAAAAATTTTTCACTGAAAGGGTTATTAAACATTGGAATAGGCTGCCCAGGGAGGTGGTGGATTTGCCATCCCTGGAGGTGTTTAAAAAAAGGGTAGACGTTGTACTTGGGGACATGGTTTAGAAGTGGTTTTTGTCAGGGTAGGTTAATGGTTGGACTTGATGATCTTAAAGGTCCCTTCCAACCTCAGCAATTCTATGATTCTATGATTCTATTAACGGGTTAGAATCAGATCACACAAGTTAAACATGCTGTTTGATAGCTGAAGTACTGTGATTTCAGTAGACTTTTTGCTGTAATAATAACTACAATCAGCAATCAAGGTTTTCTTCTGAATTTTTGTTGCTTGCATTATGTGGCAGTTTAATTCATTGTATACTAATTCCAGTTGTGCATTAATTGTATGTTTCTGCACAGTAATTAACTAATCACTATGTCACTCCCTCCCTATTATGAATAACCTCATTAATTCAAGACTGAAAGCTTGGTGCCTTGCTGCCATTGCTATCAATTTTTTTGGTTCTTTCTGCTGCTTCTTGACTTATAATCAAATATGAAACTCATGTATTTTTAAATACTTTGTCTTCTGTTTCTCCCACTGAAAAATTCATTGTGCTATCAAGCCTTTTAAAATAATGTTTATTCATTATGTATTTCTTTTCTAGGCAATCAAGAGCTGTTACAATAAAGTGTGTGACTCGCTCTCTTTATGGCAGCGCTTCTGCTGTGTCAACATCTCCATTTTAATCCCAAGTTTACTAGAAATTAGAATTTAGATCTAAAATTTAGCTCCAAGGTTAAAGGCACCATCAGACATCTTTGCACGAGGGCAAATTTCTTTGTTATTACTATTAAATGATTTGACATTTTTAGGTTATACCTGTGGGTAAAAACTTGTGGACGCGCTACACTCAACAGTGGCAGTGGAGCTGTGCATGTGTGCGTTCAAGGTCAGGGCCTGGCCAACAGAGGCAAGTGCTGGGAGATGCCCACAGCATAGGTACACGATTTTGATTAATGGGATACATGAACTGTTAAGACTAGTCATACGCAGCACTGCAGTAGGCACTTCGCTATAGCAGCCTGGCGACTCCCAAGTTCCGGACTAAGCATTACTTCAGAATTTACTGAATCAAGGTCCTGCTTCTCTAAGAAATTTTCTTTAACACAACTTAGATTTCACACAGACTATTCAGAGAGTGCCCTCTTATCCTTTTTATGCTGAAAGGCAACAAGGGGCTCTGATTCCTGCCTTCCCTCCCGGCAATAAAGGCAATGAATTGAGATTCTAAAATGTGTGAACAGCTCCTATCAGGAGTGGATTGGAAATCTAATGATTCTGCATATGCGCATGTATGTACATACACACTCCTAACACATACCCACTGCAAAGACAGCTGATATAACTGTACTTACCCATTTTTAATAAAGAATTCAAGTACCGTTTTTCCAAACAGAAGTAAATATGCCTAGAATTCAAGGAGCTAGTTTCTCTGCTGTTATGAGTTGCTGCAGCTCAACGTTGCTCAAAAGAAGTGTCATTGCAACAACTAAGAGACTAATGCAACTTTTTATAAAGGAAAAAGGCATTCCTCTTCAATAGAGGCTGTGAAAGCCTGCCTGGAATCCAGGAAATGCATTATGGAATGCATTCATCCTTTAAGAAAGACAGATTTGGTGTCTCCAAAGTATTTTCCCTTAAAAAAACCTAAATGACTGAACTAAAATTACAACTAATGACTAAAAACCGAAAAGCATATCTGGAAATTTTGGAATGCTTCGTTTACTACCTCTTACAGAAAGGAAAAAATGCACCTCTGCAGAAAGGACTGCAGGGCTCTGGGGCTGCTAAGCATGCACAAACAACAACTGTTTCACCACGCCACTGTGCATCAACATTTATCCAAATACATATTTGTACAATAGACCATAACGGTTTGCTTGCTTTGTAACAGTCTATTTGGCTGCCCCTAAATGAGTGGTTTGGGTGCGCAGCGAAAGGAGATATTACTGCTATTGCTATTTCAGCATCTGTTCCTGTCCTAGCTACTACTATTTCTCTCATTTCTGCCTCAGATGCTGCTGCTGCTCCTGCTATTACAGCCATCAACCTCTTTTTTGCATGTGCCTTCAAATCTGCCTTTTATGAATGTCTGATGTTTTCTGATTGTGTCTTTGCATATTTCCATTTTGCCCTCTCTTTTTTTACTGTTTTTGCAATTTATCTGAACTCATTCATGTCTGTTTGCTTTTGACTTATCCCAGTTGGCAACTTTTATCCTGCCCACCCAAATTGCATTATTTGTATTAAAAGCAGGTATAATTTGTTCAAATTAAGTAAGAACTGGCCTGCAATATCACCACTTCTTAGAGTTCAACTGAACCTACAGTTGTGGTTCATAAAGGCAATTCTTTCTTAAAAGCATTGTCTCCCACTGCACAACTAAATACTCTTTAAGAAGGACGCAGAGAACAGATTTGGCATGAAAGGAATGTCAATAACTGTTGTTAGGCATTGTTTATACCAATTCAACGACTTTTTCAGCTTTCCATAGAAGCTGAGAAGGAGCATACACAGAGCAATGGAATATTCCATACCACAGACGTCATGCTCGGTATAAAAATGAGGGTTAGGTGGGAGAGGGGAATCCATAATTACTGCTCGGGAATGTCCCAGTGCCAATTCACTGATTCACCAGGCGGTGGGAGTGACTTGTGTCATTATTATTATTATTGTTGTTATTCTCCTTTTCTGTTATTGTTCTATTAAACTGTCTTTCTCTCAACCCAGGAGGCTTTTTTCCCCCTTTCCTTTCCGCTCCTTTTCTCCCTCTTCTCCCGCTCCTTTTCTCCCTCTTCTCCCTACCCTTCTTGGGAGGAAAAGGGGACAACTACCTGAGCGGCTGTGTGGTCCTAGCTGCTGGCTGGGGTTAAACAACGGCAAGAAGGAAATGCAGATATCTGCATAGCTATAGATGTATATAAAGGATGACAATGCTCTGCTAGCTGAAAAGAAACTTTGCACGAGTTGCAATAAGTTCATTGAGTCTGTAGGCGCTCCTCATTAGCCTACTCCGGTCAGCATGTACTCTGGACACCCATGGTGGTGCTCATGCTGAAGGCAGTAAGTCTTGTTGCGGTGGCACTAAATGAGAGGTTGCAGAGAGGGAACTATAAATATCTGTCATCCTCTCCCTCCCTTTTTCATAGGGAGAATTAAATTGTTAACAAGGGTGACACGTAACTGATTGCACTGGACAGCTGATTAACATTGTGCCAGGATAAATAAGGCAGTTTGCAGCTCTCCAGACTATCATAGCAGGTTCCCTTCAGGTTTAGTTGACATCTCTCCATCACTTATAACTAGTTCATTTGGGAGAGGCGGGGTAAAGGGAAGGTCTTTAACCATGACCACGGAGACTGCATGAAGGAGTATGTAGAGCAGAAAAGATGGCATGCCATCAATTTGCAGCACATCTCACTTCACCCTGATTCCTTCACACAGGAAAGCCTTTATACTCCATTTTAAAAGGGAAATTGAGACCCTGCAGAAAAAAAGTCACTTTGAAACAGTCATACTCTTCTGTAGCTTTATAGCCAAGCCTAATCTGTGCCCTGCAGACAAACTAAGAATCCAAACTGCCAAAGAGTTTTATAAGAAAGCAGACTTGCAAGCACTTCCATCACTTATGTCCCAATTCCTCAGACTTCAACATACCCAAGGATAAGCTTTCAAGATTGCCAGTCCCCCTGAACACAGTCTACCCAAAATGATCTGTGTCAAATTAGTATGAAAAGCAATACAAATGCCCATATGCTTAATTGCCAGGAATTGCAGAAGCACAGTCTACGTGAAGCACTCAGTGTCTGGCACTAACCTGTAGGTTTTGGAAAGTAAGGCACACACGCTGTTCTTCTGTGTTTACACCTGGGTCACATGCATAACTACTTGATTTTAAAAATACTGGTATAGTTTTATAGGATTTATAGTTAGGTTTGTGGTACGAAGAAGATAAAGAAAAAAAATGTTGCCAGACTGATGTGTTTACTGCCCTTTAAGGCTCAGAACAAACTTTTTATATTCATTGAATGGCTTCAAAGAAAACTGACCACATGTCATATACATACTGTAACTACAGATTAGCCAAGCCTTATTTGATGAAAAAATAACACTGGGAAAGCCGCTACAGGATTTGTAGAAACCTTCACCTTTGTATGTTTGCCTTAAGATGAGTTATTTAAAGCAATTTTCTGTGCTTATTGCTTATTTTACGTGCTTATCCTATTGATATAGGATATCACATTACATAACTGCTTGGCAAAACTGGGTTACCATGATTTCAAGGAGAAACAATGTTGTTAAATTTGATTAATTTGTTACATATGATTAAGTTAGAGTTCCTACACCAGACATCCCACAGCAAAGTTAAGGGCAAAACTCAATGGGCTATTAGAAAAACTCAGGGTTTGAATTTAGTTTTGAAAAAAAAAATTTACTATGACTACTTTTGGATCCAGGTCTTATTTCACCTTAACTGCAGGCTTTATAAAGAAAGTTGTTTTATAAAAAGAAACCTTACTTTCCTTAATACAAATCTTTTTCAACATATACGTAAAACTCAGATGCACAGGAGAAGTGTCCTGTTTTTAGATTGGATCTATATCTATCCTAAATAAACCACCACTTACATCAGTCTTGCTAAACTGCTTGCTTATTTCTCTGTAAGCAGCTTTTAAAATTAAATTACAACAAAGTAATTGTTTCTATGGACACTATGTGTCTTTTCACTAGGGAGGGGAACATATATTATTTGTTTATTGGAAAAAACACTGATGGCATTTTTCTCAGCATAACATCACATTTAATTTTATATATTAAAACTGAGTTTGAAATTCTGCACCTATATTTATTATCAGCTCAAAGTATTTTCTGAAGCAAACCTTGACTGAATGAGATGCAGGCAGCAAAAACTGGGCAGGTAACGCCAATGAACTGAATCTGTGCTTGTTCTAGAGAATCGTCACTTAGTGTCTCACAAGACGAGGTGTAGCAGAAACACAGGCCCTGGCAGTTCTACAGAAAAGAAGTGGCAGTGGTGGACTAACAAATAAATGGAATTCACCTTCATTCCTGTGCATGAACATAGGTGACGCTGGTGACAAAGCACCATCAGGCAGCTGGCAGCATTAACCATGGAAGACTGCTGCGCCACAGCAAGCCCACAAGCCCAGCTCCTGGCTGCACCATTTCTGCTGCTCTCCCCTTCATCCTTACATTGGGATTGACTTGAAGAAAAGTCTCTCACAGGAAACTTTGGCTGTCAATAAAGTTGTGTTTCTGTGAAAGGAATGCTATTCTGCACTCAGACCATGGCAGGCTAGACACAGCCTGGGACCTGGTCATAGACAACTGGATTTGAATCCTTCAGCGCATGGATACTTATTTATCTATTTCTCCAGAATAACTCCCCATTAAAAAAACTGGCCCATAAGGAAAAGAAAAACCTCAGCAGATATAGTTACAGTTGATAGAAGTGAAACATCATCAGTTTGGCCTCGAGTGAATGGGACATCTCCCCAAATGGAGCAGGAATGACAAAAGCTTTAAAGAATGAAGGCAGTGAAAGTGTCAGAGAAATAAATCACTGAATTTTGTGTTTCTCTCCTATCCAGGACACAGTTGATGGCATTTGTTGCATTCCTGCTGTATCCACTTCACAACAGACATCAATTCTTTGGTGGCCTATATAATAACTAACTATCAGAGACAGTTAACATTTTAAACAAAATTAAGACTACTCGCAGCAAGCCAGATAAAGATATCAGACAATCATTGACCTGCAGATCTCAGAAAACAAACAGAACGATGTTTACAGAGCCTCAGATGATTAGCTAAACCACAGTTCTAAGGCATAATTCACTTCGAATAAAAGTTTCAGTCCTACCGTTGTCCCAACATTCCTGCTTTCTTTTCCTCCTTCTATATAAAGATACGGGGTTTTGTTTTGCTAGAGGACATACACGCTGTTAAGTCTGCTTGCTTTCTCTATTAATAGACGTCCCAGAACAAATCAAATTTCAAAGTAATTTTAGCAAATCACAGCAAAATGCAGAGAACCAGGTAAGTGGGTTGTGTACAGTTCATTTTTTGGACAGTAGATTATCAAACAAAAGAAAAAGTTGTTTTGAGTTAGAAAGGATCAATTGGGAAACATAGTATAGGAGATACAAAGACTGGGCTAAACCCTAAAGACTCTCCTTCCTCAGCTTGTCTTCGCTGAACTGCTCCTTCCTGTTACCACATGTTCAAGCCAGCCTAATTCAGGCAGCCAAGCATAGCTCTGGACCACTGAGCGATGCCATTTGCAGCACAGAACAATTGTGTTAACCGAGGATGAATTGCACGAACTCAGCTGCAGCCTGTAGTTTCACCTCATCAGTTGTACTAGCTTTGGGCACGGCCTAACTAACTTGCTATTGCTGATCCTAGCTAGGCAGTTTCCTATCGCCATCTTACTATAAATTCTAGACCGATTCCTTCCCTAATCTGGATCATTTCACAACATTGTTTTTGAAAGCATTTAAACCAGCAAAAATCTAGGGCAGGATTTTGCTAGTGTATGGGAGTAAGATAAAGAAGCAAATTCAGACTCTGGCTTGCTGAAAGGACATAACCTTTGGGTTTTTCCTATAATTCTATTTTGATAACCTCTGACGCAAAATCAATATGAAATCACTATAAAGTGCTATAACCTTGCAATATGATTTCAAAAGAACACAGAAACATCGCAATATTATTAGGTGCTAACATTAGAGATTCTTTTTTAACCTCAATTCTGAGGTCAAGCTATAGAGCTTTAAGGCCGGATAGAAAGAACAGACAGACTTTTCTTGTTATCATCTATATCACACCACATACCATTTGTGCCCACACTGTCAAAGTGGCTGTAGTATCTGCTCTGTAGTTTACCGGTATTATTCACAATGCAAAGTGACTTTCACCCTCCTCTCTCTTGCTTACAAAGGTCAGTTTTGTAAAACTTGTCATCTTGATTGATATTCTAATGTCATTTTGTAATGAATTGTTTTGTTGATATATGTAGCGTGGAAGTAGAAGTTTTTCTCCAGATTACTGAGAAGACTTAAGTCTGCAACAAGTGCTAAACAGTGATGAGGACCATCAACGTTTGCCTTGAAGAAGGGAGATCTAATGTCCTTCCTGAAAGGAACCGCAGCCTGACTAGCTCTTAGGAGTCTCTTCTTCAGGCTAGAGTGAGCTACCACTTAGAAGTCAGCTTTTCTTTTCGGGAAGGCAACCAAGAAACTGGAAAACAGCTGTCTGAAATGCTCACACAGGAGCCTGGACTCTTGTTTCGTATTTCCAACCAGGGAACCATGCACACAGGCTTCCGGCTGTGTCATGCAACCCTCTGGGCATCACATGTAACGGAAGTGTATCCACAGTGCTCCTGCTGAACACCCAATGCAGCACTGAGTTTGCTGTTCAGCAACGTCTTGTGGCATCTCCGAGATGCTACCAGTGGGAACATCCCAGTTCATCTAGCTCTTCTCGTGCATGGCTGAATCTTTACCGATATCAGCCCAGAAGCTTGTGGCAAAATGGCTTCTTTTAATTGGAAAAGGCAGATTCATCAAAACCAAATCCTTACAAGACCATCAATTTTGATTCACTCACATTAGAAATATTTTCATGTCTGCAATAAAACTTTTGGTCAGAATGATCAAAATCTCATAATACTCACAAGTTCCCTGTGCTTGCTAAGATAAGAGATACCTGAGATCAAACACCACCCTCACCCCACCTTCTTTGTTGTTCAGCAGGGACACTTGAACTTGTCTATTCCTTGTCTTAGCAAGTTCCCAGAACAGAGATAAATGACGAGTGAGGAAAATAAGAAGTCCTCGTTTCATTTTGACGTGAATTAGGATTTTTTTTTTGAGTCTTGACAAAGCCACACATTCCTAAATGCCAATCAATGTTAATAAAAATATTATGCATTCGAAAAGCACTATTTCAGTAGGCTGAGAAGGTCAGGAGGACAGCATTTATTACAGCATTAACTCAGTTTGAAATTCTAGGAAGATACCAAGATTTACTGAGGAAAGGATCATCTGCAACCTCGATAGATAATGCATATACAAAATGTTAACATTCTTTATAATGCTTATTGCAGGATTTGAACAAAGCGCTCACACATCCAAAATAAGTCTCAAACTTCTGGACAAGAAGTGGCTAGATAAAATTTTAATAAATGTAAAAATGCTAGAGATCTCAACATAGTGCCTATGTTGTACAAAAAGATTATTTCAAAACCTGTCCTTTCCTGCTTTCACTCCTAGCTTTTGTGTTCTAGGTCTGTGTATGAAAACGTCTGAGGAGAAGAAACAAAAAGATTCAGAACATGCTCAAGCGAAGTTGGAAAATACATGTCAAAAGACAAAGAGGTAAAAATCAATAAATTTTAAACATAAAGCTACATATTTTCTTAACATGACATTAATTCAAAAATTGGCTGCCGTTCAACTGAAAAGTAAGTATGTCTTTCCTATCTAATCCTAGTAAGGTTTGTTCTATTAATACATTGTACCTTTTTTCTGAGCACACTCTCAGCGCAAAGCTTTAGCCTTGTTTTCTTTAAGTGCTCTCCTGGGGTTCTTTATACCACTTTATTGGCTTTGGAAAACTGGATGAACCGCTCTGAAAAAGCCAGCAAATTATTCTGCACATACCTTCTAACTGCAGATGTTCCCTAATATTTCCCAAACAAGCAAAATAACACATGAATTAATTTCACCCACGACTACTTAGCAGTTTTCTGGTGCAATCCAGATACACTTGGACATTTTTGGGAATAACAGAGAAAGTGCGTAGTAGTAGTAGTAATAGGGCTTATAAATTTCAGTTTCACTCCAAAGAGGTCCTCTAGGCTTCCCTTCAAAAGGGCAACCACCAAGAACCAATCACAATCACCTGAAGATTAACATCACTAATTATTTGTCATTCTCTTTTCCTTTGTTTGTAAAATTCAGGATGTTAACAGCAAGCTAGACCATACGCCCCCAGATCCCACACTGAGTTTCGTAATCATATGCACACGCAAGATATGTTTTGTCTTTGTTTAAATGTATCATTGATTACTCCTCTTAGGGCAAACTACAGACCATGGGTAGTGACTGCAATCAGGCTAAGGGTGCTACAAAAAGAATATCTGTATTAGCTGTACATAGTAATTATTGCATGCATCACTGTTTACTTCAATATAGATAATTCTCATTAAGATGCAAATTTACTGAGTCACAGCAATTTGAAGGAAAAAAGTTTGTGACTCAGAAGCACATACTGATTGGACTCTCTAATGTTTATTTGGGATCGGACTGAGGTCATTCACCTCAGTGCCCTCAAGTGCCATTAGGAGGTGTTATTCTGCAATGCTGTTGGGTTGTCTTGCATCCAATGGGAAATCCATGGAACACTTCTTAACGTCTTTCCTGTCCTAATAACAGATAACCACAGTTTCAAGAAAGCTATTATCTTTATACATAGGAACAGCACAATATGACTACGCTACATGACGGCAGCAGAACTAGCAAACAGTGTCTGCCTGTCAAGTGCAGTTTGTCAGCCTCATACCACTCCGTGAGGAACAACCATTGGCTTCACAAAGATCACAGCCAATGTTTCAGTCTAAGCATGCCATTTAGATGCTTTATATTTAAGCTGGAGAATCATTATCTATTATTATTGTATCCCTTCTGGAGCCAATACCTTGTCTTTTGCAAAGAGAAAAGCAGAAAAATGTATAATCAAGGAAAGAGGCTGAAGAGGTGGATGCTTAACTGTGTTACGGACTTTCTTTAATTAAAGCCTCTCTTAACCTGCTCTTAATCAAAGCAAATGGCAAGTGGCATGCTCAGCAGATGGGTACAGCTGTACATAACAACCATGCAGGTGTTTAATTTTATATTTGGCAAGTACAGGAAGCGGCATTCAAACATTTGAGGGTGAGGGGGTGGTTAGTGAGGGAGGGTTTCAAAGACACATACCACTGAAAAAGGAGATTATTCTGCCACTATGAAGTTACTCGATCAACTTCGCTACTTTTGTGTTAAATCCCAGTTTGAATTACAGGGCCAGATGTATAATCTACGAGGCTTTCCAGAGTAATCCCTCTTCTCTTGCTTCCCCCTGCCCTGTATTTTTTTTTTTTTAAGGCTAACTGTACTCAACCGCAGCTTTCTGCCTTCTCACATACCAGAAGCAGTTCTTATTCTTTGTCTCCTATTCCCAATACAAAAGACACTGAATGAGTCAGAGGAGACAAAACCAAACCCATCCTAGGCAGAAATTTGTCACTGACAGAGCCAGGAGTTCCAGAAACATGTGAAGAAGGCAGTGAGAGAGGTTGCATGAACAGAGAAAAGAAATCCAAATGCAGGATTTTCCAGACAAAGTGCAAATCCAGGAAAGTAATTATTGAGATTGTAACAAAATAAGAAAAAAAGAGTATCCATTTTAACTAGGGGTCTGCCACAGATATAATTAAAATGAAAAACAGTACTTCAAAGCAAAGCCAAGGAAGGCTAAATTTTGCATTTCACAAATATCACTAATCTCCTGCACCCCCAGTAATTCACAGTAACATTTGCCTGCAAGAATAAAATGGAATAAGGCCAGGTAAACAAAACACAGGGAAAATGGCAAGTATTTGGTATCTTGCATATAAAATACACCAAAGGAAGGAATTTTGGCAAAGCAAAGGATGAGCATAAAAACACAGCTTGTAAGGGAACGGTACTGAAAGGCAGAAGTGGCAGTACCATCAGCTGCATTAATAGGTACTATCCGGGCATTTATTACAGGTACAGACAAGGAAGGAGGCAGAATGTGCAATTTCAAAGCACCAAGTCAGTGTTGAGGTTAAAGTGATTCAGAGAGTGCTGCTATTACTTTTTCCACTCGTTTTCACGTACTATAGTACATTAAAGATTAGCTAAAAATAGATTACACACTTTCATAATATTGCTTTCCCACATATTCCCCTGATATACTATACTCTTTCAAATTAGAACAGAAATATCTAGCAGAGTCCCTCTGTGTTTTTCCAGGCACAGAAAGAAGTTCAAATACCCTTGTTTAACAATCTGAATATGAAGAGGAACGGAGCTGCTTAAGAATTCCTTCCATCGGTATTTCTCAGACTTACTGAAAATACAACCCCCCTTTTGGCTCTCTGTTTCTATCTGCTTGCAAAGTCTGAGACAGTTGGCAGAATGTTTTGAACACTTTAAAGCTTTTCCTACTAATTTCCAGTTCCTTTGGCATGCTTCTATAGTCTTCAAAAAGTGGTATGGCACCCCACAGGTGGAGAAACAGTGACTTGGATGACTATCGTAATCAAAGCACATAGGAGTTTAACACAGGAATTACTGAATAAGGTTCCTTGTACTAAGCTGAAGATTTAGAAACGTATAGGACTCTTTCTTATGCAATAAAGGAAACATTTGGTTTGCTTTCAGTCCGAGTAATTGTTAACGTACCAAAATCCATAAGCACTTCAGGTGCTATTCAGGTGACCATGATTCCTACGGTAATGAGCGATACATCACCCAGAGACCCCTAACCAGTCCTGTGTCAAGAAACTAAACAGATCCACAGGTGAACTGCTAAAAGACCAAGTTCTGAGAGCACTGCTGGGAACAATTTCCCTTTTCTGGCTTTAGTTTTTACCGTCTGGAGGGGGAGTCTTCCGCCACTGTTGAGATACATTTCTGAATTTAAACACAAGGTTCTGAAAGCAAGGATTTAGGAGACTAAACCCAAGGTACCCAACAGACCAAAATATTTCCCATATATCCTTACTGTGCATATCACTTACTACTTGCTACTAGGAAAATAAGCTTTCTAAGGAATAACATTATACAGCAATGCCTAATTTAATTCATCTTCACCTTAAATACCCAACCTACATATCTGAAATTTTTTCTTGATATCATTGCAACTGAAAAGCCCACAAGTTGAAATACATTTTCATAGTTTTCCTGTTATTCCCAATAGCCAGAATTCACACAAAAATCAGTGAACACTCTTTTCCCAAACAATACTGATCAAAATTATTATCATCTAGTTTGTTACACGGATGATAACCGTCTATAAAACTACTGTCCAATAGTAGGTTCTTCAACTACCAAAAGAAGGTTACCCTTAGGTTTTAAAGTATCTAGTTTCTCTTAAAAAGATCTTGCTGCTGTCTCTGTTGAGGCACGGACTACAACGTGAAGGGCTCCCCTGAAGAACTGTTCTGCACCTGGTGGCACAGAGTTCCTCCAGAAACCCACAGGAGCCACACAGGATACCTACTGGCCTCTCCCACCAGAACAAGATCATTAGTGCTATGTAATATAGCAGGTGAGGAATATGTTTGCATAAATAAATCTACTCAGCTCTTCCTGACTGAAGTAAAACTGGACGTCTATATACAGAACAGTTTATATCTGTTTGATAAACCAAACTGTTCTGTCTTCCAAGGTCAATCCAATCCAAACCATTGAACGTGAGATTCCCAACAGGGAATTTCCAACATTAAATATTACAATTTATTATAATAATTAGAAATATTGGTAACTTTTCTTAAGTAAGTATTTTTTATTTTAAAATTTGTCAAAGCTAATCGTCTGGATGGTTTTGAAATGCAAGTTTTTAATGGCAAGAATGTTAAACATGGAAGAGTAGTTAAGAAAGGGAAAAATTAAAATATGAGTGACTTGCTTTACCTATAGACTGCAGCATAAATGAAGTACAAAGAACCATTATACTCAGAACACATACACACGAGACAAAGTTTTAGTTCATCACACATTCCTCAAAAACACAGACTTTATTTAGTCAGCATTTTGATTTCCAAAATTTTTCCTGTTCTATTTCTGCAATCATAACATGATTTTATTAAATATTTAAAAGCTTCCTTCTCAGCAATAAGCAAATTGTCTATTTGTATAGCAGATGAAACACTAGTTAAACCTTGGAGAATTACAAATATAAACAGAACAGGCATTCAGGTCAAAAGAAAAATAAAATTAGAGTCTATAAATGTTTGTAGGAAATAGCACAACTTATATTTACCAAATTCATGTAGAATTAAAGTGGAAGAAGCTGTGTACCCAAAGCTAACTTTTATGACAACCTATACTTCCATAAATATTTATTATCAATACAGCATATCTAACCAGCTAAACCATTCTGGCCATATTTGCATTTCAGAGTGATTATTTTTGAAGCTAGAATATTAATTTCCTTGAAATGAATAATTTATTGTGGTTATTTTTCATTTCTCCCTTGTGTGTATTTTCAAGAAAATGGTGTCCTAAGGCTTGAATAATTACCGGCCAAATACTAGATAGTTACCTTAATCTTTGCTCAAGATACATGTATGTGTGCATGTCATCAGGGCTTCCTAGTATTTTCTCCAGCAGATAATATTAGGTAAGACTAGAAAATACAGCTACAAGATGATTCAAATTCTTTTTGAGTCAAAATGCTTCAAAGTTTCAATACCAACAGTATGCAGTTACATAGGGGCATCTCTTTCGGTCTCTAAGATTATTTGGGGCTATAATTTCAATTTACATTCTCTAATTTTGTCACAGAGAGGCAGAGCCAGGTGAAACACAGGTAAGATACTGTAGGGCCCCTCTTGAGGGAAACAGGACTGCAGTCATGGAAAGCAACTTTGAAGTTTAAAAAAAATAAATCATGATGACTTCAGCAGATGCTGCTATTTTTGAGGGGCATTTCAGGTTTGGCACTAGCACATCTTCCCTGTCCTGGCAGCACATCTCTTCTGTGACTGCCTTCACGCAAAGGAGCCCACAGCCTCTCACCCCACACGGCTTCTCAGGTCAGAGATCAGCACAGGCAGCTACAGACTTAGTAGTACTGTATGGAATCTACCACACTCTTCTTGATTTGAAATGGGTTATATTTTTCATTGAAAAAAGGAAAAAAGGGGAGGGGAAAAAAAGAATAGCAAAGGCTAATACAATAGCTGGTTTTCTAGCAAGCAGTACTACGGTCACAGGCACTGAAACTCTGTTCTTGATATTTTTATGCTCCTCTCTTAAAGCTGCTTGGTTTTGTTCTGTACGTTTTGAGCAAAATCTATAAAACATGCCTTAAAATTTGAAAACTTTATTCTTCAGTTTGTCCATCCCATTTGGCTCTGGGCAGAAGCAAAGCCAGGCTCAGCACAGCTGAGAGAACACAATGGTGCAGGTAGTAGGTGGGGATGCTCTGGACTCCCACCGAACCACTTCAGTGCCCCAGGACCTGCCAGTGGCAGATCCAGATGGGTCTGAAGGAGCGCACTGGGGCAGAGTCAACATGTTCCCACTTCCATTGCTAGCCCAGAGTTGGTGAACACACTGACAAACATGACCTACCGGGGAAAAGACAGCCTATATTCTATAAAGGGAAAACTATGTGTCTTACAATCCTGCAAAGGACACTTCCAAAGGAAAAGCAGATAAGGGTCATCAGTGACTAGAGAATACCTGGAGCAATGAAATGCTTTCAGTGAGATCCCTCAAAAATAAACCAACCAACCAACCCCCCCCCCCCCCCCCCCCCAATCTTCTATAGGAATGAGCACATGAACCCAAACATAGGCCAGTTGTGAACATACAGTAGCCCTTTGTTCAGGGACATCCATTGTAAAGGTGGGACAAACAGTGTAAGGAAACTGTATGCCCCCCCGCTTTCCTGCCACCGCGGGGCCCAGCCTCTCCGTCTGCCCCATGCCCATGATGCCCAGCCTCCTCTCAGCTTTGCAGCCCACGTGCCGACTCCAGCTGCGCTTCTCTCGGCGCTGCCTGCCGTCTTGCTGCCCAGATGCCACCCTCCAACCCCCGTGGACAAGAATTAGGAAGATGCTCACCCTGCTTAACTATTAGCCTCAAAAGACAACAATCTTTTGGGGATCTTCTGAGTGTGAAATAAGATGCTGCTTGCTCTGTTTCAGTTAAGCCGCCGAGCATCAAAATCTCTGGAAAATGCCAGAATCTGAGTATTTATTATAGTTCAGTACAGACACTACACTTTATATGCAGTGTTTACTGTCTCTCAGCCTCATGCAAACTGCAAATATTTATGAAATAGTTAGCCCTTCCAGAGGGCAGAAAAATGCATTTTCTTCACTGTAAATTCCAAGTAAACATAAAATGGCAACTACCCAGGCAGTAACATGCAAAACATACACGGATACAGTAACCAATGCATAAGGGTACAAACTGCATATCTACTACTGCTGTTTTTTATACAAACTTCCTAAGTGTGAATGTTAAATAGATACTTGCACCAACTTCTGGGCTCTAAACCTGTCAGCTTTCCTTATAATCATCTTAAACATTTAAACAAATTCAGAAGGTTTTCATAAGGACTAAAGCATTAGCAGTTACAGCATAAGCCGAAGACGGAATTTACTGCTATCGTTCTGCATCTAAAGTTTGCACAAGTCTAATCGATTAAGACATTCCCAGATGGTTTTAACATTTAACAGAATCTATAGAATGACAGTCAGAATTTTTAATACTCAGAGAGTGACAGAAGAGTGGCATCAATAAGACAAATTGTATGAGTAAGTGGCATTAGAATGCATTGGCAATGCACCCAAAAAGTTATTTTTAAGGACTGCAACAAGAAATATTCCAATTAGACCACGTAAATTACCAGAATGTAACCATCATTACTGAAAAGAGAATTTCCCTTGTTACCATAAAAAGAATTCATTGTACAGACTGCAGAAATATATACTCTTTGGACTTACTATTAAAATAAATGTAATAAGTTATAATTAAATGGGTCTTAAATTGCAGTAATTACCTAGAAACACTGAACAGATGAGCACAGGTGAACAGTACACACATCAAAGCATGCAGCGAAGAAAATGAGAATAAATGCTTGCTCTCTCTTTTAAACGCTGCGTCTTCAAGTAAGCAACCTGATGTCAGCTCAGGCAACCAACATAGTTGATGTAATTAAACAATGATACAGGTTTATTATATAACCAAATGGAAAGTGGTAGACAGGTCTGAACAGCACTAGAAGAAGATTTAATTAAGTTTGCAGAAGATCTAATTATGCAATGCTGGAACCAAAGTGTACGAACTGGATCTGTTCTGCTCTGACACTTCTTTCCAGCTTTTTATTCTAGAATTTCAAAGGTTATTTTAAAAATGATAAATGAGGAAAAAAAGGAGGAATTGGTCTGAAATAATGAATTTTTCATATCAAAAATCAGCACAAAAAAAGGAAGGTACTCTGCGATGGAATAAATGGCAGCTGCACCAGGCACAAGCTTTCATATTGAATTTCGCAACAAGCAGAATATTCATTGCTTTCCATAAAAAGGAAATGTGAAAATCTAAGCAAATCTCATCATTAAATGCCCCTTCCTAATGCATTTCAGGTTGACTAACACATCCCTAAAGTCACTGACATCAGCGTAGTTCAGCTGACAGCCCCCTGCAGCCCTCCTGGCGATTAGCCAATTCCCTTGTCCCTTTGCTCTGCTCTGCTGTTGGCTGTCGAGGGGACTCTGTCAGTGGGCAGGTAGTCTGGTCTCCTTCTCCCTACGTACTTCTGCTTTCACCCCATGACATGTTGCCTCACAGTGACACAGTCCCTTGTCTGCAGCTACTCAAGCTGCCAGCGAGCAGAAGGCTCTTGTAGGCAATTTGCCTATATAATCTCCCTTCTTTGCTCTGCTTCTCACCCCCTTGCAGGACTCCCTTGAGCCTTTCAATAGGCCAGTCCTGAAAAGCTGCATGTGTTTTATTTAGACTTGAACGATTAGCTCAGCAGGTTGTTTCTTGGAACAAAATCTCCTTTTCCAACAGCAGAAGTTAACAATCGAGATATATTACAACAGTGGCCTTTTGCCTCGGAAAGGTTCACTGTGCTCCAAGCTGTGTACACTGTAAGCATCGCCACACAAAAAAAAAAAAACAAAACCAACAACAACAAAAAAAAACCAACAAAAAAGAAGCACATAGGGAAAGAAATACAGAAAGGAAAATGGCAATTTGACTGAGATCAGAATGGACAAAAGGGCCGGATCAGTTGTCCAGCCAGAGAGACCTGCTGAGCTGCATGGCTGCAGTGAGACCATACAGCAGCACCTAAGCATGAACAACATGTTGCAGAGGACCCTGTGCACTGCCTACCCAGCTCAGCACGCTGCCTTGGAGGCAACAGGCAGGCTTCCACCCTCCTCTGCCAGCCATGCTGCTCTTACACCAGCCGCCAATACGCCTCGGCCATATTTTTATTAGCTATGATTTAAAAGTATGATGAAAAATGCTTTTAGTAAATAAAGTGACATTTTAAGGACGTCAGTGAAATAAATTGGTGTTAAGGTACATTCCTTATTGTCTAGTTTTGTCCAGAATACTTGAATTAGTTTCTCCACAGTTTTTTCCGATTACTGTTTGGTAGTTGCCTCTCTACTTGATCAGTGATTTCTTTTTGCTCCCTCAGCTGTTGTCTATACAATGACATGCTTAGACACATCTGAGAAATTCAAGTGTCTCATTCTCCTCACTCATGTCTATCTCAATTCAATTCTCTTTCAGTTCTCTTTTCCTCTCAGACAATTCCTTGTTAGTATAAATCACCTGTCACTTATCTTGATAGATTTAGTTGGATCCAAACTGAGAAAGCTGAGATAATTCTCAGCTCTTACCATAGCATTGTTTACTTTTTTCATTTTGACATTCCACATAGCAATGCTACAGTTTCCAAACTTCATTTTAATATCATAGATTGTGAAATTACAGCTTTGCTAAAATGAGTGGTCTGAGGGAGATTTATGACTGCTCCATAGGTGTTTTGAAGTACCCTTTTTAGCCATGATTTTCACTACCTGCCAAAGAAATGGGTTTTCAGGTACCAGCATTACAGAGGGAGATTCTACATGCTGAAAAAATATGTGTGTATGGAGTGTCATAATACTGTTCACCTTCACTGATTAAAATAAACAGCATGAAACTAAAGTAAAACTTTAAAATTTTGGGTTATCCTGAGACACACAGTATTCAGCCTACAGTATTTTCAAAGCAGGGCTTAGGGTGGTCAGCCTGGACCCACTGCACAGTGAGGCCAGGGCAAACTCTTTACCCATTCTAGCCCCCCAGCCTGCTTGTTAGTATAAAATTAAACACATGAATATGCACATACAGAGCAGCACTTTAAAACCTCTTTTTTAGGTGTTGTTCTTTTTGCTTGGTTGGTTTGTTGTTTGGGGGATTTTTTTTTTTTTTTTGCTTGTCCTGTTTGAAGTCTTTGCAATGCAGGTGGTTTGGGACTTCATGTGCCGCCTCCCTCCCACCCGGCAAAGCTGCTGATACCCAGAGAGCACAATGCAGCGAGCTCTGCGGCCACTCTCGCCTCAATGGGACCTTACTCTCAGGCGTCTCCCAGCTGCTTTTGGTGTGCAAGGCCAGCCCGGCCTCTAGTCTTTTCCTTCAGTCATTCTGATAGAGGGATGACTTCAGTTCTGCCAACAACTCTACTAAATGGAGTCACTAAATACCACGTAAAGAAGCCAGTGCCCACTAACAGCAGTGAGAGCTTCCCCGGTGATTTCAAAAGAGCTTTGGCGCAAGCCAAGGCTGCCTTTGTCTTCAAAGGAGAGGAAAAATTTAGGAACGACCTACAGATATTTAATATTCAGAATATGAATAGCTCACTATTAATAGCTCACTAATATCAACAAGTGGACACCACGGAACAAATGAATGAAACAGAAGATAACTATGGGAAGCACAGTAACTCTTCCATGTAGCAATAAAAAAGAGCACCTTTCTAAATACTGGTAGAAAAATCTGAAGTTTAAAGAGGTTTCCCTTTCCCCCCCCAAAAACATTATAAATACATTATGGCTCATTATAACATGACTTGAGCAGACATTAATTCATTAGGCCTTCAGGGATTTGGGTAGAATCCTTTCGGATGAATGCAATGAGACCTTTGGTTATGACACATTCCTAAAATCATGCCACGGTTGTTGGTTCAATTATACTTTTTTAAGTACTCCTCAAATATAAAATGATAAAAACTTCTGTAGCAATATCTTTACAGTTGTGGTAACGTGTTATGATTTAATTCCAGCGCATTCACACTGAAGGTATCCATTTTCACCCTCATTTAACACACTATCCCCAGGAAGATTCATTTTGACAGAGAGAGTACGTGCTCTGATAATAACTTCAAAAATTACAATACACTGCAAGCAATACTCTTAATTGTGAAAAAGTTCATAATTTTGGAAACAGGGACTTCACTATGTTTGTAATTCCTAAAATTCATTGGCTACTACTCTGTTCAAAATTTCCAAGCTACTACGGAATAGCAATGCCCTTCTGGTAGGGCTGGCAGCACCTTCACCACACGGAGATTATCTTCAATGCAATAACATGATGAACTCAAAGCCCATTAAAAGCACTGCTGAAAGAACACAGGAAATCCTGAGCTTAAGAAAAGCTAGAATAGGAAGGATGTCATTTAATATTGACATCTTAGGGAGAAATTACCTTTCTCTTATATATCATGCTATCATTTATTTTAATCAGATACCATTGTATTAATATATGCATTTAGCTGTGCAAAACAGGACAAATAGAGGGGGAAAGAACACTAAGCATCTGTTTTTAAGTGTAGGTGACAAGCATCAATTGACTGCAAAACAATGTGTGCTGACAGCGCAATTAAGTTTAAATTATGTAATATTAATTTTGCATGTCTATGGCACCTGCAGTGTACCAGATACTGACTCAATGACAATATGCGCAGAACTGAATTTCACTATACTGGTTTTGAAGCTGCCTTTCTAGACTAACCAAGAAGCATGGCTGTGCTCCTCTGAAGAAGCAGTCAGGAAATCTCACTAACCGAAGTCAGGCTTGAGAGACTTAGAGGAACATTAGTAAGAGTTGATCATCCACTCATAACCTTTCATAACCTTTTTATACAGAAATCCTCTAAATGAAAATATTGAATAGCATCACATCCTTTCACTTGGTAGAAGTTCCCATTAAAAGATTTTAATATTGTCTGAGAATAATCAACAACTGAGAATTAATAGCATAAAAAGGAAGTTTATGATCTCAATGCAATTTTAATTTGCAAGACACAGACCGTTAGCAGTAACACACTCATTTACTGGCAGAGAAACTTGATGGACAAGTCAAGTGATTTCACACCAGGAAAGAAGATACAAACATAAAGCAATCTTTTAACTTGAAGAATGTACCTGTCCCGATATTAAGAAGAACAGGGGCAGGAAGAAAAAGAACAAGAGTAGGAATATGAAAGGAATAGCTATATACAAGCGCAAATTTAGGTATATTATTGGCTTAATTTCATGCCTACAATTTATAAGTGGCTTTGAAAGTTGACCAAGGCAACACTGGGGTCCCTTTTGGATAAATCATAGAATCACAGAATCATAGAATTGTCTAGGTTGGAAGGGACCTGTAAAATCATCAAGTCCAATCATCAATCTAACACTGCCAAAACCACCACTGGTGAATCCACCACTTCCCTGGGCAGCCTGTTCCAATGCTTAACAACCATTTCTGTGAAGAACTTTTTCCTAATATCCAATCTAAACCTCCCCCGGTGTAACTTGAGGCCATTTCCTCTTGTCCTATCACTTGTCATCAGGGAGAAGAGGTCGACCTCACCTCTCTACAACCTCCTTTCAGGTAGTTGTAGAGAGCGATATGGTCTCCCCTGAGCCTCCTTTTCTCCAGGCTAAACAACCCCAGTTCCATCAGCCACTCCTTATAAGACTTGTTCTCCAGACCCCTCACCAGCTTTGTTGCCCTTCTCTGGACATGCTCCAGCACCTCTATGTCTTTCTTGTAGTGAGGGGCCCAAAACTGAACACAGTACTTGAGGTGGGGTCTCACCAGAGGGGGACGATCCCGTCCCTAGTCCTGCTCACCACACTATTCTCGATACAGGCCGGGATGCCAGTGGCATCTAAGACTGCGAAAGAACTTAAGGGAAAAGATCACTAAGTTATAGAGTCAAAAAGGAACACTACATCGCACAATTAGAGAAAAAATACTTAATAAAAATGCACTTTAAAAGCCTTGCTGAAGTTTGGGGAGTTTCTTTCAACCTTAGAACGTAATACTGTGGGAAACAAAAGGGACTGAAAATCCCCCCTAAAACCTTAGGTCTCAACATGGCATATGAACACATCTAGCATTACTATCATGGTTTGAATTTTGCTTTGTTGGTACTAGTATTCAAAATTTATTAAAAGAACCTCCACATTTTGGGGGGCTTAAAATGATCGGTTATTAGGTTTTTCTTCTCTCCCTAAGAATATTCTTTTTGATTTTGAATCTCTAAGGTTCGAGTTCTTTAGCATTTCTGAGTTCAGAAGGTAACTGCTCATCAAAGAAACAAAAAACTGCTACACAATCACCAGCTTTTGGATTCAGGTAAGAAAAAAAAGGATGAAATCTGACATACAAAAGACTACAATATTTAGGTAGTTCAAAGGATTTATGCAATTAAGTTATGTTTTGCAATCTATGTAATTATTTATGAATTCCTAAGATTTGGCACAATGATCAGGTAGGTACTCTATGTACTGAAATTTGCAAAACTTGTGACCAAAAAGTTTACTCATGAGAAAATAGCAGTTTACAGCAATTGAAAAACTTGCCTGAGCAAAGATGGACACAAATGTAACAGGTAGATGTGTTTGGGTCTGAATGCCTTGACAGTGAATCATCACCTCCTCTGGGTATCAAAGGGAGCAATATTAGACCCTTTAAGACAATAATGGGAAAATCCTTGAAAAAAACCCCAATTTTATGCAGAAATACTGAAAAAGCGGATTATTAAACTAATTCATACTGTCTAGTTTGGGACTACAAATTTCAGCATCTAAATTATGATCTTGTAGAGCCAGTGCAGAGGGGCTCCTGCACAAGACAAATCAAAGCATCTCCTAGTCGTGCCTCTCTCCAATACTGACCACAGAGCAGATAACATTAGCTGTTCAGAAAAGCATTCTCCCTTCTCTTCATTTAACAGACTAAGATCACCCACTGAATCAAACTAGATTTTTTGCAAGCTCTGCAAGTCCACAAATGGTTGACCATCCAAGCCTGCGGTTTTGCAGTTTGCTTTCATTCTCCTTCCCAAGTGATTTAAAAAAAATAAAAATTTAAAATCAATAACCTATATGTAAACAATCATACTAACTGATGCCAACAATGTCTATTTTAAATGGCAATAAAAAGCTTGCAAATGGATTACAAAGTAAAATACATTTTATACATTACAAAAATGGCACTCTTGGCTCTACCTATTCTTACATGGTAGCAGTTATATAAACTACAAATGCACTTCTACCATTTATTCTATTAAATGCTCTTCAAACAAGAGATTTTCTATTCAGAATACCTGCAGTTTATAATGGAATTTTATTGCGAGGAGATTGAGGACCTCTCTGTTGAAAACCTACAGACAACTTTTGTAAAATGCAGATACATCACAGCCTATGTTAGATAAAAAATGACCCTTTGGAATACAGTCTATAGTTAATGAAGGGTAGCACACAAGAATTATTCTAATGATGGTTTTTAATTCTCTCAGAGTTACACTCTTACTTTTCCATAACTCTGCTATTTATAGTATCTTAATTTAGAAGTTAGTTCTGCTATGGCTGAATTGGCAAGAAGTTCAAGAAAACATTTTGGCCTTTACCCCAGGAAAAGAGAGAAACATTTTAGAAGACAAGACCCACCAGCATCTCTGAGAAGTTACTTACATGTAATAGTAAGAAGTTACTTACATATGCTTACTACTAAGCATATGAATCTAATGGCTTTGCTAGGTTAAGATACTATAGCACTTCAGAAGACAGGTATTAATTCTACACCATTTTACAGATGGGAACACCGTGCAGCAGGTCAATGAAAAATTCTGGACCAGGAGAGTGGAGTCTCACTTTCCAGCCAAGTTTCCATCCTACATGACCCAGACTGTGTCTTTCTCTTACTCTTTATGCAGCAGAAATCACACAAGCTTTTTTTCAATTAGAACTGTATTAACTGCTTTTCACAGTGATTGCTTCCTTTTTGTCTTCTGCTTACAACTAACAGCAATTCTCCTCTCTACTTTCAGACCATGTAACTTGTGGGCATATTCTCCACCCTAGTATCCCCAGTCATATAATTCCTCTTTGTTGTTAAAGTCTTACAGAACTGTTCTTTTCCACATCCAGACATATTTTCTGTTGCCTTTACTAACACCTGTGCTACAACAGTTATCTGCTCCCTGCACCACTTTCTCAGTTATTAAAGGCACCGAATAGGCAACTGCTTTCCATATCGCTATAAGGCATCTTCTAGATATGTTTTCCTCCATAATGCAGCTAATCTGACATGCTTTAACTTTTAAACACCTTACAAACCATTTCATTATAGCAGAAGAATAAGATCTTAACAACTAGATTACCTGGTCACCTGTGGCGCTCATTCTCAACTGAAAGCTTCGCAACATAAGAATATCATAGAATCATAGAATTGCTGAGGTTGGAAGGGACCTTTAAAATCATCAAGTACAATCATCAACCTACCCTGACAAAAACCATTTCTAAACCACGTCCTCAAGTACCACATCTACCCTTTTTTTAAACACCTCCAGGGATGGCAAATCCACCACCTCCCTGGGCAGCCTATTCCAATGTTTAATAACCCTTTCAGTGAAAATTTTTTTCCTAATATCCAATCTAAACCTCGTTTGACATAACTTGAACCCATTTCCTCTCATCCTATCACTTGTCACCAGGGAGAAGAGGTCGACCCCACCTCTCTACAACCTCCTTTCAGGCAGTTGTAGAGGCTGATAAGGTCTCCCCTCAGCCTCCTCTTCTCCAGGCTGAACAACCTCAGTTCCCTCAGTCGTTCCTCATAATACTTGTCCTCCAGACACCTCACCAGCTTCGTTGCCCTTCTCTGAACACGCTCTGACATGTCAATGTCCTTCTTGTAGTGAGGGGCCCAAAACCGAACACAGCACTTGAGGTGGGGCCTCACCAGTGCCGAATACAGGGGGATGATCCCCTCCCTAGTCCTGCTTACCACACTATTCCTGATACAGGCTGGGACGCCGTTGGCCTTTTTGGCCACCTAGGCACAACTATCATCCACTGAGCACAACTATCATCCACTTGTTTCCTTCTCTGTGCAGAAATATTTTTGTTGTTGGGTTATATACAGCTTACAGGAACTCACGTGTTTAATTAAATGCTAGACCGACTGAAAATAAATAAATTACTCTGCTACAAGCCTCCATCCTCCGCCATGCTCTCTGTATTACATGATACTTGCTCTTCAGATGGAACCACAGTTGACTCACACAAGTATAGGTATTTTCATTTAAGATTCTTACCTTCTCCTCATTAAGTCTGACTTGTATTTAGCTGCAGTGGTGAAAAGCAGAGAGGAAATGAAACACTGGCAGAAGGTCTTCTTCACAGGAGCAACCAAACCACATCCATGCAGATCCCACGGACTCTTACCAGCTGAATCACCTTTTTATTCAGCCAGAGACAGGTAAGCACAGAAAATCAATCCATCCTCTGCGCAGACTGCACAGGCTGTGCAGGGAGCTCTCTGCTTACAGTGCTACCCCAGGACCATGGGATATGGACCTCAAAACCACAGGCACAGACCACCTGAAACAGATAAAAGTTAAACCTAGAGTCATTCTTGTATTTTTACAACTCTGTGAACACAACAGCAAAATTTAAATGCCCAAACGCTTCCCTGACACCTTGGAAGCATACAGAAAGCCTGTGTTACATGCTGAGAAATTCTGGTAGAGAGAACAGCAACATCCCAAAGAGTCAGCAAAGGGATGATGATGATTACTCCCTCAGGGTACCACAGAATAACAGAAGCTCATTTGAAAATGGATAAAACCGCACAGGTGAATGAAGCTGGGCCCCTACTATGGGCTGAGACCTGCAAAAGATATGGCTGGTCCTTTTAGCAATATCTGCAGTACAGTTTTATGGCGTACATTCAGTCTGGCTGTCAAACGAGATGTTATAGACGAAGTAAAAAAAGACCCATTTAAAATAATATTGATCAAATTGCAAGATCAGTGAACAGTGAAACAGGTAGGTCTTCCTGTATGTCTTTGTCACTGATTGACTGTAGAGCCATTATTGTGAATGTGCTTTCCTAATGGGTTAGCACTTCTGAATGACAATGTTTCTCCTCCAGGCTTACACAGCCCCAAAAGTGCAATGAATGAAATTTTGCTGGACTTTAAAGGACAAAGGTCATTTGGAGGCATCAGATATATACTCTCACTGCCCCACAGAGAACTCAATTTCTTTTTGCAAAGAAAATATATTTGACAGTAACTTGTATTTTAATTGTGACAGTTAATTAGAAGAAAACTATAAGCCTCTGACAAAAAGCAAACCAACATATATTCCCAAGTTGTCTTCTGTACTTTGCTTCTGTTTTCTTATGTATCAATTACATGCACATCTCGCTTTGTATCTCATCAACAATAGCTTAATAGTGCTCTAGCAGGCAAGCAGGCATGGTAGCCCTCCAAAAGGCTTACCAAAGGATCTTTAAACGTGGGGAAGCAGATTAAAAGTTCAGTAAACAATGTGAAAGAACTGAAAAGGACTCAAAATGGCTCAGGAAAATGACTATGGTGTAACACTGACATGGCTTAAAAAGACACTTTCCAAATGGGAATCCCCAGTGCATACACCCCATGAGCTGCCAGCCTGCAAAATCTTCCCATTCAGCATCCACACCCACGCTCCACATGGGAAGTGAGATATGAGCTATAACTGGGACCAAAGGAATCAGTGAATGCTTGGGGGCCACTGTGGGAATCGACCCAGTGTGAGCAAAGTCAGTCTGGCAGCAGTCACTGCAGCAGCTGCTGGGCTCATTGCTCCCAAGGACACTCACACATGCATTGTTTTATGCACGTCCGCAATCCAGCAAACTGAATTTTTCAGCCCATCTTCTCTACAACCATACAGAGTTAAGCTATTAATGGAGAAAGAAAGAAAACTCAGCTTAATGTCTGACTGGCACAGCTGCCGGAGGTCCCACAGAATATTTAACAATTAGGTTTTACAGAGCATTGTAGGAAGAAACCCCGAAGCCTGATGAGGCTTAAAGTCAGTATTTCACTGTCAGAGATAAGAAACTGCTCTGGTTATTGGCTCATTCTGACTTCGTGTCCAGTTAACAACCATACCCAATAAATTGTCACTTCTGATATTCTTGTCATTTGCAGGGATACTGCAAATTTTCATGCGCTTATATAGTCAGTCATTTATCAGATATGCTTATAAGTACTCAGATGATCCAGAGAGCAGTAAATGCTTAGTTACTGCTGAGAAGCACTCCAGAAAATCTGAAAGATTGGAGGGGAACAGTGTTGTCCAAATAGTTTCCATTCCGCAGCTCTGCCCTGCTGTAGAATGCTGCATTCACATGGTGAAGCTTCTGGGATCTTATAGATTACTCTTTAAAATTTCATCTAGTAAGTACAGTTCATTTTAATAAACCGATAAATACTCCTTAATGAACATAATATATTGTTATAATATCTGGCAATAAAATTTAGGCGTAGGTAGGTGCAAATAATATAAAAGATTGAGTTCTGCCCTACCAATCAGAAAGAAAAAAAAAAATCCTCTTGGCTTTCATCACAGTTTTCCCACTTACTGCCTCAGCCAATGAAACATGAGAGTGGCAGTGGTATTACTGTTGGCTACAAACCTTATCATATAAGCAGGATGCATCTAGAGATTAATTTCCCAGTTACCACCAAGAAATCTTTATCCATAATTTTGTCTCCTGAAGCTGTTTTGGTTTGGTGTTTTTGTTTTGTTTTGTTTTTTTTTAAACAAAGCATATTTGACAGATCACA